>NC_062561.1:72469375-72777031 GCF_022837055.1 Prionailurus viverrinus
CCTCTTGGTTTATGAGCTTGAACCCAAGTGCATCAACATGTGCCTTAGCAGGACAGAGATTTACATAAATATTTCTGGGCTATCAGATCTCTGTGAGGACCATTTCCACGTTCCAGATGTAGGGTATGAATGTGCAAATCCCACGTGGAGATCACAGTTCACTAACTTGTGGATGGCCCCGCAGAGTAAAGAAGTGATTCAGTATAATGACTCTGCACGCTGTAGATGAGAGACCCAGAAACCACCGTTCTTTTGGCGCTGTTTTAAAATTTGGGCAAGGAGCCACATTTCTGAGGGAAGGAAAACTGCATTTTCCTTTTTGTAGTCATAAAAAAAAATCTTGAGTATTTCGGAATAAGCAATATTCATCTCTCAATTAGTATTAACAGCTAATCAGGGTGCAGCAGGATAGTAGAGCTCTCGTCAAACAGCAGGCAGCTTGTTTTATTTTTTCAATGCCACTTAAAGATTATTTGAAAAATCTCCTTCAGAGACCAGTGTGTGGGGAGCCATGTACCTTCAGTCAGAATTTAAAGTGATCCAAAATACAATATTAATGATTGATGCACAAGCTCACAGTTTGGTGCTGGGGTTTAATTAGATAAGCATTGCAGCTGTTTTCGGGTGCAGGCAACTTGATGGGGAGCAAAGCTGTTATGTGACTTCCCATCTACAGGGTATCTACTGAAGCGGAAACAGAAGCAAGCTACTAGGAATTATGATGATGACATTCTTTTGCAGAGCTGAAACGAGCAGACATCCAATTGTGGGGGAGGGAGAAGCATTTTGTAATTAAAAAGGTGGTCTTGGATCTTCTATTCAATTTGTTGCTGAACTGAACAGTCATAAAAAGCAGCTCGTGTAGCCAAGCCATGATCTGGCGAGACACGTGCAAAGCTCTTGCATGTGTGGCCCCCTTGGTCCATATACCACTTTGCAGCGTACAAAATCCTCTTGTCTCAAATCCATCCTTCACCTTGTAGGCATCCCAGTTGCCATCAGGTCATCTAGTGTCTCATTCATGCAGACATATACCTGCAGTAGCTGCTTTGGAATCACTCGATCTCCCTGAAGACTTGAGAAGAACTTAAACTTGGTTCAATAGTGTTTCATTTCACTGAGTCAAAGAGATTGTCAACATCTAATTACTGTAAATTTGGAGTCGTCTGTGTCTCATACTAGAAATGACTAGAAGGTGCTGGATAGTGTCTGTCTGCAACTAAGCTTCAGCAGGTGTGTGTGACCTCTATCACGTGAGACAGCTAAAGAGTACAATTTGTTGAAGCTCATTGTAAATTAAATGTGCAAGACTTCAAGAATGTGTCCCACTGGACTGAGGCTCGGAACTCTCACACTGAAAGTAGTATTGTTAAATTGATCTTTAAAACCTCTCTTTCCAACAAAAAAGGAGCCTGTCTAGTCTAGGTGTTCTATGTTGTGAAATAATTATAATAGCCACCTATGAAATAAATTCTTGATGGCTCATTGTCAATATCTACAAAATGTGTGGTTACATATGACCGCTAAGTATTTTATTTTTATTGTGTAGTGAATTTTAATGAGCCTTCTCCTGATTGTTTTAAATCAATTTATGAAAATGTAGAATGAACCTCTTTCAATGTAAGTCAGGGAGAAATGAATCTTTTGGGAGGTACATTAACTCTCTTGGGTCATTAAGCTGTCATTCCTTGAACTGAGAAGGGATATGTGCACTGCTTTGTTCCTTCTTGTTAAAGGTGTCACAAGGGGAACAACCAGGAATTAGAAAAGTTGAAAGGTCCTAGTTTGGCTATTTCCTAGCTGAGTGATCTTGGTCTGTTTGCTAAGCCTTGAGCCTCTCTTTCCTCATTTGCAGATTAGGAAGAATGACCCCTTCCCTCCTTATATTCTGGGGCAATATTGAGTATCCAATTGGATGGAACGTGTCTTTAGGTTTAGACCTGAAGCTGAGTGTTTCTAATATTCTTCAGATGCACTTGTAATCAATTAATAGTGGCTTCTGTGAGGCAGGTCTCCACAGTCCACACCATAAAGCTACTGAGAACAGATGACTGTCTCCTAAACTTTCCACTGAGAAAGGACAATGGCTGTGCTTGGATTTCCAAAGCTTTTCCTAATGGTAATACTTATACCACCTGTTGTTGGAGGGAGTTTGGAAGGAGAGTGTAAGATCATTCACACAGACACAAAGATGAGGAAAATCAGATTTTGTGCACAATTGATTAAATTATAAGTTAAAACCTGGACCCATGCCTTCTGGTTCCAAGGTGAGTGTTGTCCTCTTTCTGGTGGATTGTCTCTGCAGACAGCCTGCAGATAAATGGAAATGGAGAGGTGGACTATAGAGGAAATGTGTGTTTGACTTTGGAATTGAAGAGTGCAGAGAACAACAAAACAGTAATTCATTAGAGAAGGTCAGTAAGCTTAGCAGCAAGCTTGTCAGAAGCACACTGAGGATAACTGCCTTGTGTATGCATGACAGTTGGCTGTATGGAGGATTTTTTAAAAAGTAGAACGTACTCCACGAATATTCTTGTTCTGATTTTGTAATAATCAGGGGAGGCTAAACATTCGCTGTATTAAGACCATGCATGTGTCCCGAGATCTAGTTCTTTCCCTAGGTCTGGTTTTATCAATGCTCATGATAAACCAAGTCTGATTTATATGATGCATCTTATGTGGGAAATGTCTGTGACTCCATCTATATGATCGTCCTTGGGAAATGACAGCACAGCTGGTGAAATAACTTTTGAAGATAAACATTGCTAATTTGATGATTACCAGTTACTATTAAATGAATTGTAAAACTATTGTATTTTATTTTTTGAAAAAAGAAAAGTAGAACGTACTCCTCTTAGTGCATGAAATAATGATTGTTGAACAGTTGCAAGTGATGCTTCTATACTTGTTCCCTTGATAAAATAATTGATAAAGCTATGGTTCATTTGTGTCTCTTCTTTTTTTAAAAAAAAATTTCTTTTGAAAGAGAGAGAGAGCAAGAGGGGCAGAGGGAGAGAGAGAGAGATTGAGAATCTTAAGCAGGCTCCACTCTCAGCGCAGAGCCTGATGCAGGGCTTGATTCCACAACCCTGAGATCATGACCTGAGCCAAAATCAAGACTCAGACACTCAACTGGCTGAGCCACCCAAACGCCCCCTTTGTGTCTTTTCTAATTGATGCTGATGGAAAGGTTGACAATAGTAAGTAGTAGGAATATTGCAGTACTCCATTATAGAGATGGATTATAGTGCTTTAAACATTACCATACATCGTAAAGGCAATCAGTAAAAATTACTGATGCTGGATTGAATTGATGGACCAAACAAAGCCTGGTGGTCTACTGAGTGAAAAGTAGTCATGAATATTCTGGGTGGAATGTAAGAAGTGCTATTAAAAAGTTAATGTGTAGGTAGTAAACACAGATATTGAAATATACAAACAAGCACTTACTTGTAGAATAATAGTAATGGTGATGAATGATAATAGCAATTGCTTTTACTTGGTGCTTATTCATCTTCCAATCCTGTGAATATTTTTTCCCAGAGTTCTAGTTTAGATTCTCTTTTCTCTCTATATAAATACTCTCCTTGGGCTTCATTATCTGCCCTAAGGCTGAATTTACCATCTGGGTAGCAATGACCCAAGGCAAGCAACCTCCCATGTGCCTCAGGCATGCACACCTCTGAACACTCTGGTAGCATTTTTCACATGTCTTCTATATCAGGCAATTGCAACCATGGATCTGAATAAAATGGCCTATAGACACAAGATAAAGTAAGAAGGGTAGAAGGCCTACAATCAAGGATTAAGGAAGCCCAACATTTTAAAGGCTAAGTAAATGAGGATTTTAGAGACAGAACAAATGGGTGGCCAGAGGAGTGTAGGAACACAAACAGGAGAGGGTGGTGTGACTGTGGAAATCCAAAGGAAGAAAGTGTTTCACGACAAAGGTTGGTCAGTAGGACTGAAATGTCAAATAATATAAAGGCTGAAAATGCCAATAGGATCCAGCAACATGGAAATCACTAGTGGACTGGGCCAGACCTATTTGAGTGAAGTGCAGTGGGTGGATATTAGTTGAGGAGTGGGAGTTGAATAAAGGGAAACAAAGTACAGGCAACTATCTCACCTAGAGTTATTTTAAAATCAATGATGCCATTTTCCATTTATTCCCTCAGAGTCACAGTTAAGACAAGCTGTAAAGGATTCCATCCAGAAAGGCCTCCCATCAATCTGGAGCTAATGCTATTTCCAGCACTCAGTGAGGCTCCTGGGAACCAAACAGTCTTGTTGCCAGCCCACCTGGTCTAGGATTTCCAGGAGCAGCTGGCTTGTTCCAGAGAGGTCCAAGTCCTTCAACCCATCAGAGACCTCAATCCATCAGAGACTTACTTCCAGGCTCAGTTCTGTGGAAATTTCTAGGCCAGTTATTTTCCCCATGACTCATCCGTGTTTTTCACCCAAACTGAAAAATGCTCCTCCATTCATCATCCTCTCCAAAGTCCCAGTCCCTGTGGCTCTGTTCCCTTCTCTCTGAACCAGATGTGATTGTTTCCCTCCTAACCTTTCCCACTATACTCTTTGTAACCTTTACTTAATTGCAAATAACTTCACATTCACTCTTAATCTAGTCACAGATGCTTCATCCATTTCCTCCTGGCTCTCAGTGAAAACTTCCCTCTCAAGTGACACTCTCATTTGGGTTGAAGTTTTCCTTGCTTCCTGAGTAACTTGCAGATTTTTACTCCTCCACAGTGCTTGCTGGTCACTGCCCTCTTTTGGAGAACGTCTGGTCTCACTGTCAATCTTTTCATCTTAGGTGTGTAGAATCCACCCTTCATCCTAGGCTCTTAGCTCCTTTTCTTCCTCAGCAGACCAGGAACTTGGTAGAACCTACCATCTGAATATATCCCGAAGCTGACCGCTCCTTCTTCTGCCTTGACTGCTTCCACCTAGTCCAGGCCACCACGGTCTTTTACCTGGGCTGCTACAGCCTCATAAATCAGCTTTTCGTTTCTCCTCTTGCCTCCATAGTCATGCAAAATTGGTACTTTACTCTGTGGAGCCTTGGGCAAGTAACTGAACCTCCTAGTGCCTCAATATTCCCACCTTTGGAAAGGTGATGATATCCAAACCAGAGGGGCTGTGTTGAGGATTAAGTGAAATGAAGAACATTAAGCTCTTTGCATATGCTCTGTAAGTGTACCCCTACCTGTTAGGCCCTAGAGTTAGATGTTTATCTCTCATTAGATGGAAAGCTTTGTGTGGACAGGGGTAGGATGATGTCCTATCAATGTCATCCCCCTGGAGGGCCTAGTACAACGTTTAGTAAGCGCTTAATAAATGTTTAACATATTAAGCCTGATTTTCCGTGTTACCTACCATATTTGTTCACCTCATGGTATTCGTAGAAAGCGATATTGGTATGGAACACTGGGGTCACCTGAAGTGCCTTTGGAGGCATCAATATGGGCTTGGTGCAAATATTACATACACTTCCTTTATCTTACATAACTATGATAAGGAAAATTAAACATTTAGAAATATATGAAATATTTTGTTTGCAAAACTTTAAAATTCTATCTCTTTAAGTTACTGGACTTGGGGGATTTATAGAGGATGCTGTCAAAATAGAATTAAAAAAGAAGTCTGAGTGATTTGAAAATATTGTCAGTAACTGTAAAATATTTATACACATTAATAACTGCCAGGACACTGGTAGTCTGTTCTGGGGATCACCCAAACAGAAGATCAGCTTTAGACAATGTTTTTCCAAAGTTCCAGACTCTTTAGTAAGTAAGGAAAGTAGCCACAAGTGGTGCCCTGGTAGAAGGCCTCCTGGAGCCAGTGCAGGGGCAGGAGTGAGACGGCATGACCTGTCTGTGCCCGGGCACTGAGCCGACAATCAACAAACAACATTGCCCATTTTGACTTTCATCTGAGCCCAAGTTCCTCTGCTTTACTCTAAAAAGGAACATTTGATCAACTAATATACTTTGTTAAAATGAAGGGATAACCTGTCAAGGTCACTGATGTGTTTTTTGGGCATGGCTCATGTCTGTAACTCTGGGCTTCTGATTCTGGGTAACGTGTAGGTTGGCCTCGATTACTGTAGCATTCTGGAATGACTTTGAAGGATTCTGTTGATTCCAAGGGACCCACTGCCTGCCAAAACCATGTTCCAGGAAAAGAGATGGAAGGGAAGCAAAGAGGTACAACCTCAGGGATTGGAAAATTAGACAGACATCGCCATCTGTTCGTGCTCCCATCTAGTGCATGGGCGGCTGTTATTACAGGGCTATTTTTATAGGTGCATATTTGTGTTCTGTTTGCCCTCCACTTGTCTTTCTGGGTTCATTTTCAAGCACTTGAGGCAATGCAGGGTGCAAGCAGCAGGATGGCTCAGAGCCCTGCCTGGTAGGGGAAGATCTGTCCTAACATTCTGGTGTACTTCCACATCCAAGGATGAGAAGGGCATTTGGTGGCAGAGGTGGGAGCAAAGGCTCAATGGGGGCACCAGTTTGGTCAGATGAAAGATACTGAGCAGACATCTTGGGTTTTCTGCAAGATAATTTCAACTCCCTTATATATATGCCAGAATTAAATACTTGAGGACCATGCTAAGTCCAGCAAGGCAGAGTATCTTAAGAATAAAATGAACTCACATATACACAGGCACGTAAATGTCTCTACCTTTATAATCTGACCCTACAAGTCATAATGGGCCAAATCACCTGGGCCTCAACAAAACTTCTTTCCCAGTTACCCAGTTATGGCTTCATTTTGCTTTTGGAAGTTTCCATTCAGAGGAATGCTCAGGTTATAAAATCTCAAGAGTTCCAAGTTTCTCTGTGTCTGGCACAGATTTTTAGCATTTGTTTATGTTCTTCTTGTATTAAATGCAACGCAATTATTAAACATCTACTTTGAACCTAGCATTCTGGTAGGTGTTGGGGACATAGGGCTGGATAAAATGGCTGAATGGGGGAAACAGACACTTAAGGCCAATCCATCCAGTATGATGTGTACTATAATAAAGGCAGTGGAGTACCAAGGAAAGAGAAAAGATGGTTATGAAATCAGCCTGAGCTGTCAGAGGAGCTTCATGTAAGAGGTCGTGCTTGTGCCTGAACTGCTGTCTCCAGGAAGGAGTAAGTAAATATTAGGTGGCTGAAGGACATGCAGAGAATAGAATTGAGGTCAAAGCAGATGGAATAGCACATGCAAAGGTCCTGAGATATGAAATAGTCTGGCCCAAATAGGCAGTTTGATATGGCTAGAGAATAAGTGATGTAGAAGGAGGAATGACAAGTGAGCCAGGGGGTGTAGGTAAGTACTAGACCACCAAGGGTCTCATGTAACAAACCAAGGACTTTTTCATGAAAACAATGAGGAGCTGGAAAATAGTGTGAGTAGATAGTATCATGGTTATGATTTGAGGCAAGATGACCAAGAGATAATGAGGGCCTGAATTACGAAGGTGGTAGCAGGGATGGAGAGGAGAGGATTTTGAGAAATATTTACAGAAGGCAGTATAGATAGGAGATAATGTCTGCTTAGATCAGGGACAAGGATATGTTAAGATGACTCCAAGTTTCTATGTAGGGAAACTGGTGGGTGGTGTTATTAAGGGCGATATGAATCAATGGAAGAGGATATGGAATGGGGAGGGAGAAGAGAATTCCAATGGGGCAACTTGGATTGAAATTGCCCAATGAATATTTCTTCAATTCTACTTCCTGCATGAAGAACCCCACTGTTCACAGAGTGGGCCTGGCATTTTGCATCTTTGGGAACTGACTCCTGACCTGCTCTTCTGTTCTCTGTCCCCCTGCTCCTCCACACGAACCCACTAATCTCCTAGGGCGATCCTCATTCTTCCACCTTGTCTGTGAGTACTTTAAGGCCTATTTGAAGGCCTCATCTCTATGACTTCCCTTGATAACCAACCTAAGGTTAATATCCCCTGAGCAGCTCCATGTGAAATTACATGTTATTCTATGTCTACGTCCTACCTTCTCTGATGGAGCTGGGGGTATCTGACATGAGAGGTGGCCGTGTGTAGCTGGGGTAAACATGGTTGGCTGAATGGAAAATGGTTCATGTCAGAGGACGTCGGAGGTTGCTGAATATCTGTTTGCAACATGAGATCAAAGTAGTGATGTGGGCTGGCCTGTGCAGGTGGGGAGACTCACTCTTTTCACACTTATCCTCTTGTTCTGGCAAAGGCACTCTCAGTGCTTTGGATCTTTGCTTTTATAAGGAGTCTGGATCTTTGCTTTTGGTTTGGTATATGGCTTATGCCTGCAAAGGGAAGACCAGCAGCTGTCCTTCCTCCCCTTCCTCCCAGCTGGCTGCCCGTGACCTCATCCAAGAACATACTTCTTCACCTTGCTTTTCCTTTGCTTTCCCTCTGTAGTAAGTAGTAAGGCTGAGCAATCTGGGAAGCCTATCTTGGCCTTGGAAAATTAAGACCTCTTGGTCATCAAGTCCTCCTTCCAGTAGGGGGCAGCTCTGCACTTCCACAGTCTGACTCACACCTTGGCCTGGGTGCTCTGGCCTGCTTTCAGGGTTCTCCCATCCTCCATCAACTGGGATTTTCACTTGTGCACTTGACCTTGTTAACAACATATGAGGCTTTGGAGAGTTAATATACAAATATGTCAGGTTACATCTAATTGTAGGGTAGAGATCTTGCCGTATCCTTTTAGTACCTAGCATTTGGCATATAATAGATGCTCAATAAATGTATGCTGTTGTAAGGGTATGTGCCTAAGTAGGCTTCCTTGAAACAATCACTAATAAGAATATTTTGTATAGATACATATAAATAATACAATCCTATTTTCATTTTATTGGTTTTTTTTCAGTACTTATTGTGTGTCAGGCATTATTCCAGGCACTTTCTCTGCACTATTTCTAATCCTCAGAACACTTTCATTAAGTATGTTCATACTGTTTTAGACGTGTATTTATTGAGACTCCATGAGGTTAAGTTATCTGTCCCAGAGTCAAACAAAGTTTCCTGACATGAGGTTTAAATATAAGTTTATTTTTAGCCTCGTTCATGATCTTTCATGAGCTCATTCTTACCAGCAAATAGCTTTGACAATAAAGTCTGTATGTAACTCAGCGCCATCACATTCTCTGTTTGGCTTTATCTATGTTTCCCACCATATGCACCCACCAGCTCTGAGCACCCGCACGTGTGTACGTGCATTATGCATGTACGTGGGCACGTGTGTGTGCACACGCGCGCGCGCGCACACACACACACATATCCTTCTCTCTGCCTCTCACTCACTCATACTCTACATTCCACTGGGGATGGGATCTTCACTCATCCATGAGATGTTCAGTGCTTTATTTCCTCTGTGCTTTTTCACTTGTGCACGCTCTTCTCTCTCATTAGGGTTCTTGGTTAGTCAACAGTCTTCAGAAGAAATGCTCATTAATGTGTGAAATGTTAATAAATTGCTTTTTGCTAGAGTTAAATATTTCAGCTATTCTTTTAAATATTTATTTTTGAGAGGGAGAGACAAAGTGAGAGCAGGGGAAGGACAGAGAAAGAGGGAGACACTGAATTGGAAGCAGGCTCCAGGCTCTGAGCTGTCAGCACAGAGCCTGATGTGGGGCTTGAACTCACAGACCATGAGATCATGACCCAAGCTGAAGTCGGACGCTTAACCGACTGAGCCACCCAGGCGCCCTTAGTCCAACTATTTTTTGAAGAAAAGAATGTTGATTGTTCTCTGATACAAATCAGTTGGGTTTGCAATTTCTTTCCCTGATATGTTAGTCTTTATATTTCTCCTTCATTTTTTTTTCTCTTTAAGGCTCCCTTTCCTCAATATTTTCCTTTTGCATCTGTTGGGATGTGAATACTTAAGTCTCCTTGGAGACTTCTTACTGTAAAATACTGAGCCATTTTATCACAGGACTGGGTAAATACTGTGACTTATTGTGGTAAGACCAGTTTAATGGCAAGGAAATGCTTATGTTCCAAGACCAATAATTACAACCCATTCCTCACTGGCTTCCCTGCTTCTAGCATGGCTCCCCTGCAGTCAACCCTTTGTGTAGCTGCCAAATTCATTTTTCTGACCTGCTGCTCCGACAGTGCCACCTCTCTTGTCAAATCCCCATGGTGGCTCACTATTACCCTTTGTGTCCATCCATACCCAAAACTGTGCCCTTAGCATCAAGACCCTAACTCTCTCAGGTCTCCCATATTCTAGACCTACCCAGTGTTCTGCTGTGCATGCATTCACATTAGTCCTAGTGCCAGCCCTCCATGTGTCCCTAAGCCACTGGGGGCATGCCAATGAACTCTGAATGGATTTCTGAATGCTGCTGCCTTTGCTTTGAAATCCCTTCCAAAGACTCCCAGCCCCCAACCCCACTCTTTGTCAAGGATTATCTCCTGAAATTTCACTTCCTTCTCAAGGCCTTTTTCATCTAATAAATATATTGTGCTCTGTGTATTTCATTGTTTTAATCGTGGTAAAATACATACAAAATCACCATCTTTGACCAGTTTTAAGCGTACAGTTCACTAGTGTCAAGTAGGTTCGTATTGTCATGAGTTGAATCTCCAGAACTCTTCATCTTGCAAAACTGAAACTCTGTGCCCATTATACAACAATTCCCCATTCTTTCTCTACCCTCAACCTCCGGCAACCTCTGTTCAACTTTCTGTCTCTATGATTTTGACAATTGAAGATAGTTCATGGAAGTAGAATCATAAAGTATTTTTCCTTTTGTGCCTGGCTTATTTTACTGAGCATAATGTCCTCAAGTTTCATCCATGGTATAGAATGTGTCAGAATTTCCTCCCTTTTTAAGGCTGGATATTAGCCTAGAGGTATATGGCTAGACCACATCTTGTTTATCCATCCATCTGCCAGTGGGTATTTGGGTTGCTTCCATCTCTTGGCTATTGTGAATAGGGCTGCTGTGAACACGGGTGGACAAATATTTCTTTGAGAACCTGCTTGCAACTCTGTTGGGTATATACCCACCTGTACATCTTTAAACTTAAAAAATAGTTTTCGATATTTGCTTAAAGTGGGTTTAAGTAGAACAAGACAAAAGCAACTACTTTTAACTGAAGGGATTTGCTAATATTAAGACAGATGTCTCTGCTCCAGAGCCCAAGGGGAATAAATGAATATTTTATAATGAACTATGAGTGGCACTTTTAGAAGCAGTGGGAGGGATGCTAATCTGAAAACCTGTGGAGTGTAGTAAACCACATAAGTGACGTAAAGTAACTATACTTTAGGCTTTAAGTATTTTAGTTCTTAGTCTTTATTTTTATGTCACTTATCGTAGTTTGGTGATGTCAAAATAATATGTGTGTGGTAAAAAATTGGGAAAGCATAGAAATCTGTGTGTATAGCCAGTTTGCTAGGTGAAAAGTACACATTGCTCTCCTTGCCAAGACAACCCCCTCCCTCACCCTAGAAGAGGTGTGACTGCCTCTCCTGCCCCTCAGGGGTTGCTCCAGGTATAGAGAAAGCCCTGGGGAGCAGGGCTGGAATACTGTGAGTTACATGGAATACTTAGAGGATCTCTGCTAATGTGGCTCCTGTCCTCTCTGTTTACACCAGATTTTACCTCTGACTGTTAGTCCTCTGAGGACAAAAAGAGACTGGAAAGAGGACTCCAAGGAAAACTGAACCAAGGGCAAAGATTCTTCTCTAAGACTCCTGGCAGGGCTGGCCAATGTGCCCTTTCTCTCTTCCAGGCAGGAGGCCACTTGAGGCCATGCGTCAGAGGCAGAGGCCTTTCCATGTAGAGACCAAGTTTCCAGCATCTCCTCTGGTTGCTGTTAAGCTTCAACACTTGCACCATAGCTCTTTGTCCTTGACCTTGACTCTATTGCATGACACTACTCCCCAGGTGTGCCTGCAGGTGCATGGCCTTGGGCTTTTATCTACTCTCAGCCTGTGCCATTGCATGGGTCACGTGAATGTCTTCCTAAGCCTACAGCATTGGCCCCATATTCCCCAGTGAGGTTTGCCTGGTGTAGCTCAGATTTAAGAAAACAAAAGCACTTCACATTCAACAAGTACACTGCAATTTTGTACTTCTCTTGTCTTTCTTTAGCTCTCCTTATACAGATGCTAATATAAACCTATTTTTTGAGATGATTTTGTTATGCAAGAGAAGACCAGTATAACACATTTGAAGAAAAGTCCTCCCCACCCCCTTGCTTATTATTTCTTATATCTTCTTCTGGCTCTGATGGCAAATTCAATTGAAAAGGAGCTGATCTACCCACTTTTACTTCTAAAAGTGCCATAGAATTTCTCACAGAGCCAATCTGAAAAACCCAATCGATATGTGCTTACACAGCAAATGAGAGGCACGGTTCTCATTTGAAAGTTAAGGTCCCTGTGAGATCATATTGGAAAGCCAAGCTTCCTTCCCTTTCAGCCTACCTCCCTTCTGTCTCCAGGGGTTAGTTCTGGTCATTTCCCCTTCCTGCTTAATCCCCAGCCTCCATATGCCATCCATTCTCCTGAACTTTTTATTTGGGATCAGGATTTGGAACTGGCCCTCATCCTTACGGTTATTCACAGCAGGTCGAAGAAAATGAAAATAATAAAGGGATTCCGATTCCTTACGAGTCAGCAGTTTTGCTGAACAGACCTCTTGCTCTCTTTAATATGAGGCCAGATGTATATTGATAGGAAATTGTTGAAAAAAATATCTTCTAGGTTCTTTACAAGAATCAAGATGTGTTTTTCACTCCTATATCTTACTTTCTAGCGTAATTATTTTGGTGGCTTTTAAGTGACAGGGCTACAGCTTTTGAGATAAGCTCAGTAAACTGAATGAGGAGACCACAGAAGAGGGTCTTGGTGTGGCTGATGTTATACTGTAGCCACATTATACTGATGTATACTGTAGAGGGGGGGATCTCTGCTGCATCCTGTTTATCCTTTCAAGTATCTGAGCTCTTTATTTTAAGTGTATTTATTTATTTTGAGAGAGAGAAAGTGCACGGTGCATGCAAGCAGGGAAGGGGCAGAGAGAGAGGGAGAGAGAATCTCAAGCAGGCTCCATGCTGTCAGTACAGAGCCTGATATGGGGCTTGATCTCACAAACCATGAAATCATGGCCTGAGTCGAAATCAAGAATCAGAGGCTTAACACACTGAGCCACCCAGGTGGCCCTTGAGTATCTGAGCCTGTGAATCAATCAAACCCTGTATGGCATCTTAGTAGAAGTGACCAGTGCTCTTTCTTTGATTATCTAAAGCATCTGTGTATCCTAATGAATAGTTCAGGTACCTTTCACGTCACATCCTCCCCTAATGCCCCATTTGTAATAAAGTTCGAGCTAAGCTGGGCTGTGTGTGTGTGTGTGTGTGTGTGTGTGTGTGTATGAATACAAATAAAATCAGTTCTCACAACTACCTAGAAACTATCTATTGTTGTCCTCCTTTTATAGATATAAAAACTGAAGGTCAGAGAAGTGACATCGTTAGTGTGACAGGTCTCACAGTAAGAGACAAAGCTGGGATCTGTGCTAGGGCTCTCCATTGCAAAGCCATTGCTGTCTCCATTCACTATCATTCTGTTGTTTTCGGTTGTAAAAACAATGATTATCAATCAATCTCTCGCCCCACCATTTTCTCTCGAATAATGTGTGGCTGATAGTAGTTGCCCAACAGTTGTTAATTCCATTTCATTCTTTTCCTCCCTTTCCTATCTTGCCAATTTTCTTTGTGGAAAGCATTCACAGGCTATCAAAATTCCCCAAACAGTTCAAACAAGTTCTGTGTATGAGCAGAATATAGTATCTGTCATAATGTTGGCCACCCCCAAAATTATGTTTCTATACACTATGCTTTTCAAATTGGGGCCAATCAACTTGTCATTCATTGAAATGTTTTCAGCTGAGCATATGCTGATGCACAGGGATGCATATGTCACATTTATAGGAAAAAAATTTTAAATATCATTCCACTGGCATCAATTCATTGTTAACCAAAGACGAGGTTATTTAGATGCATTGAGTGTGGCTTTTTTGGATCACTCAGCTACTTATGGTTTTCCCCAGACTTTAAAGAAATTCTCCTACAAGAATATATTGAAAAATGGATCCTTCTGGTGAAGTAGGGAAAAATGATGAAATATACTACAGATATTAGAGAAATGATGCCATATTCAAGAAATTACAAAGCCAAAGCCAGTTTTTTAAGTTTCATCTTACACAAAGTTGCATCTTTTGCCTGAAGTTCTGTAATGGGGTCTCTGCTATATGACATCAGGCAAGGAGGTCCTTGATTAAGAATCCCTGTAGGTAAAATGCAGGATTACTGGTTATGTTTCTTGGAAATAAGGACAGTACAGATTTTTAATTGTTTTTGTAATTCTTTTTTTAATATTAATTTATTTATTTTGAGAGAGAGAGAGAAAGAGAGAAGAGGGAGCATGGGCAAGGGAGGGGCAGAGATAGAGGGAGACAATCCCAAGCAGGCTCTGCACTCACAGCTTGAACTCATGAACCGTGAGGTCATCACCTGAGTGGAAATCGAGAGTCAGACACTTAACCGACTGAGCCACCCAGGCACCCCAGGCAAGTACTGATTTTGAGGGCAACAGGAAGGTACTGAAGATTTAACCTGACTACTGTGTTTCTCATCCTGGAGAAGTCCAAGCTGTGGAAGTGGGATGGACATGAAGCTGGGATGAGCACCCGGAGTTCATGTCCTAACCAAACAGTGTCTCCTGAAGTCCAGAGTTGTAGTCCTACAGAATTGTCGACATCTCCTCCTGGGGGACATCTTTCACTTAACTTGTCTAGACTGACCTCCTGTCTCTCCTCCCCAGACCCGTCTCCTTAGTATCATTTCCCTCAGTACTTGGCAATCCCATGCTTCCAGTTACTTAATGCTACCCCTGATTCCTCTCTTTCTCTTTCTCTTACACCACATACACAACCCCTCTTTTACACCACACATTTGACCCCTCAGCATATTCTGTTGGCTTTGTCTCCACAATACATCCAGATTCTTGTCCTTGTCACCATCTCTGCTGCCAACACCTTGGTCCAGGCCATCCTCATCTCAAGCCTGGATTACCACAATAACCTTCTGCTGGCTTTCCTATTCCATCCTTGTCCTGGATAGGTTATTATCAATCTAGCAGCTTTATTAAAACCCAAAGCAGATTATTCTCCTCCTCTTTTGAAGCTGTCTACTGGCTCCTCATCTTCCTTACAGTAAAAGCCATAGTGCTTCTCATGATCTACAAGGCTCCACAGTCTCACCTTTGTTCCCCTCTGGTCTCTGTGACTGCCACCTCACTCTGCTCCAGCCCAAGATGATTCTTTACTCTTTCTCTCAGCCATAAACCCAGTGTTGGTCTGAGTCTGGATTCATTGCTGATGTTCCATCAAGTGCCCTCAACTAGTGTCTTTTGAATCTGTTCCAAAAATCATCTCAACACCTTCTGGAGAAAATGTAAGTCATCCATCCAATTTATCAGTGAGATAAATCAACTCTACTTCCAAAATATGTGTTAATGGGTTATTTTTTCATCATCTTCGCCGCCTACCAACCCTCAGCCCCCCACCAGTATTATTTATTTCTGGACTAGTGCTTTCCAGCTCTGTCTTTTCTCTCTGACTGGACTCACGTCCTAGAGATATTTATACTGCTGATTCCCTCACCTCCTTTCAAGTATTTACTCAAATGTTTTCTTCTCAAGGAAGCCTATCTTGACTACTCTATTTAAAATTATAACCAGTACATTTTTCTATTAGAGTATAAACTCCATGGAAGTGGGCATCATTTCTTTTGTTTTTAAATTGATGTATCCTAGGAGTGTAGAACAGTGTCTGACAATAGTAAGCACTCATTGCATATTAGTTTAATGAATGATTAAGCTAGAAAGTCCTGGTTTTATATCTGGATTTGATATTGTGGGACATTGGGCAAGACACTTCAATCTCCTGAAATCTGGATTTTTCACTTATGGAGAAACTATGGTATGCAACTCCTACTTCATGATTTCATGGTGATGCTCAGATTTTCACAAAAACATTTAAAAATACAGTCATCACTGTGCAGTTGTGATGTGGCTAAAGATGCAGAGGTCATGGATGGCACATTGAGTTCATGGATGGCACGGTGAGGTTATGGATGGCACGTGGGCTTATGCCCAGCCCAAGAGCTGCCCTGGCTGTTGGCCCACATGGTTCATACTGATCCCTGCAATCTTGAAAGTCACATCCCAAGTTATCATGTGCTTTGTGACCAAATCTTGTGTGAATAATTGTGCTCTGGATTTCAAAAATACTGTTACCTGGGGTTTACAATTTTAATTTTAAGTAAGTTCTTTATTAAACATACTTGTGTCAGAAACATTTGTCATTTTCTGAAACTGATGATTTGTAATTAGAGCAGGTTCACTGGTGCCTAGAATTTTAAGAATCTTGGTTTAGAGAGTTCTTGATCATTTTTAATGAGTTTCCTACCTTTGGGCATTGTGTTACATGCCTTTATTCATCCTAAGATTTGTTAGCAGCTTAAAAATAAAATTTTTAATTTTTAATGACAAAAGTAGTAGAGATTCAGCCATAAATCTAAGGGTTTTCTAGAAAGGAGAGATGATTTTGCTCATTCATCTTGGGGACTCCTAGAATTGTTTAGGGATATGTTGTAGGGTGGCTGGAATTTCTGTAATTATTGGTAGAGATGGAGGCAAAATATTTTGTTCATATTGCTTCTCTAATTTTGTTCAGAATGTTGTACTTGGGAAACACATAGTATAACACAAACAACAGCATTAAAAGACACCAACATGAAGATAGCCAACAATTAAGTGTTTTATGACTAAGGAGACCATATCATTTCATAGGTGAATGACAACTTACCGTATAGCTGTTTATAGAATAACTAAGTATTATTTTTACTCTGATCAAAAATAGGAAGTTTGGGGGGTTTGGGTGGCTTAGCTCAGTCGGTTAAGTGTCCAACTCTTGATTTTGGCTCAGATCATAATCCTACGGTTTGTGGGAGCCCCCCGTTGGGCTCTGCGCTGACAGTGTGGAGTCTGCTTGGGATTCTCTCTCTCCCTTTCTCTGTCCCTCCTCTGCTCATGTGCATGTGTGTTCTCTCTCAAATAGAGAAACTTAATCAATAGAGAGCTCAGTACATTCCCACTTAAATGTTTTCTGTGTGATGAGACTGGTATTAAACTTTCTTCTCTCCTACCCATGAGGTTTTTAAAAAAATTATTTTATTGTGTACATAGCAGAAGATTTACCATTTTAACCATTTTTAAGTGCATAATTCAGTGACATTAAGTATATTCACAGTGTTGTGCAGTTATCACCACCATCTGTCTCCAAAACTGAAACTCTGTACCCATGAAACAGCTCCTCATTTCCTCTATCCCCAGTCCTTGGTAGCCGTTATTCTACTTTCTGTCTCTATGCATTTGACTATTCTAGCTACCTCACATAAATGGAATTGTACTCTACTTGTCCTTTTGTCTGGCTTATTTTATGTAGTTTAAATATTTTTAAGATTCATCCATATGGTAGCATAAATCAGAACTGTATTCTTCTTAATGGCTGACTAATATTTTATTGTATGGATATACCAAATCTTGTTTATATATTCATATGTTAGTGGACACTTGAGTTACTTCCACCTCTTGGCTATTGCGATTAAAGCTTCTATGAATATGGGTGTATAAATATCTGTCCCTGCTTTCAATGCTCTTGGGTATATACTGAGAAGTAGATTTGCTGGAACATGCGGAAATTCTATGCTTAATTTTGTTTTTGTATTTGTTTTGAGGGACTACCATACTCTCACCAGCTTTTAAATAAAATTTCATCCTCCTCAACCTCTAAAGAGTGCTTGAGCTCTGCCTTCCCAATTCCCAGACTGATTATGAAGTAGAAGTAGGATCATGGGTTGAGAGAATTAAATGGTAGGGAAAGGGTCCCTTCATGTCTGGTGAAGCTCTCCATGTCCTATTGTGGTGGAGAATGCAGATAATGAGCCAAGACAAGTAGAAATAAAGCCAAGAACTAAGATAATCACCATAATAAGAAAGCTGGGGTAGGAGAAAGGAGGTGAATGTCAGCAACTTGGCAAGGAAGAGGCATTGGCACAATTGCACGATTGACAGAAGACAAAGAGGAAGGAAGCTTCTAAGAAGTGTTCCTGCTGTGAGTTGTGAGTTGTAACTACTAATTGTTCTTAGATAAACCTAAAGTTTGGAATCCCTCTCAAATTTTCTCTTGGCTTCTCAGTTGGGTTCCTGACATTTGATTCTCTGCAGAGACTGAGTCATATGAAGCCCATAGATACATGAGACTTACACCTGAATTGGCCAAAGTGGCTAAACTTTATGCTATTATAATAGCCAAATCTTTAATACTTAGTAAATGAAAAAAAAAAAAAAAGAAAGAAAGAAAATCACTAGGAGCACCTGGGTGGCTCAGTCATTTAAGTGTCCATTTTGGCTCAGGTCATGATCTCACCGTTTGTGAGTTTGAGCCCCGTGTTGGGCTCTGTGCTGACAGCTCAGAGCCTGGAGCCTGCTTCAGATTCTGTGTCTCCCTTTCTCTCTGCTCCTCCCCTGCTCACGCTCCATCTCTCTCTCCTTCAAAAATAAATAAACATTCAAAAAAATTACTTTTTAAAAAAAGGAAAAATATCACTCCATTAGAAGCAAAGCAACAAGGTAATAATAAAATATTAATTCTTTTTTCTTTGGCCTTCAGGCTACAACTTTTTACTTAAAATAAATGTAGCTTTGAGAAGATTATTTTTGTTGCCTGCAGCACAGCTTTTCAGCTCTGACTTTAACCAGAATTGTGCACTTGAATATTCATAAGTACAAATTGCAAACTCAAATCAGAATTATTTTTATAGGATACCAACTAGAAACAATGTCACCATTTATTTGGAAAAAACAATATGGTGAGTGGGATGGAATGAAGTTCTGGTAACAAAATTTTCCTAACCCTAAATTGGGCTGTGTTCTGACACATGGTCTGATAAGGCAAAATATTTTAAATCAGTAGAGTCCTGGAAAACCCAGGACATATGGCAGCCTTAGTTTGGGTACTAAAATAAGATCCCTTACTCAGACATGATTTTTTTCAGTAAATGAAACAGCAGTACCCCACTACATTTATGGATTTCTTGACTTATTGATTCAGTCTCTTCTTAGCAGGGTGTAGACTCTCTTCAATGTATGTTTCCAGTTTTATCTTTTGATGCTACCCTCTCTCATGGTCTACCCTCCACCCATCTGAAATTACTTAGTTTCACTGTATATGCCATGCTGTCCACGCTTTGCATGTGTTCGTTCCTCTGTATGAAATACTTTTCCCTGCACTTTTTGCCCAGATAATCTCTGCTGATTTCTCTAGTTTAAGCATATCTCCTAGGGGAAGGTGTCTTATGCCACTTTGTACCCTTATCTTTTTTTTCCTGATGCTTTCTCTATGCCTTCAAGTATTCCTGGTAAACCTCTATCACAGTGTATTGCACATCGGATGAGAAATGTTGGTTTACTTTTTGTCGTCTCCCTAGGATAGTAAGCTGTTTGAGGGTACATTCGTTTGCTAGGGCTGTCATTACAAAATAACCCAGACTGGGTGGCTTAAACAACAGAAATGCATTTTCTTACAGCTCTGGAGTTTGGAAGCCCAAGATCAAAGTGCTAATAATGTTGGCATCTCCTATGGCCTCTCTCCTTGGCTTACAGATGGCTACCTTCTTTTTGTGTCCTCACATGGCCTTCTCTCTGTGCACAACAGCATTTCTGGTATCTTTTCCTCTACTTATAAGGATACTAGTCATGTTGAATTAAAGCCCCACACTTATGACTTTATTTAACCTGAATTCCCTCTTTATAGATCCTATCTCCAAATAGCACTTTGGGGAGTATGGCTCTAACATATGAATTTTGGGGAGACAGGCACACAATTGAGTCCAGCTAATGAGGACAAAGTCCATTTCTTATTTGAATTCGTATCTCTGCTTCCTACCAAACTGCTTGATACCCAGTAAGCAACCAATCAACAAATACGTACTGAAAGATCAGTAACAAGTGGATGAATAAATGAATAAAGCAACAGAAGACTGCCTTGTCAAGGTTTGAAGGAATCGGGACTTAAGAGGAGATATTCACAGAGGCGACAGCCAGAGTTGTAGTAAAGGACATGATTATAAAGAGAGAGAGAGTTTGCAGAGAAAAAAAGAGCAATGCTGCAAATAGGGAGGGGTAAACAAGAGAAGGACACAGCAGAAGAGACAAGGCGCAGCATAGATTGAACCTGGAAGAAAAGAGTTCGTGAGGTAAGGGAGGACATCCACAATGTTAAATATTGAAGGAAGATGAGGTTACGGGATCTCATAGATAAAAATCATTGGTGCACACCCCCCCAGGATGGCTAAAATAAAAGAGATTTAAAAAAAATACCGAGTTTTGGCAAGGATATGAAACAACCAGAAACTCACACACTGCTAGTGGGATGTAAATTGTTACAACTATGACAGGAGAAGATAGGATTCAGTAGGCAGAAAGGGAAAGATTAGCACCCGAGGTCCCTGGGTGGGGAAAATCACCTATTTTGGAACAATGCTGGGAGAGTGTGTGTGACAACAGCAAACCCCCTCAGGTGTAAGTTTCCTCTTAACAAGTAACAGACCCCACCTACTACCCCTCAGGTTTCCCTTCAGGAATTTGACAAAAGACCTAAGTATGGCCATAGACCACCCCTCGTGCAATGAAAACAAGCCAATCAGGAATGGACAACCCAGCACCTAGAGCTATCCAGCTAATAAGGGTAGAATTTGAGAAGGAACAAGGGGGAAAGGAAGGGGGAGGGCTGACCAGAGCCTTATAAAACAAGGACCCTCCCCTATAGTCCTCAGGCATTCACTTTCTAATGTCCCCTTTCTGTAAGGGGAGCTTTCCTACTAGTCTTCATTTCTAATCTTATATTGTAATAAACTTTTGCCTACTGCTCATTTTGTGTCCACCTCTTCATTCTTCGAAGTGGCGAGACAACGATTCCCAGGTATTGTGGTGAAAAAAAAAATCCTGCAACACAACTGCTCTGGAAACTGGCAGTATCTATAACATTACAACTGAAGATATGAATACTCTGTGCCCCCTGCCCCGCCATTTATTTCTAAATGTATACTCAGTAGAAATGTGTGCGTGTGTTTATTGAAAGATATATACTAGGATGTTCATAGCAGCACTATTCATAAAATCTCTCAGATTGGAAGCTACTCGAATGCCCATCAAAAGTGAAATAGATAACACCTTGTAACATATCCACACAATGATAAGTTACAGGAACGAGATGGATGAACTACAACTACGCTCAACGTTATGGATAAACATATAATTCCAATGTTGGACAAAAGAAGACACATGCAAAAGAATACATATGGTATTTTTCTTTTTATAGGAAGTTTACAAACAAGCAACAGGACTGTATGGCTTCAGAAGTCAGGATAGCAGTTAACTTGTTGAGGAAAGGGGCAGTAAGTGACAGGAAGACATGAGTAGGAAGTCTGGAATTCTGCTAATGTTCTGTTTCTTGGTCTGGGTGCTGGTATATAGGTGTGTTCAGTTTGTATACATTCAATGAGCTTTTCATTTATGATTTGTCCACTTTGTGTATATTGCTCTTCAAGAAACATTTAAAAAAGCAATTAAAATTCAGTAAGTAATGAAGTGATGTAATATTCTGATGATCTGACCTAAGCAAAAAGAAGTTTTAAAGTTTTGGTGTCTAAGAAAGCATTACTGAAGAGAGGATAACTATGAAATTTTGTTGGTGGAATGAAGGAACAGATTATGAGGGTTTTTGTCTGACTTAAGACATTTGGCAGCAGGAGAAGTAAACCCAAGCTATGTAAGCATAGCTGGAGCAGAGAAAGAGATTTTACTTCATTTCGGTTTTTTCCTTTTCATTTAAAGTAGGGAAGAACCCAAGAATAGAAAGGTATTGCAGGGGAAGAAAAAATATTTTCTCTTTTCTTCTAGGTTCTTGGCAGGGGCCCCTGTAACAAAAGACAGCTTAATAAAAGAAAAACAAACAATTTTATTAACATGTATATGTCATAGATATGAGAAATAAGTGTGGTTAAAGAGATGGTTTAGAATTCAGGCTTAAATAACTATCTTCAGCTAACTCAAAGAAAGAAGGGTGTGGGGAAGGCCACTTAAGAGGAGGTGACCAGGAAAACATAGTAAACAAGGGAAAGGTTGGTTATGATTTAAGTCTTCTCCATTGATAAAGAGTCTCTTGTGACTTGGACCTATTTTCCTCTTTCTAGTACTGAAAGGGAGATACCCTTACAGATGGAGATTTCCTTTATAAATGTAAATTTCCCTTACAAAGGATAACTTATACCATTTTCAGAGCTTCTCCTGTGCCTGTTTCTCAAAAGCAAATCTTAACCGGAGAGGCATATTTGGGGTGGCATACTCTGGATTCCTATAGTATCAAGGAGGGGGAAATTTGAGGTATCACTGAGGAGGCATGTTGAAAGTAAGTCTCAGAGAAGGCATTGATGAGGGAGCGTGGGGCAAGCTGAGGGCAAAGTACAGGCTAACAGCACCCCGCCCCCCCCCCCCCCCCCCACCAGGTAGGTTATGTGTGATATTCTTCAGACACTGGTGGCTGCCCAAGAACAGGGAAAAGGAAAGAAAGCAAATGGTTGGCTGATAGAGATCACAGTCCTACAGGACAGGAGTCTCCTGCAGTTTACAGATAATTTAGTAAACTGCAAGAAAAAGGCAATCTTATCCATAGTCTAAACTCCAGAAACCTATAGACTCTGTTTCGTAGAACCCTAATACCCTCATCAAGATGGAAAGGGGTTTAAGTGCCTGCCATTGTGATGTGGGGAACTAAGGCAAATGAAAAATTAAATTCCCTTACTGCCTATGGTCCATTGAGAAGTCCTTGAAACTGACAGAGTGACCTCCCTCTGGGAGCTCAGCTGCCCTGATGATGACACTTTGCTATGGGCAAAAGGGAATCTTGGCTTTATATTTTTCCAACCCCCAGGATCTTGTAAGTCTATTTTAACATACAAAAATTCCTTTGGAAACTTCCTTTATCTCAACTTTCCCAAGATACATGCTGACAATCATACTTCAAGCTTATGGCCTCCAATATACATCTGAAGGGTCTCATGACTGAGATTTTACTAAATGGTAACAAATGGTGTTTCTATAGCAAAGGCTAGCCCCTCAAGGTCCCGGGAACCTTGCTTCCAAAATTCCTCAAAGACTACTCTATCCCTGACCCCCTCCCAACCTGAGGGTATGTAAGGAGTTATCTGTCACGACCCCAGTGCAGCTCTTCCTGCCCATAGGTCCTATCACCAGACTTTAATAAAATCACCTTTTTGCACCAAGACATCTTCAAGAATTCTTTCTTGGCCGTTGGCTCTTACCACCCTACCATCATCCCCCAAAAACATCAGCGTGAAGATGGGATTAGGGACAAAGGTAGAAAGTGTGGGTCCTTGGAAAAGGATCAAGCCCTCTTCCTTAGGTATAGGATGGCCAGGCAGCAAGGAAATTGAGGCTCCTGGGCTCCTGTAGGTGTCTGAGTCCAGTCTAGAACATTAAATGTGGGAGGTGGGTGTGAAGATGGGTCTTAAAAGAGTGCAAGATTAGCAATCATGTCAGCAGGGAACATACTGGTGAGACAAGAGAAGAATGCCTGCTTTGCATGACTCTGGAGGGATCCCATGAGCCTCCTATGCATTTTGTGGTACAATGGTGTGGAGTTCAGGGTGAAATGGAGAGACAGCGGTCAGAAGTGTTGCCCACACAATGTTGGGCATAAGTAAAGTTCTAAAAAGGTGAGCGGTTCCAGAAGGATCTTTACCAAATAGCTCTGCATGGTCTTCAGAGTTGCTGTTTGGCAGGGGTCAGTTGGAGTGTCCTGGGAGAGAGGGTCAAAGGGACTAGGGGTTGGGGAATGCGTTCAGTCCCCAGAGGGAAGGGGGGAGACGGCAGGCCAGGCCTTTTCTGGCCTCAGGAGAGATTTCTTGTCCTTCCTAAATTTCAACTCTTTCACCCCACATGCACCTCAGAGTGAGCATTTTATTGTGGTCACAACCTCTTTATATAAAGCCCCTTAATAAATGGAAACTCAGGATAAACATTTTTTTACATAAAGAGATGAATCCCTCACATTCCGTGGCAGTGGTCTTCGTGGTTGTTTACAGATGGATTCACATCTGGAGATCCTATCAGCCCCAAGAGGCCCATGACATTGTGTCCGATATTTTTTTTTAATGTTTTTATTTATTTTTGAGAGAGAGAGACAGAGTGTGAGCAGGGGAGGGGCAGAGAGAGAGAGGAAGACACAGAATCCAAAGCAGGCTCCAGGCTCTCAGCTGTCAGCACAGAGCCCGACACGGAACTCAAACTCACAGACCGCAAGATCATGACTTGAGCTGAAGTCGGACGCTTAACCAATTGAGACACCCAAGACACCCAGGTCTAATATTCTAATGTAAGAAAAGGGTCCCTAAAATGTTGGTGACTCCAAGCGAAAGGTCCCTGTGCCACGGGAGAGCTGCAGATAGAATGGATTTCTTAACCCAGAAGCCAGGTCCCTCATTTATAAATAATACCATCAGTTATGTATGCTCTTTTTGTTTTCTAAAAAGTACACTTGAAAATATACTCTTTTTACTCACAGAGCCATTAAATAGAGGCTCATTTTACCACCTGGGTTATTAGCCCTGACTAGCCTTCGACACGGAGCTAGGTTTTTATCCACATGAAACCCTCTGTCACCACCATCATTATCTGCTGCTTCTACCCCAATTTCTCATATTACACACTATCTGCCTCATTACCCCAAATTGGAGAATTTTAGGCAGAATCATCTGAGAAAATATCGGAGGTAAAAAGAAGCCATTACAGGCTGTTGATGTCTTGTTTGCTACTTTTCTGCTCATTTTACTGCTCTTAACCCCCTAAAAAAGGAACTGAATTATAATCAACTGCAATTTATCAGTGCTAATGGAGGGGAGAAGAGACACTGGTAACACAAGATTGCAAGTAATGAGAGATAAATGTAGGGAAAAGACAACATATGAATATGTGCTTTTTAGGTATTATAAATATCTGCCCTGATAACTTTGGGATTCAACTAGAATGTCTGTGGCCTGGGATGGGGAAGGTGGTGGGATAAGACTAAGTAGGGCTAACGCAAACTTGATCATTGGCAGAGGCAGGGCGAGCCGTGTGGGAGAAAACAACAAACAGAAAATTGAGAGCTGATTTGCGGCCAACTACAATGGAAAACAGACGGTATATCTGAGCCAGGTTGGCATATGCCATTCATTTTCTCGTTTGAAAAAATTGCCACATTACTTTTATTCTATGATTGGTGTTGCTATGAACCACCTGAAAGTAGACCTTTCTTGTTGGTGAACCCCAGGGAAAATTCACGTGCAGTATGGCTCTCAACTTTTATTTCTGTAGAAATGGACATACAGCGTGGTGCATGTCAGTCTGATGAAGGGGCCCCAATCTGGACTGTCCTTTGAAGCATGCACATGTGAAATTGGAAGACCGGCTGTGGCTGTCTGTGGGTAGGACAATGTATTCTTACCACGCTGACATCTCATTTCTATAGGAAGGCAGGGATCATTTTGCTGGATTCTGCACATAAGTCAAAATAAATCAAGATCTGCATTAGAACTGAAATCTCGATTACTTTTTCCATTAGATTTGCATGGGCTGTCTATGCATTAGAAGGAGAGAAGGGGCAGACACAGAGTGGCAAAGAAACCTTTATTTATAATTTATTTTTTGCATTTTAATTCTAGCCAAAAGAATCAGCCATGTCAGAACTTAGGGTTTTAATGACTGAATGTGAGACAAATCTAAGCATTCCTACAATTGTTTCCCTTTCTAAAATGTTGTTTTCTGTCTTGTCCTTAACTGTCACCTATGGGGTCATGTCAATCCATGACACATGAGACACCCTTCATCCTTGAAAGCTCATACTCCAGAGTCACAGTTTCTTAATATTTGTTTGGTTAAGTGCCACCTTTCAAGACCCAGTTATTACTGTAGCCAATTAACTAGTTCACTGGCTCATGAAAGCTGTAATGCTTCTGGAAGCAATAAAATTAAAGCTCAGAGCTCCTTTAAAAAGGCAGAGAGAATTGGCAGGGCTTTCTGTTGTTGTTGTAGGCATTGTTAGCTGTCCTTCATGTCTGAGAAGGCTGAGCTATCAAGAGTTTTACTGTATCCTTTGATGTATGAAGAATCCAATTCAGAGCTTACCCTGTGTACATTTTGCTGAGACCAAGCCAGTATTCGGGTTAGAGAGTAGGTATTAGCAAGGTCTTCACAGCGAAGTTTTTTTGCCCTAATAAATGCCTGGTTAGCTCTTTATTTCTCTTTCCTCTGAGTCCAGAATTAGATCACATTGTCCAGCCTCCTCCCCCTTGAAGTAGGAGTGTCCCTGGGATCGAGATCTGTCTGATAGAATGTGCTAGAAAAGTAATGTTCATACCTGTAGGCCTGGCTCCATGGTCTTTCTGGCATTATACAGACAAACGTGGTAACTTAGAGAATCTGGTGTTGAAGGTGATGGAGCCATGTGGTAAAAGGAGCCTGCGTCCTTGAATCATTGCTCTGAGGACAACTGTCCACTGGTTTGGAGGAATCTTTATCGAGAAAAATAGACATCTGTTCTCTGAAGCCACTGAGACTTAGGTTTTATCTGTTAAATCTTTAGTTTCTCCTTAGCTGGAACTCTAGACCGGCATATGTCTAAATTTAATGCATGTTGACATTATTTTGGCCCCCTATGACAAGCGATTTTAGATTCACTCTTGTTACATGAAGGTCTGTGTATCTGCCAGAATTAACTATTCCAAATCCTTGTAAGACAGAAGTTTTTTAAAGATCAGTTAAAATTAGCGATCAGAAAGCCTCAGTATGCAAAGCACTCTGGAAGGTGTTGGGTAGGGACAATGGCTATGGAATCAATATGATACTGTCAGAGCACACGGAAACAAGGGTGACCTCATACGGTGCACACG
The DNA here is from genome assembly GCF_022837055.1 of Prionailurus viverrinus. Classification (NCBI taxonomy): domain Eukaryota; kingdom Metazoa; phylum Chordata; class Mammalia; order Carnivora; family Felidae; genus Prionailurus; species Prionailurus viverrinus. Next base: position 72,496,473 of record NC_062561.1, read on the forward strand.
CTCTGTAACTGAATGTTCAGAACTCAAAAACAGTGGTTACTAGAAGGGGTGGGGGGGTCTGAGGCTACACTGAGCTGACGAACCAGTGCTTGAACTCTTGGAGCTGAGTTGGTTCGGGTTTCCTTCTGAGGCTGCCTCAGGCCCAGGGACACAGATGGAGACAGTCATAGCAAGAGTGACAGTGCTTTTCACCCACGGTCCCACCCACGAGGTTTTCTTGCACTCTTGCCAGAGATCTTTGTATTAGGCTCCCCAGACATACCTTAGCCCTTTCAGGCTGTTTTTGTGGAAATAAACAAAGACGAACCACATGAGGAAAAACATGCTGTTTATTCTGGGCTTGTTAGAGCAAGAGAGGCAGTGATGGTTGCTTGCATTTGGCAGAGATTGAAAAGCAGGCAGAGGATGGGACAGCTTCACAGAGGAAAAGGGGAAGGCTCCAGGGGTGCCCTGACTGGAGGCTGCCGGCCTCAGGAAACTAGAGGTGTGTTAACTAGAACCAGAAGACCTATGCCATTGGGTTAGGGGTGCGTATGTGGCTTTCTCTGGTTGGTCTAAGTTGGAAGTGAGGTAAAACAGTACAGAAGCTGTCAGTTATGAACTAAGACCTGGCCATTTGGGGTAGGTTAGCTTCTTGCATTGTTTCTAGAGATAGCACTCTGGCTTCCTGCAAGGCTGAGTTGCAGCAGGCCGGTTTCCTGGGCTATTTACTGCAGATAGGGGGTTGGTTCCCTGTAGATGGGGGGTAGGAGGGCAGGTTGCCATGTGTTGTGGGTCAGAGTCTATTTTTTACATATGTTTGGCCGTTGCTTGTATGTATATTCAGTCTCTTATTTGTTTATTTATTTTAACAATTTATTTTAAAACAGACCTCTTTCTTCCTTGCAGAGGACAGCTGACTGTCCCCTTCCACTGTCATATTAAAAAGCTGCCCACCCTGCTGACCATAAACCTGTCCCTGAGGTTGAATCCCAGGAAATTCAATGCCCTCCCTGCCTGGGAGCAAGTCTCCTTGTCCTTCTTGGGAACCTCTCTCAGAAAGATTTGGCAGTAAAATTTATCTCATCAGTTTTAATCTCATTGGTCCTCAAAAACTTTTTTCTATTTCTGTTTCTCCTGGGGGCTGTGGCATCCTCATGCAAGCTGGTCTGTTGGTGGCTGCTCACTGTGGCCGCTCCTGGGTGGCCAGGCAGGGCAGGCCTCCCATTGTGTTGCATTTAAAAAAAAAAAAAGAAGAGAGGAATTAATGTAAAGAGCTGTGCTAACAAGTGGGTAGTACTATTGGGTGTGTATAAATTCATGCATATTTTTCTTTTTAAGCCTATTGGTTTATTCTGTTTTTAAATCAGAAATGGATCCAGTCAAAAAGAAAAAAATAAAATAGTTTGCATTTCCTTCTCATGCTCCCCTTTTAGCGGCTCAAGGCTAATGACAGAAAACCCCCCAACCCATTTAGCATTCTCTGTGTTTAAAAGACTCTCAAGTATTAGCTCTTGGGAAGCCCAGCATTTTAAAACTTGCAAAATAGGCAGGCAGGGCAAGATGCCATGTTTCCAACTCCCTGGGACTCATTTCAGGAGTTTGATTAACTCTTTGGTTCAAAGTATCTGCTTTGAAGAAGAGGTAGGGGGCATTCAAATGAGGGATGCTGTCTGCCAAGATCAAAGCGGCATTGCACATTTTAAAGAGTCTAATTCACAGACCCTTGGATAGTTGTAGCACCAACTTGAAGCCTATTTGGTCAGAAGTGGCCACTTGAGCAGTCTTGGGGGTGGGCGAGGGCTTCTTTGTTTTGGAAAGTGCTTCCCACCCAGAGGAAGGAATGTGAAGTGAGGGAGCCCTCTTTTGGACAAAAGCTAAGGAGGAAAGTCAGGGACAGTGGGAAAGACCCAGTCAAGGCTGGGGAAGAACACATAAGCTAAGGACTCTTGGTTTGCCTTATATTGGCAGGTAGCTCCTCAGGAGAAATAGTCTGAATTCAGATCATGGGAAAGCCAACGTGCATTTTTAAGACAGAAGGTAAAGGGTATACTGCCTACAGGGAAAAATCTTCCAAATATATCTAGACTATAGGTTACAGGGTTAGAATTTTTTTCTTCTTGTTTGTTTGGCTAAGATGAGGAACTTTAAAGGTGGGAATAGGGTTGGTGGAGGTGTGTGTGTGTGTGCGTGTGTGTGTGTGTGTGTGTGTGTGTGTGTGTGTGTGTGTGTGTGTATGTGTATGTGTTTTAGGGAGCTGGCATCAGGTACTGTCTTCTGTTGGGGCATGAACATAGGAATGCCATTCAAATGTATCCCATTGTGGTCCTGGATCCACTTTCTTTGCTTTCCTCAAGACCAACTGGCACAGGTGATCCAAGTGGAGATAACCATGACTGTTTTGAGTACTAACTTTGATGAGTGTGGTCAGTGGCTTCTGATAGGGCCACCAAGGATCCCACCTCCTGGAATTCATACCTTCACTTAATGCCCTCCCCTTGAAAGTGGGCTGCATGGAGTGACTCACTTGTAATGAAAAGAACACAGAAAAGGTGTCGGGAGGTCACTTCTGGATAGGTTTATAAGAGACTGTGACTTTTATCCTGCTCACACTTCTTTCTCTCTTGTCCTCTACCTTGCTTCCCTTGTGCCACGGGGAGGCCCACATAGCAAAGCAGCCTCTGGCTAATGGCCAGTAAGGAGCTGAGGCTCTCAGTCCAACAGCCTTTGAAGTGTTGAATCCTGACAGTAACCATGCAAGTGGATCCTTTTCCTGGAAAGCCTTGAGGTGAGTCCAGTCCACTGTTCCCTTGACTTCAGTCTGTGCCAGGCTGAGAAGGAGAGGGGACAGCTACACTGTGTCTGGGTTCCTGAGCTACAGGAAATGGGACACAGCAAATGTCATTTCCACAGCAAGAGATAATGAATACATCGGGGTATTTCGCTCCGTCAATCTGCTTCTCCCTGACCCTGTCCATCCACATAGCTGCCAACTTCTGAAAGGATTTATCTTTCTTTAAAGTTTTTACCTCTTCCCCTGTCTCTGGTTTTACAGCCACAGCCCATTCCAAGGAAAGATTTAAAGTTCTTGGGGGAATTATAGGAAAATAGATTAAGAGCCCTGACATTTGCAGAATGTCCTCCAGCCACTTGTCCTCATTACCCACCCTTGGTTCTTTCGGTTCATCAAGTCTCATGTAGCTGTGCACCAATGAGATTGCCTTCGGCTGCAAGAGACATAAAATCTGGAAAAAAATATAGTGGGTTGTATGAGTAAAGGGTTTATTTTTCTCACACAACACAAAGTTTGGACTTAGGTGGTCAAGGATGTTATTTGAGCAGGGGTTGGCAAGATTTGTAAAAGACCAGAGAGTGTTTAGGCTTTGCAGGTTGTATAAGCTCTGTTGTAGCCACTCAAGTCTGCCCTTGTAATGTGGAAACAGCCATAGACGATAGGCAAATAAATAAAAGGCAAATAGATGGCAGCCATAGACAGTGTAAACAAATGAGCATGGCTGTCTACCAATAAAACTTTATTTATGGACCATAACATTGAGTGTCATATAATTTTATGTTTCATGAAATATGCTTCTTCTTTTGATCTTGTCCCAACAATTTTTTGTAAATGTGCATTTATTTTTGAGGGGGGTGGGGAGAGCGAGCAGGGGAGGGGAGGCGCAGAGAGAGAAGAGGACAGAGGATCTGAAGCAGACTCAGTGCTGTCAGCACAGAGCCTGACATGGGGCTCAAACTCATGAACTGTGAGATTATGACCTGAGCCGAAGTCGGACACCCAACCAACTGAGCCCCCGGGTGCCCCAGATCTCTTGAAGCCTGATTATGTAAAATACTTCCTCCCCATTTTTTAGCAGTAATTCATGTTATGTTATGTCAGGGCACACTGATGAGCTTCAAAAATTGGGATAAGCAAGTATTTCACAAATTTGACTCATGATTTTTATTTTTGCCCACCACGATTGCAACACACAGGCGTATCCCCAGGATCTAGTTAATGTGGGCACCTTGCAAGTCCCAATGCCGCTTTAGCTAGTATGTCAGCACGGTTCTTGCCTTGGACAGCTTGTTATGGCTCATTTTATAAAAGCAGCAACTAAAATGCTTGCTGCAGTAGTTTCTAGTTCTTTCCTACTTTGAGTCCTTAACTTTAACAGGTTCCCTCGAAATGGATTGCCAGCGGGGAATTGAAATAATTCGTTGTTGTTGTTACGTTTTATGCTGGTTCCACAGAAGTATCTGTTTTGGGAAACCTCTGGAGAGACTGACTAACCCCACAAGACAGGGGGAAGTTAGCCCTTCACTGTATGGAGGGCTACAGAAATCTCAGGGTCTCTGCCTGTTGGCAATGTCTGCATGGGCACAGAACACCAGACTCTGGGGTCTACAGCTAGGACACTTTCTAGAAAGGGGAGATCTTATGTGGCATATTAAAAGAGATGGGCCTGGCACATTTACTGGGATTTGGACATTTAAAAATAAAACCTCTGAATAAAATAGCATGACAAATGTGATACTCACTGCAATACAACCACTACCTTCTGGCTCTCTGACTAGCTGTGGCCCTTAAAACAAGTCAGTCACTTCTTCACATCTCGCTCGGTTTCCACTTCTCACAACCTGCTCCCATCTCGCTTTAAAAGGATATAAAATAATGTGTAAGATCACAGGCTTTGGCCTCAGACAGACTTGGGTTCAAGTTTTGGCTCTGCCACTTTCAGTCTGGGTGAGCTTGGACAAGTTGCTTGATCACCAGGAGCCTGAAATCCTTCTGTAAAATGGGACTAACATGATCAATTTCCTACTTTGTTTTCAGGATAAAATGGGAAAATATATGTAATACTCTTAGTGTAGTCCTTGACAGCTAGTTTGCACTCAAAAATTTGCCACATACCAGGAGTCTTTTGGTAGAATCATGTGATCCTTTTACTTACTACTTACTAAGTCCCTTTGTGTGATACACTCTCAATTTAAAACTGTATTGAAGTCTTTGTTCTGAGAGTTTACTTCATTAGACAAGCCTAGTCAGCCTGTGTGATATTTTGGAATTCCTTTTCCAAAGAATAGCTAACATTTATTGAGTGCTTATGACAATCCAGGCACAGTTTTAAGCACTTTGCATGTATTATTTTATTAAAACTCACAATAACCACATAAAGACAGGAGTGTTGTTAATTCCCACATTAGGAAGGAGGGACTGAGGCATGCTCACCTTGTCTGAAGTTATTCAGCTGGTAAATGGTAGAATGGGTAATGCCACTAGGGTCAGTGGTTCCCAACTGGTGGGGGTCAGTGGTTCCCAACCTGATCCTCCCCACGGAACATTTAGCCACATTTTCACAATTGTCCTAACAGTCAGTTGGGTGCTACTGACCACCCCAAAAAGAATTTTCTGGCACAATTGTCAATAGGGCCAAAGTCGAGAAACCTTTCCTGGGCTGTCTGATTCCTGAGTTCATGTTCTCAGCTATTTCTTTATCCAGTTTCCATATATTTTCTACAGATCACATAAGGACAACTTGAATACAAAGTGACAACTCCTGGGTCTCCTCGGGTTTTATGTGCCCTTCTGAAAAAACTTTAGGAGTAATTAAGAATGGCTATGATTTGGTTTTGCAAAACAGTTAATTGTAGAATGAATAATGTTAAACATCCAGATGTAACAGAGTACCAGAAAAAAAAATTAAAAAAAAAACATCCCCCTCCTTCAATTCAGAAAGAGCAAGTTTCTGTGAGTAACACGCTGAAGTGATGCTTCAGTGGAATTGCAGAATACTCAGGAGGTGGCCCCTTGGGCGGTGACAGTGACTCCAAGCAGAGGCTTGCCCGCCAGCTTTCTACTGAAGCCTAAAGAACTAGGCAACAGGTAACAGAATTTGTGACAGCCCTGGAAAAAAGCCACAAATACTTTTGAGGTAGAGGCATGACCACCAAAGAACGCCAGGGAGAGAGGTAAGGTCCTGCCCTCATGAGGCTTGTACTTATAGATGAGGCAGAAAATAAACAAATGAACAAGTAAATATGTACTTTGATATCTGATGCTGACAAGTGCCAGGGAGAGAATTATGGCAGAATGGGAGGGCTGGTACTGTTTTAGGCAGGGTGTCTGGGAAACCCTTTCTGTAAAGATGGCGTTTGAGTAGAAACCCAAATGAAGTGAGGGAATGAGCCACACAAGGCATAGGGACAGGTGTTCCGGAAAGCGATGCAGTCTGGGGGCAGGAAAGGCTATCTTTTTTCGCTCCAGGAAGAGCAAGAAGCCCCTCATGGCAGAGAGAAGTTGGCAAGGAGAGGCTGAGAGAGGGGGAAGGTCAGAAGGGCCAGGCCAGCAGGGCCTGCAGGTGGTAGTGAGAGCTGAGGCCTCATTCTGTGTGAGGGAGAAGGGGTAGGTGGTGGTGGGCAGGGATTTGAACGCATGTTCAAAGTGCAGTTTTCCAAAAGAATCACCTTTGCTGCTCTGAGGAGAACCAGCAGGAGGGGCCAAGAGTGGAAGCATGGTGGTTAGTAAGGGGTATTGATTGGTTACAGTTATTGTGTTGGATCCCTCTTTTGTCATTAAACGAAAAAGCATGTCAAAGATGGACTTTGGTTGCCCTTCAGTCCTGGGCCCGGATCTTGGCTCTATCATGCCACTTTGACTTCCATCTGTGTCACAGAGATAGTTATCTCACATGACTATTGAGAGAATTGATGGAGAAGTGTTATATCGAGCACCTACCGTGGTTCCTGGCATTAAATGTCATTGGTGTTTATTAAATGTTCCTTTCATTCCTGCAATGGATTGAATGTTTGTGTCCCCTCCCAAATCCATGTGTTGAAGCCCTAACCCCCAATGAGATGGTATTTGGAGATGCGGCCTTTGGAGATGATTAGGTCATGAATGAGACTGGTGCCTTTATGAAACAGACTCTACAGAGTCCCCTCACACTCTCTACCTCATGAGGACACAGCCAGAAGACCACTGTCTGCAAACCAAGACATGGCTCCTCCCCAGACACTGAATCTTGTCTTCATCTTGGACTTCCAGCTTCTAGAACTGTGAGAATTAAGTGTATGTTGCTTAAGCCATCCAGTCCATGGTATTTTTGTAATAGCAGCCTGAAAATACTGAGATAGTCATTTTGACCAAGAGGACAGCTCTAATCGCTACATAAAATGGCAACATCCCCCCCTTCTTCCCCAACACCAGGCTCCCCAAATGTCCCACACCTAACTCTGTTTCTCTGTCAGCCCCATCAGGAATGGGAGTGCCATGAAGGCAAGGGCTCTTATTTCCTTGGTCACTGCTTTCCTACCACCCACAGTGGTATTTGACATCAGTACTTATGCCTCAACTGATATCTGATGAATGAAAAAAAATGAATTTGTTTGAATATTTATTAAAATGAGGACCTTGGGCTTGGATCCCTGGCAGCTCCATATGTGGACCACATCAAAAGCCCCAACTACCATCCAGTCAGTAGTCAGGGTTGATTGGGCTAATGTGCACGATTCAGACTTATTCATTACCTTAATTATATCCTTCCCAAATCTGAATGGTTTAGCTGGGTGGATGATCTTGCCTATAGATTGTTCTTCAAACTAGAATAGACAGTAACATTTACTCTCTTTTTAGTATCTCTGAAACTGTTTTGAAGAGATATTTTAGATGAGAAAAAAAAACCCTCTCCATCCTTTACTGTCTGGTATGTGAATTTGGGCTCAGAAATTGATAATCAGAAGCCATTTCTGCCAATCAGCTTGACAAGAGAAAAGAGATACAGGAAGATGCTGAAAGTGAGATTCTTAACAGGACTTGATGATGTCACACCTCCCAGGATACCCCTATCCTCTGACAGTGATAGAAAGCAATGTTTCTTGGAGTAATTGAAAATAAGGTGACATTGGCCTGCCTGAAAAATAGGGTATTAATAACCTTGAAGGACTGAGGTTATTACATGGTTAATGATATTCTTTCCCCCCATCCCCCCCCCCCCCCCACCCTTGATAGGTCATCTTTGCCATTAGTAACTGGAACAAGAGTTAAAATGCATGTGGCATTTCTAAAATGCCATTTCTTGTTGAAAGGTTAGCACCATAATGAAGTTTCAGGGAAACTATGAGGCCATCTCTCTTGTTTTCTTATAGTATGTATAGACAAAAGGCTCGTTATCAGCCAAGCCAAAGATTATATGATTGCAAAGTTAGTAAAAGCTTGGTTTCTAAACCTTCAGTGAATTGATATCATGAATGGTTGGGGTGTTAGAAGGATGAGTTATTCTTTTTGCATGTGCATTCCAACTGTAGGGAGCTCTTATACAAGATGTATGTGGGGGGCGGTTCATGGTGATTGACATAATTCTCTTGAAACTTCAAATATATGTCAAAATATCAGAAGTCCAACACTTGAGGCATATGATACAAGTAATCTGTTCAAGAAAAATTTTGCTTGGAATAAGGGTAGTCCTTCAAATTGTTTCCTTTGACTATAAAGAACTCATTATAGAAACTATGTTTGCCAGAAACTGGAAGAAGATGAAGTTGGATTCGAAGTGTCACAAAATGACCGATAGGACCCTGTCATACCCGAATCAAAGTTCAAGGCAAGTGCTGCTTTATTTTAACCACACACCTTCACCAACAGTTATGAAGAATTAAGAAGGAGTAAAACGTATAGAATTTATGGAGTGCAGAGCAATGCAGTGGCATATGAAACGTAGATGTTTAGCACCTTTTCCTTTACAAGGTCCTTCCTATCTTTTAGCTTATTGAACACTCAAAACAACTCTCAGAGTGGCTGTTTATCTTCTGCTCATTTTACAGGTGCTCAGGGGCATTTAAGAAAAAGTATTCCAAAATAGTACTCTTAGGTGGCTGAGCCTGGGATCCCTGTGTTTTTTAACTACCACGTCATGCTGCTTATCTAAGTCTGGTAAGATTTTGCTTTGCACGGACATCAGCTGCTCAACGCTGGGTGTTGCAGATGTGTAAATGAAGATGGCAGGAAATGCTCACGTTACTGCAAGGAGGTGATAAAATAAATGTTTAAAAGATTGTCAAAGCCACTATAGGGAATGAGTCCTGCCCCAAAGGCTGAAGAACAATTGGGTATAATCATGTGCCGTTTACTTGAGCTCCTTTCTAGGCTGAAGTGGGCATATTTTGCCTACATTTTAAAAATCACTTATTCTGAAGGCAACTAAAAAACCAGGAGAGTATAAAGGGCTTGTCAGGAAAAGTAGTGGTTCCTGATCACAGTTTTCTCTGTATTCTCCTCCTGCCATAACCTCCTGATTTTTGGAGCTCGGCATTTGCATGAGTATTGCCAGCTTGCTAACCTCCACAGTCTGGGTTTTAACAGTGGTTAAGTCTCCCGTGCTTTGGACACAAATGATTAAAAACAAGAAACTGCAGTAGCTTCCTAACTGGTCTCTCTGCTCCCACCTCTGCCCCTTCTAGTCTCTTCTTTTTTAAAAAAAAATTTTTTTTTTCAACGTTTATTTATTTTTTGGGACAGAGAGAGACAGAGCATGAACGGGGGAGGGGCAGAGAGAGAGGGAGACACAGAATCGGAAACAGGCTCCAGGCTCTGAGCCATCAGCCCAGAGCCTGACGCGGGGCTCGAACTCACGGACCCTGAGATCGTGACCTGGCTGAAGTCGGACGCTTAACCGACTGCGCCACCCAGGCGCCCCTTCTAGTCTCTTCTTGATGGCACAGTCTGAGTGATCTCATTAAAGATCATGTCACCCATCTGGTCCCATTCCCTGCAGTGGCCCCCCTGTCACTGGGGGTGAAAGCCAAAGTCCTTCTAAGGGCCTGGAAAGCCAGATACAACTGCCCACCTCCCTCTACCCCACTCCCTGCCCACCTTCCAGCACTTTCTCCTTCTCATTTGCTCAGGATCAGCCAGCCTGGCCTTTTTGCTGGGCAAGAAAGCCTTTCATCAGAGGTTTATTCTTCACCAGATTCAGATCTGTCTTCAAATGACTTCTTCTCACCCAGTCTTAATATGCAATTTATTTCACAGTCCACACCCTATCCCCCTTGGCCTGTTCTTTCATTTCCCCAGTGCACATACCCCTACATAATTTCCTCAGTGGTTACCTATGATATATTATCTGTTTCCTCAAGGATGTAAAACACATGAATGTAGCTTACAATGGGAAGGCTCATTTGTTTTGTTTTCTGTCCTTGTTTGTTGATCTAGCCCGTGTACCTAGATGATGCCTGGCATTTAGCAGATACTCAGAAAACATTTGTTGAATGAATAAGTAGAAATTTCTATTCTTAAAACAATTTTTTAAAATGTTTATTTATTTTTGAAGGAGAGAGAGACAGAGCGTGAGCAGGGGAAGGGCAGAGAGAGAGGGAGACACAGAATCCAAAGCAGGCTCCGAGCTGTCAGCACAGAGCCCGACACGGAGCTTGAACTCATGAACCACAAGATCATGACCTGAGCTGAAGTCGGTCACTTAATTGACTGAGCCACCCAGGTGCCCCTAGAAATTTCTATTCTTAATGATTATATAAACATTATTTATTGAGAATTAAGGAACTTCTGATTACATTTCCTTCTCTGCGGTTCCAATGTCATTACCTCCATGCAACTTAAGGACAAATGTTCAATTGATTTTGCTTTCTTGTTCTCTTCTGAAGCAAACGCATAAAATAGAAGTAGGCATGGTCCAGATGTAAGGCAAATTGAAGGTGACATTATTTTAAGCAATTGTTCTTTTTTCATAATATCTCTCCTCTGCTCTATTGTAAAATGTCTTTAATCCAAGCTATTTTCTGACCAAGCTTGTGTACATTCCTATAACCCTTGTGACTATAGAAGGCAAGAAGTAGATGGTAAGAATATTAGCTACCTGCTTTTGGGTACCTACTGTGTGCAAGATTCTATGCGTAAACCAGCGTTCCAGCCCCTTTCATTTACTATGTGGCAGTCAAGTGTGAGCTCCTGTCCCAAATGATTGGGAAGTCACTCTCTCTCTCTCTCTGTGGTCTCTGGAGGGTCCTTGGGACTGGCTTGCATTCCACCAGCTCCCAACACCTGACTAATCCAGTTCCTGGTTTCTCTCCAGTCACCAGCAGCTTTCTCACCACACCCAGTGGTGGTGTAAGGAGATTAGACATGGAAAAGAAAGGGAAGCTCTCAGCATCATATATCATTGCATCTTGAGTCTGTACACCGTATTCCCACATGCAGTTTCTTTCATTGACTGAACCTCTTGCTGGGGCCCATTCCTGCTAAACGGACCCCTCTTCCTCATTCTCCCCCCTAGGAATTCCTGGACACTCTACTTGTGATCCTCTCTGACTTTGTGAAGTGCTTATTTCAGGCTTTTGTCCAATTTTCCATTAGTTACCTGTCTTTTTCCTTATAAGAAAGACAGGGTGAGTTATAGGGCCCACCATAACTAGCTGTTGGGGCCCCTCCAATCTAAGACAATCAACATTTATCCTGCAACTAATAGAAGAAATTAGAGGAAATACAGCAGATATTCAAAGTCTGCATTACTTCAGGTCTGTATTACTCCTAATGTTAAGCTCTGGGGAGTTAAGGTATTATAGACGTTTAGAGTTAATTGCATCGCGTCGTATATCTTAAACTAATTTGATTCTTTTTCATAAGACTGACTAGTTTTCAGCTTCATAATACTGCTTAAAATGAAACTGTCTGGAGGAACATATACAAGGCCTATCAGATAATAGCTTCATTAATAGCATCCCATAATATAAAAGTAATTTCTATTTCTGTTTACTATTCCCCCCCACCCTGAAATCAATATAAATATCATTAGTCTGCAGGAATCTACCTTCTTTGTTTTAAATATCGAAACATAGTTGCCATGCATTCCTTTTCTAAAATAAATTTTTAAAATTGAAATACAGTGTACATGTAGAAAAGCATCCATGCTATAAGCACACGGTTTGATGTGATCCATAATTTATATAAATAAATAGAACATTAGCAACCAGAAGCTCTCCTCATACTCCCTTTTAATTATTATTTTCCCAAAGATAACCACTGTCCTGATGTCTAACACCAAAGATAATTTTGCTTGTTTTTGCACTTGATATAAATGGTATCCATAGTATGTGATTCTGTGTGTATGTCTACTCTTGTTTTTGAGATCCTCAGTGTAGTTAAACACAGCCGTGTTTTCATTGCTGCATACAACTCTACTGAATGGCCGACTGGACTACAATTAAAACATTCATTCTAATATGAATGGAGATGTTTTTTGTTGCACATGTGGATACATTTCTGTTGAGCATATGTATACTTTAAGCTTCAGTAGGTACCACCTAAGAGTTATCATAGATGCCCTGACCCCCAGAATGAAATGATAGTTCTAACTGCTCTATAGTCTTGCTAATAATGTTTACTATTCTTAGTCTTTTTTAAAAAAAATTTATGTTATTTGAGAGAGAGAGAGAGCATGCGTGTGTGTGTGAGTGGAGGGGAAAAGCAGGGTAGAAGAGAGAGAGAAAGAGAGAGAATCTTAAGCTGGCCACACCCTCAGCACAGAGCTTGACTTGAGGCACTATCTCACGACCCTGGGATCATGACCTGAGCCAAAACCAAGAGTTGGATGCTCAACTGACTAAGCCACCCAGACGCCCCTATTCTTGGTCTTTAAAAATTTTACTCATTCTATCAAATGTGTGGTGGTGCCTCATTGTAGTTTTAATTTTCATTTTTCTGATGACTAGTGAGGTTGAGGACCTTTCCCTGTTTATTGCCAATTTGGATGCCTCTTTTTGTGAAGTGCCTATTTAAGTCTTATGTGCATGTTTTATTATTTATCTGGCTATCTTTGTAAGAATATTTTAAATAGACAGGATATAAGTCTTTTGCCAGTTATATATATTGTAAAATCTTCTACCTTTGTATTTTGTCTTTTCATATACTTAATGTTGATTTTTTTTCATACAGGAGTTCCTAATTTTAATAAAGTCAAGTTTATCAATATTTTCCTTTGGAATTAGTGGTGTAAGCACCTGTTAAGAACTTCTGATTACTCCATCATCATAAATATATTCTCTTATGATATCTGTAACAACTTTGAAATTTTACTTTTCAAATTTTGATCTACAGTCTAATGGGAATTGATTTTTGCTTATGGTGTGAGTTAGGGGTGAAGATTAATGTTTTCTTCTATGTGGATATCCAGTTGATCCAGTACTTAGCATAATCTGCTTGACTAATAATAGTGGATTGATAACAGTTATGATAATGAAAGTCGAGAATTTGCAGGATGATACTCAGAAAGCCATATTGCAATAAAAACAAACTAAAATAAATAAAATCCAACAAACAGCAAATACTGGGTGGTTGTCTATGAATGTAGGCCGTATTGGGGCATATAATAACATACCTTCAAATTTATTCCTCCTGTGGCTGGGAAATGAATATAGAACTTGCTTTTGAAAAATGACCTGACTTAAAATTTTATTTTGCATTTATTTATTTTTGATAGAGTGCAACAGAGCATGAGCAGTGGAGGGGCAGAGAGAGAGGGAGACACAGAATCCAAGGCAGGCTCCAGGCTCTGAGCTGTTAACACAGACCCTAACATGGGGCTCGAACCCACGAACCATGAGATCATGACCTGAGCCAAAGTCGGACACTTAACCAACTGAGCCACCCAGGCGCCCCTAACCTGACTTTTTAATTTATCACACCTGGTACCTGTGAACATGACATCTACACAGGTATTCAGAATTCCTAACCATATATAGCCTCATTCCTTCCTTCCATTATATACTTTTACATTATATATCTTTCACATTCATGTAATATGAATTATTTATTTCCAAGACTCATGTAGAATCAGATAATTTATCCTTCTTTCTATCCTATTGTGGGAGGTGAAGAAAAAAAAAAAACCTCTCATACAAAAATGCACAAAGAAAAAACTTTAAATTCTACTTGTTGATTAGTTCAAGGGAGTGCATCTATTTTCTTTTTTAATGAATTTGGAATTGCTATTGTGTAACACAGTAGCCCCCCTTTTCCAGAGAGAATACTTCTCAAGATCCCTAGTGGATTCCTGAAACTGCAGATCGTACTGAACCCTATATATATACTAGGTTTTTCTTATACGTACATACCTATGATAAAATTTAATTTACAAATTAGGCGCAGTAAAAGGTTAACAACAATAACTTACAATAAAATAGAACAGGGGCGCCTGGGTGGCTCAGTCGGTTGAGCATCCGACTTCAACTCAGGTCACGATCTCACAGTCTGTGAGTTTGAGCCCTGTGTTGGGCTCTGTGCTGACAGCTCAGAACCTGGAGCCTACTTCGGATTCTGTGTCTCCCTCTCTCTCTGCCCCTCCCCTGCTCATTCTCTGTCTCTCTCTGTCTCAAAAATAAAATAAAAACATTTTAAAAAATTAAAAAAATAAAATAGAACAATTATAACAATATACTGTAATAGAAGTTGTGTGAATGTGGCTTTTCTCATATCTTATCGTACTGCACTCTCTTTTGTGATGTTGTAAGATGATAAAATGCCCCATGTGATGAGATGAAGTGGCATGAATGACATAGGCATTGTGACGTAGCGTTAGGTTACTACTGACCTTCTGATGATTCACCAAATGGAGGTTCATCTACTTCTGGGCCACGGTTGACGCCATGGGCAATTGAAACCTTGGTAAGCGAAACTACGAATAATAGGGGTGGGGGAGTACTGTGCATTTAAATCCCCCAGCATATTATTAGAACAGTCTATTAAATTGTGCTTCTATGAGATGTATCCATCCTTTTGCATATGAATATTATGTAAAACTATGGTCATGCATTTCATTTGCTCACCACACCATGACTTGTGGGGGTACAGTTTGTCTCCTGAGCACTTAAAAACTAGTTACAGGCTGGTGGATCAGATCAGAGAACAAAACATTTGATAACTTTTACTTTTTGTTAAGGATAATAAATGTAAATGCATGTTTCAGAAGTATTAAAGAGGAGTATCTTCTTGCTTCTGTTTATCAAGGGACTAGAGGAAGCTTACATAGAATTTAAAATGAGAACTATTGACTTTATAGGAAATGTCCTTCAGGAAGTGGTGTTGGTATGTGGGTGTATGGTGCTTTGCCATGGAGTCAATGGGGCTGGGGAACCCAAGGGTGAGGATGTGGAGTTTTAGCTCCACTGTAAGTGAAGCTGAGCTAGACATAATTTAAAAAAATGCAGTTTTTGCCATCCAGTGATTCTACAGTGACTTAGGAAACCTGCCCACCTGGACAGAATTCAGGCATTCATTAACAGAAAGACCAAAAAAGGAGCTTGTAAAGGAGGTGGGAGAGTTAAACAGGAGGGAGGATCTTGTTTCTCGAGAGATTTCAGGAGATGTGTCTCTGTTGAATGGCATGTTTTGAATTTAATTCAGTTTTTTCTGCTGTCTTTGCTGGAGCAGACATCAACACAGAGTGTAAAATTGGGGATGACATCGGTCTTGGACTCGGCTCATATACACATCAACCGTAAAGTCTACCACCTACCACAGACAGAGCTCCAACTAACTAAAAGCAAATAAAAAATTAACTCTGTTCAGGAAATCTTCTCTGTAATCCATGGCCTGTAGTTTTATCTGGCCAATGAAATATTCAAGTATTTGGTTCTTTTAAAGTCCTATTTTGTGTTTGAAGTTCCTTTTACCTTTTTAAAATTCTTGCCTTGATCCCACTTCTCTTTGCAGCTGTGACTCTTTCCTAAGTTGACTTTCCAGTTCATTAAAAAAATGAAACAAACAACTCCCCCAGCAAGAGTCATATATATTCCCCAAATGTGCCATTGCTTTCTTTTTGCTTAATTTTTTATATTAAATTTATTGTCAGATTGGTTTCCATACAACACCCAGTGCTCATCCCAACAGGTGCCCTCCTCAATGCTTAATTTTAATTTGTCCTGCTTTGTAGCAGGACATACAACTCTAGGTGTGGCTAGAGTTCTATTTTCATGTAGAATTGTGAGCTGACAGATGTTTATCATAGTATTAAATTTTGCAATTGCTTTTTCAACTGTTTCTTTGCTGAATAGTATCTTCATGTGAAGCCTTGAATTCTTCTGCTAGCATTTCACATATAATTATTTTAGTTGTCTCTGAAATACTATGCCTAGAGTGAGCATCCCTTAGACTCCTGGGAAATATATACAAATATTTTTTTGAGGTCCATGTCTAATATAACTGCAGCTGTCTCTCTCTTAGAAGAAGGAAGGGCGACAGCTCTTGAGTAAGAAATATTATTACTGAGGAATAAAAATATTAAAAAATATTTGTTATCTGCATTCAAAATATGGTTATTTAGACAGAACCTTTAGACAATGTTTTGGGGGTAAAGAGAAAAAAAATTGGGAGACAGGGCTTTCTACTGCTTTCTCCCTGAATGAGATCTATGAATACATGAAAATACTTTGCAAGGACACTAACTCTGCCTGTGAGTTTCACTGGAGAGCCACCAAATCAACTGCCAGTGGGGATGTATTTAGTGATATAAATCCAATAAGGTGCAATTTGATGATTGAATGATAACAGCAGTATTTCCCCCAGGGAAGATTCAAATCAGACAATTAAAACAGAGCTCTTTAAGTTTTTGTATGTTTTTCTTTCAAGGAAAAGGGATATTAAAATTGTATTGTGTCCTTTTTCACATTCTTTGTTGTTTATACCAAAACTGTGGTCCCAAATTGGTTGACCCCCTGCCTCTAACAATATATGGAGGGTCCAGCTGTAGTGGAAACACAATGCCATTTCCCAAATGGATTTTATATTGTCCATCCAGCAGCAACTAAGTGACAGAAAGCTAGCTTACTGATGGATATTTTGGAATATTCTAAGTCCTGTTTCTCAAGGAGGGGAAAGAGAATTAGTGAAACAACAACAAAAAGCTGTAGACCTTTGTCACCTCTTTGCCTCTAATTTCTTAAGCTCTGATGATGTCTCATTGATCTCCCATGTGAAATTAGGGTGAAGCTGCTGCCCTTGGGCTCACCTTCCCAGAGCCCCCTGTGCAGACTGCTGGCTATTAGCAAGAGGGGATTTGATGTCCCTCTCATCTTGGGATGCAGGTAAGAAATTTATGAAAACACCGGGTCCTGAAGCCTAAAAGAGGAAATGATAGGTAAAAAACAAAGTAGTCTAGCTGGCTAAGGACTCTGTTCTTTGTAGGTGAGGGCTAGAAATTGTTTTTGAGGGTGGAAATGGCCGTAATACCTCCAAGGGAGGTGCCCGTGTTCCAACATGGAACTGGACATGACTGGGATTGGCTTAGGGTGAAGGAGATAGAGGACACCAGCCTGCCCAAGGAAACTTTCTCCTTGTAGAAGTTGGAATAACACACCAAACACCAGAAGGAACAACCGTCGAGGGCTGTCTTGAGACAGGAATGAGTACTGGCTGCATCCTTTTAGATATCTTATCATTTCCTCTAGGACATTATGCTTTCTCTCCCCAGATCTTTCAGTTGTGTTTTATCTTCAAATAAAAAAGAGAAACTGCTTCCAGAGCCCAGAGGGACCACTGTAACCACAGGATCACCATGACCATCTCTTTGGCCCCAGGAAAGGGCCCACTCAGATAGCATCAGACTGGATGAGGGACTTCCAAATGGAACAACATGTTGCTACTGTGTCCTGGAAGGTCCAACTGTCTCCACTTACAAGGGTCTTATGTATCTCCATAAGGTTTGGTAAGATGCCCACAATGCCTGCATTATTCTCTTCTGGCTATGAGAATTAGGAAGTTTTGCTGCGTGAATGTAAGGGTTTGTTTACGCCTCAAGTCTTACAGAGGATTAGAAACCATCATTCCTTAAAACATTTTTAAGATGTTATTTATTTTTGGGAGAGAGAGGGAGAAAGAGAGAGAGAGAGAGAGCCGGGGAGAGGCAGAAGGAGAGAGAGAGGGAGACAAGAATCTGAAGCAGGCTCCAGGCTCTGAGCTGTCAGACACTTAACCGACTGAGGTACCCAGGTGCCCCTAGAAAGCATCATTCCTAAGCACTTTTGAGGAAACCTGCTGTCCCCACTGCTTACTATTGAAGGACAAGGCGAGATGGGGACATCCTGCTGACCAGTATGAAACACAGTGAAGTTCACTGGAAGAATGGGGAACGTTCAGAAATAGGATCAATAAGAAGTGGTCGCCAATGATACAAAAGAGGGAAGAATCAAAGGTGATGTGGAGATTTGTAGCTTGCTCAAGTGAGTAAATGATGGTTCTTCCTTCTCATCAGAGGAAGACAGAGTGTGGAGTACCTTTAGCTGCTCAGTTGTGTGGATCAAACAGGCTGATGTCCAGCTGGTTTGACTGGAATGGCCATAGAGGTTATGGAATACTGAAATATTTCCATAGCAAAAATTTCCATTAAATTCCCCCCTTTCCATTCAATGCCACTGAAGCCCCGCAACCACTGTCATCTCCTCTGGGGTCCCTTGATTTGCTTACCATTTATGAATAGGCAGCTAGTGATGGCCCCACTGCTATAATTGGAATCTGTTCTGGTTGGGCAGTGCCCATGCTACAACAGTTTTAAAATGTTTTGGATATCACCCATGGGCCCAAGGGTGGGGGCATTGTGGGGAGGGTATCCATGCTTGGTCTAGGAGAAGAAAAAAAAGATTAAAAAAATTGAAATTTACGTCTTAGAAGGCTGTCAAGATATATTAGTCTGCTTGGGCTGCCATAACAAAGTCCCACAGACTAAGTGGTTTAAACAGCAGAATTTTGTTTTCTCAGAGTTTGAGAGGCTAGAAGACCCAAATCAAGGCATCAGCAGTATGGACTTCATTCTGACGTCTCTCTCTTCGGCTTGGAGATGGCTGTCTTCTTTATCTCCACGTAGTCTTCCCTCTGTGTCTGTGTTCTAATCTTCCTATAAGGACATGTCATGTTGGATTAGGGTCCACTTTAATTACCTCATTTAATCTTTATTACCTTATTTAATCTTAATTACCTCTAAAATAAAGTCACATTCTGAGGTCGTAGGGGTTAGGACTTCAACATATAAATTTAGGGGGGACAGAATTTAGCCCATAACACAAGGCAAAAGACTAGAATGTAAATTCAAACCACATTGGCAAAAATGGGTTCAAAACCAAAATGCAGCATCAGGAAAGATAAGAAGGTGGGTAGGTGGCCAGGAGGAGTTTACCAGCTAGGGTGCCACCTGGAGAGTTTTGACAGACCCTAAGTAGTTTCCCTGATTGTAGAAAATCAAGAACCATTTGAACATAGAACAACTGAGGAGCCAGGCTTGATGGCTCTGGATTCCGTTAAGGGAAAGATATCTTTAGGATTTACAGTTGGAGATTTCCAGAAAGCCGTGGGAAGTCAGAGTTTGAGCTGAGAAGGTGATGTTCCCTAGAGTGTAGATTTAGAATTCAGCCACTAGGGTGGGGGTCTGTAGGGTGGGGGTCTGTCTCAGGGAAGTGGATCACTTCTGGCTTGCTCCATGGGCTCTTGTCAGCTGCCATAAATATTATGCTTATTGGGGGCTCGTTGTCAGTCAGTTGGTGTCACCCTGAAATAACCAGCTGGGCTTCCTATGAATCAGCCATAGCCACTCAACTCAGAGATGCTGCCTGAAAGGTCTAAATTCAGAACCATTAATTAATTCCTTCCCAGTGTCCGGGGCGTGGGGAGCTCAAGCCCTTCCATTTCCTCTTATTGCTGCTGGCTGGGTAATGTCATGCAGGTCTCTCTTTTAATTTAGCAATGTCTTATTTGACAAGCATCTAGATCACCCTGACTCACCCTTATTTTCTTGAGCAAAAGAGACAAAACAGGAGATCAAGGTACTAATGCATCAGCCCTGCAGAAAAATGGCAAAGATTACAATATGTTATATTTAGATCCACAATTTACCTAAGGAAGATGATTGGGAAATTAAGTTGCCTGATTGGAAAGTCAGCAGTCCTTCTGTTTTTGTCTGGCTGTGCAGTCTCGTAAATGTTCAGAGCTTCAATACCTTCAGGCACTTTTAATTAATTTTGAAAACTGGAAGATTGTGTGTATAAACTGCCTGATTTAATGAGATAAGTCAAAAGGGGGAAAGGGAGGCGGGAGTTTCTTACGGTAATTGGTTGTTACATTTTTCACATTGCTTTTCTAATCCATTCTGTTGGGAAAAGCTAGGTTTTCAGATTGTAGAAGTCCATGGAAATAGGTACTATTTAACTTAAAGAGACAGAAGTAACCACTGCACCCAGGGAGGTCCCTGGGAGGTCAGCAGCCTCTCAGCTGGCCCTATTTTGTGGGTGAGAGAGTTTGACTCCCAGAGAACAGTTCCTGATGGCAGACCTGAAGTTCTGGAGTCACAGACTAGGGAGGAAGTCTTAATTGGAAGTTTCCAGCATTAGATTTTTCTGGGGACTCCGTTCTGCCAGCCCTTCAGCAGGGAACCAATCCTTTCTATACACAAACTAAAAAAGAAATGTCCTCTCAAATAAGGTCATCTCTGACTTTGAGAACCCTTAAGATGAAGTGTTTTAACACTTTGCAAGGGCAGCCCTAACAGTGTACCACAGTCTGGGTGGCTGCACAGAAATTCATTTCCTCATAGTTTTAGAGGCTGGAAGTCTGAGATCAAGGTGTAGGCAGAGTTAGTTTCCCTATACCTTTACGTGGTCTTTCCTCCATGGGTGTCTGTCCTAATCTCCTTGTAAGGATTAGGGCCCATCCTTGCGACCTCATTTGACCTTACTGACCTCTTTAAAGACTGTGTCTCTAATACAGTCATGTTCTGCAGTACTGGGGGTCGGGCTTCAACATCTAAATTTTGGAGGACACCATTCAGTCCATAAGAGATGTGTATCTTATTTTCCAAAATAAAATTACAGAGGCTTTCCCTCTTATTCCTTATTTCCTTTTTCATCATCTCTGCATTTCCTGTGTCAGCTTAGATAATAATTCAGATTATTAGCTGTCTCTCTCCCTCCCAGTTTTACACACACACACAAACACACGCTCACACACACACAGACACAGTCTTTCCTACCTTCAAGCCATTTTCTGATTATTGAAAGAAAAAATGCGATCTTCTTTCACATACACCTTTCTACCATTTCTGCTTGGGTGCTGTGATCAAAGGTGGGCCAAACAACTCTATTAGGTCATGTCTGAATATAGCAAAATCCCTAAGTTCCATAAAAGATCTCTTTTGTTACCTCCCTTAGGATATTTCACGGAAGAGAGGCCCTGGGGAAGGTTGTGGCTCCCGCATCAATGACAGAGGTAGCCAGGTCCCAGGTTACTGCAAGAGCCAAGTGACCGTGCAATAAGATGCTTCTGTTTCTCCTGCTTTGGAGCTGTATTAAGTTGGGGACAACAATTACCAGCTGGTCAGGTGTTTCTGATGTCACCTCAAGCCTATTCTTGCAGATACACACAGTGAGGGCTTCATAAGTTTTGCTGATGTGGAAGTGGAGGTAGCGATCAGGTGCCTGGCGGTCTGTCTGATGTACATTTTAGAGTAGTCTGTCCGTAGGTGCTACTTAAAGCATAGACATACATAAAAATTTCTCCAGGGAGAACGTTTGGAGTGAGAGGAACATCATTTCAGATTCAGAAAAGGAGCTTGCAAAACAGCCAAGAAAGCAGAAGCCAGAGAACTGGGAGGTGCCATGGAGGTCCGGAGTGGAACAAGTTTTCAAGGTGTGAGTGGCCAAGGGTGGTTGGGGCTACTGAGAAGTCATGCCTATGCTTCCTGAGTAGCCAGGCCCATGCAAGGAACTCTAGAACACTTCTTCTACTTTTCTCTGGCCTCACTCCCCAGGGACATTCCTAGGGCCTCCCCTTGGGGAGGGGCATTTCCCTTGATGCTTTTGTCTAATTGTTGGCTCATGGGGAATGATGGGCCTCTTGGCCTCATCTTGTATTTTGGCCACTGTGGGGCAACCTGCTGTGCACCAGTTCCAGCCACCTTGAAGCCTGACTGTCCTCACCACAGGCCTCCATACATGGTCCTTGCTTTGTGCCTTGGGCCTCTCCGTTGTCCCAGCCTGTGGGGGAGCCACTAGGATCTAATCAGCTGAGTCAACTCAGTGTACTGAGTGATCACCTTGTGGGGAGCCTGTGATCAGAGGGGGCTGGATGGGCAGCAGCCGACGGATAAATGCTTCCTCCCTTCTTCCCCTGGGACAAGAGCCATACAAAATTAAGCCACCAGTTGCCTACAGTGATGGCCAACTTGAACTCTAAAAACACACTGGTATGTTGAATCACCCCTTCTGTGCATTGTTTACTCTTTTCTGGGTCCTTGGATCACCCTCCCCAGTAAAGTTCTAGCACTCAGCTTTGCAGGGAAGAGGGGGGGCGGAAACTGAGGCTAAAAGAGTCAATCTGGGAAGAGCAGGATTTCTCAAGACAGACAGAAATAAGGATAACAGGTGATAAGAAGAGGGGTGATAATCCTTGGTGGGCAATAGCTTCACATTACCAGGGCTCTCACCTTAGCCTTAGCGTGGTTGAATGAGATGTGTCACACATGAAGGTGAAGCACTGACTTAGGTCAGGGGTCGGCAAACTGTAACCTATGGCTTGTTTTCCTATGGCCTGTGAGCCAAGAATGATGTTCAGATTCTTAAAGGGTATGATAAATAAAGAATATGCAATGGAAACTATGCATGTCCCACGAAGCCTAAAATATTTACTATCTTGCCTTTGCAGGCAAAGCTTGCTGATCCCCGGCTTAGGTGCTAGGGTGCTGCTTAGACAGTGAGAAAAAACAGCCACGGCAGCTAGCACATGACGCTACCAGTGGGGATGAACAATGCTCACAGAATATAAACAATATTTAGACAAGGCCACTCCGTGCTGTAGTAGAACGAAACAGAGACAAGAACACTCCAGGATTGTACAAAAACGAGATAGAGGACAAGAACACTCTACAACTCACCCCAAACAAGTAAACCTTCCTCTCTGCTCTTCCAACTAACACAAAAGATTGTTACTTCTTACTGATTGTTACCTGGTCTCTGCTTCAACCCTCCTGCCTCCTAATTAAAAATTACCAAGGCACCCAGTCACTGAATTATGCACCTATCCTGGTAGCATTTGGTCTCAAACCACTTTTGCTTCCTCTTTTGAATCCTCCAGCAGTGGCCAAATCCTAAAAGAGGCCCCTCTCAATTTTCCATCACTAAGATACCCATGCATCTGTGGAAATAAACAAAGATCACCCAAATGAGGACAAGCAGAGACTATTTATTCAGAACCCCCTATAACAAAGGAGTCAGCTGCCATCACTTGCATTTGGCAGAGTTTACGGAAGGCACAGGAGTGGAAAGCTTTATAGAGAATAAAAAGAAAGCTTCACATGTGCCTGATTGGGTCTTGGGGAAGCTATAAGTAGGCTAATTAGAAGGCATCCTATGTGATTGTTTAGGGGAGAATATTTGGCTTTCTCTGGTTGTTCCTGAGTTGGCAGTGGGGGCAAAAATCAAGGAAGCTGCTAGCCATTCATCAAGTGTTGGGTGTTCTGGGCTGATTGCTACATGGGTTGTGGTTTGGCTTCCTGGGCTGGTTGCTGCAGAGGTGTGGGTCAGGTCTGTTGTGGGTAAAACAACACCCACTAAGTTTAAGTTGATTTGTTTGACCACAACAGATCCCTGGTGGTTGTTGGTTACTGGACTTGGACAACTGGATGAGTGCATCTGGGTTTTGTTAAATTCATTGAAGCCTTAATAGAAGAAAATGATATGCTGGTATCAATCAATTGTGGAAAGGCAGAGGCCTCGGAGGCGGGGGAGCTCAAGGGACCCATGACCTTCCTCAGCCAGGGCAGCGTGGAGATCTACGATCTCCTCAGGGTGATGCTTGTCCTCCTGGAGGCCTGCCACCTATTACCATCTCCAGATCAATGACCAGGATCAGGTCTCAGGGCCCTGCAAACACAAGGACAGAGCAGATCCTGGTCACCGTTCAGTTGAGTGTTCTGTACCCTTTAAGTATGCATCAGCTACTTCCAAACAGCTGGAATTTTGCCTTTTCTTTCACTAAAGGTGATTCTTTAAAAAAAAAATGTTTACTTTATTTTTGAGAGGGGGGAGGGGCAGAGAGCGAGGAAGACACAGAATCGGAAACAGGTTCCAGGCTCTGAGCTGTCAGCACAGAGCCTGAAGCAGGGCTCAAACCCACAAACCGTGAGATCATGACCTGAGCCAAAATCAGATGCTTAACTGACTGAGCCCCCCAGGTGCCCCTCACTAAAAGTGATTCTTACAGCAGGGGGAAGCAATTTTTTTCCATAAAGGACCAGGTAGTAAATAGCTTGATCTTGGCAGGATTTGAGCTCGGTTGCCCCTCCTCAACTCTGCCACTGAGGCAGCCACAGGCAACACATCAATGAATGGCTGTGGCTGTGTTCCAATAAAACTTCAAACAAGCAGTGTCCAGATTTGGCCCACAGGCTGTGGTGTGCCAATCTCTTAGATAATCATTCTGCCTCTGAGGTTTCATTTCTCCACTGAGAGAATGAGAGTGTTGATTTCACGCAATGCTTCTCACACTGAAGCAAGCATTAGAATCATCTGGAAAGCCAGTGAAAACACAGATTCTTGCACATGACTCCCAGAGATTCTAATGCAATGAGTCCGGGGGAGAGCTGGGGATTTGCATTTTGGACAGACTCGCAGATGAGGCTGATGCTGCTGGTCCCGGGACCATGCTTGTAGCACAGGTTGGAGACCATACTTGTCATCCCTGCTGCAGAGAGGATTTTCCGTAAGAACTGATGCCTGAGACCAATTGAGTTAGAAGTAGAATCAAGTTTCTGGGCGTTTTAGAAGTCCCCCCCAAAGATTCTAATGTGTAGTCAGGGTTGAGATCCACCGGTGGAATGGGTCTCCAAAGCTCTGCACTCCAATTGTGGCTCCCCAACCAGCAGCATCAGCATCACCTGGGATTTGTCAGAAATGCAGAATCTCAGGCCCCTCCTTGACTGAATGAGTCAGAGTTTGCATTTTCACAAGATTCCCAGCTGATTCATGTACACACTGACGTTTGAGATATGAAACTCTAAAGGAAGGGACCGGCTTACATTTACAGGTTTCTTTTTTCCTGCTATGTGCCAGGCACTGGGTGGCCTCTTTACCTCACTTTCTCCTAAACTTGCCTGTATTCATTTTCCACTGCTGCCCTAACAAATTACATGGACTTAATGGCTTAAGACCATACCCCTTTATTATCACACACTTCTGTAGATCAGAAGTATTTCAGAGGCAGTTGAGCTCTTTGCTTAGGGTCTCCCAGGCCCAAATTGGGGTGTTGGTGGGGTGGGGTTGGGGAAGAAGTCACTTCCAAGCTCATCCCAGCTGTAGGCAGAATCTAGTTCCTTGTGGATGTAGGATCGTGGTCCCTATTCCCTTCTGGACTGTTGGCCAGGAGTTGTTCTCAGCTTCTTGAGACCACTCTGAGTTCCTTTGTATGTTGTCCCCTTCCTCTTGCAAGAGAGCAGCTATGCATCAAAGTCCTTCTTATGCTTCTAGTTTCTCTGATTTCCCCTCTGTTACCAGCTAGAGAAGATTCCCTACTTAAATTTAACAAACTCACATGATCAAATTAAGCTTACCTGGATGATCTCCATTTTTAGTAACTCAAAGTCAACTGATTAGTAAACTAAATAACATTTCCCACATCCCTTTTGCCACAGGCATGATATCCTATCATGAGTCACAATCCGGGGTGTTAGGGCTTAAGATCCAGGGGGTCAGTAAACAATTCTGCCTTCTACCCTGCCCAGACCACATGGCTTACAAATAACTCTTAGAGCTAGGATTTGAATCTAGGTTTGTCTGACCCCCGAACTCATAGTAACACTGTTTTGTAACTTGTCTCTCAGTGGGGAAAACAAATGTGTTGCAGAGAACTTTATAGTTAACAATGAGCATTCTCATTTATCGTATTGTTTGGCCTCATAAGAAACTCCAAATGGGGCACTGTTATTCCTTTCTGTGAATGATGAGACTGGGGATTAAGAATGCCTATTTGTTCAAGACACTATAGCCAGAAAATAGCAAATTAAGGACTGAAGAATAGCTCTCTTGATGCCAAATCCCATACTTTTACCTTTAAATCATCACAATCCCTTAATTTCTTGTTCAGATCATTCTCATTATCTAATTGAGAAACAAATTTACTGGGGCAGAATAAAGACACTAGAAGAGCACTTCCAGATTGGATGCAATGTTTGAATGATACAGTGGTTCTTGTGCAGAAAAATGGGCCCACCTGTTAGGCTAATTGAAGATGAATTCTACCCAAATGCAGAGAAATGCTCCATTCAAGTCCTAAAACTTACCGTTCTTAAAGAAGATAGTCGATGAATTCTCAGACATAATGTAGAAAACAGTCAATTCATGAAACAAAAACCTTTTACTGAAATTGCAAGCCAATCAAGTGATTGTTTGTGAGAAACAACAGGATTTTGGATACATCTCCTTAGTGATTAGGGAGTGGGCCCCTCCACAGAAAAAGCTTAAGAAGAGATCATAGAAACATCCTACTGCCAGTGACTATCTTCATTTCATTCCCTTGTTTCTAATGCAGAGAAAACAATGTAGCTTGAAAGAATGGAGCCACAATTAGAAAGCTAGGACTCTTTTGGAGGTCAGAAGGATGGTACGTGTTAAGCTTTTCCTGGCAGGGTCAACTAGGACGCAAGCCTACAGAGTATCTCTTAGCTGAGCCCCCATACACTTTAATCATTTTTTCATCTCCTCTTGGGGCAAAATTTGTATCTAGTGAGAAACTATCCTTACACTGCCAGCTCAGAAGTTATTTTATGTTAAAGAATGGCCGATCATTTGTTCAAAAAAAAAAAAAAAAAAAAAAAGAGCTAGAAATTCAATTGTATCCTGGGCCGGTTTCCTTGTCATCATTTACAGATGCAAAGAGCTTTGTTATAATCTGGGATTCAGTCTATGATTTAAACAAATTATGAAAAGAATTAGGCCTCAGTCAGGTCAATTTTATTAAAAGCCTTCAGATCTTGGAGGATCAATGAATGTAAGAGATAGGTTAACCCCAAGGGCTTCTGGTTGGTGAATAAACACATCAAAGGGAAATCACATTGTTCCCTTGGCCAACTTCTGACATTGCTCTATTCAGTTGATTTCAAGAGATGTGGAATGATAAACATGAACAGGTTACAAACATGGAACTCTTTCATTATATCCATTTAGCTGGGAGTTTTATCCCTTTATTTTTCATGAGGTGGGTTATTTTAATAGTAAATGCTGATATCAACAGTCAATATTGAATCTGTAATCTCCAATACAGTCTTTCCTAAGAGGATATTTCTAACATATTTGATAGAAAGCACTATCTGTCCATGATTTACATAGACCACTGTGGTCTCATGGGAGAAAAGGTGGATATAAGGAAGAGTTGGTAAGTCATTTTGGGCTCTTATGTTGGTATGAGAGCATTTGGTCTTTTCCAACCTTTTTTTTTTTTTGGAGGGAGAATTGGTTGTGAGAACAATGTGGATACTGATGGAGAAAATACAAGGTGGGCCAGAGTGGTGAGTATCTATGTGACAAATGGTGGTGGAGATATCATTATTTGAGAATGTGCATATTCATGCTTAGTAGTGGATATGCAAAGATAATTGAGACGTGGTCCCCTCCATCAATAATACAATACTGATGAATTAACATTCTGGAATCAATATTCTAGATTTGGTCATTTAGGGAAGGCCATATGTACCTCCAGCGCAGTCATTTAAACAAACGCACAAAGTGGGCCCTCTCTCTAGGATACTTCTGATGAAATTGCTTCTGAAGGTTGCAAATTGGTGCTCAAGACCCTGCTTAAAAAACAGTTTCGGACATTCATTCAGGAAATCAAATGCAAAAACTGTCACATTTATTTGGGTTTTATTTATAGCAGGGAGAAGAACTAATAAACTGACATAGCATTTGTTCCAAATCTAAACCTGATGTCCCATTTGGGGAAGATCTGCGTCAACTCCACTCTGATAAATCAGCAAAAACAGAGACAAACAAAAAACCAGCCCAGATACCAGCAGTGGCCCGTGAACCAGTGGCCAGTCAATATAAGAATCAGCTGGCTCTTCCTCTTCCTGGATCAGCCTTCCCCTTTCCAACCAGGGGTTTTTTGGTTTCAGTCTCCTGAGTCAATTGCTTTGGGGGAGGGGAGGTCTTCAAATTGCATTCTATGTCACTCATTTCCCTTTCATATAGATTTTTCTCTTCTCTCCCTTCCAGGCCATTGATTTTCTTCCTTGGGTTTCTGAGAAAGCTTTGCTCCCTAGGCATCTTTATCCAGCTTGCTGACCGAAGCATTATTCACACTTCTCCTGTGGCCATGAGGGTGAGACACCTGCTGCTAGGGACTCCAGGCTCCTACCTCTGAAGGACAGTGGACTAAATTTCTGACAGGGGCCATGAGACACCTTTGAGGGAAAGAGATGTAAGAGCTCTGATCTCTGAGGACATAAAGGCTCTCACAGGTGCTTGCTTTAGTTATCACTGCCTTTTAGATGGCATTTTCCTTGAGGTTCTAAATTCTTCATCATTCTTCACAGACTGGGAATGGGCTCAGAGGGGAAGTCATGCCCCCTTGTGAAGTGTACTAAGGGGTCTTCAGAAGGTCCCACCATGGCCTCCCACACAGCAAATGCATTACCTCTGTCTGTGAAGAATGGAAATGTTATGAATATCATAACATGAGGGTGAGGGTGATCTCTGAAATCCATTGTGAACATAGAACTCAATGGCCATTATCAGAGATAACAATTGTTGGCATTATTCACATGTGCTTTACGGGCCATAAAACACACTTGGCAACACATCTCATTGGATTCTCACACTCTCGATGAGAGGTAGGGAAGGCATGTATCATTCTAATCTCATTTTACAGAAGGGAAAAAAGAGGCCCCAGGAGTGAAGCAATGAGGGGGACACCTTCATTGCTATGCTCCTGGAAAATAGGGGTGCTCTAGGAGCCTCACCCTCTTGTATTCTAACAGCTGACTGAAAAGAGCCATCTTTCCCCTGTGACTTACACATGACTCACAGGTCATGTGAGTTTCCTTGTTTCCTTGTTTCCCTGTGAAAGGGCCAGACACAGACCCTCCAGATCCCTGCCTCATAAGGGATTAGGTATTTGACCAGTTGAGACAAAATACCTGCTAACTTGACTTGGTCACACTCTTACAGATTTCTCTCCTTCCTGGTTTAACCTTTGAACTTTGATCTCCTGACCTTGAGTCAGCATCGGGGTGTGGACCAGCTGCTCTCTGAGAGAGGGCTGATTTCAGGGAAAGACATTTCCTGATTAGCTATCTGATCAAGCCATCCATTCATACCACTCCCCACTCCTGGTTCTTCTAGACCAGCTTACTCCCCCCAGGAAAGAAAATTCCTTTTTGCCCAACCTTTGAGAGGATCTTAGGTCAGAGTGTTGCAACAGTCTTTTCGAGTGAAGTCCCCCTTCATCTAAGTCTTTGTATGTGATGTGGCACAGGCTAAGGATCAGAGAAAGCTTCCTGCCACCCAGTCTTGGTCACCCTCATGGTCTGACTATTGCACCTGCCAGGGTGGGTGGTTGAATTGTGGCCCTGACTCTGGGCCCTGCCTACTCCAAACTTGGTTCCCATGGCTCACTTGGGAGTCTTGCAGCATGGTGCCTTGCAAAGGTCTCTGGAATACAGCTCTTTCATGAGAACCGAGGAGCAATCTCAAAGGACATGGGTCCTCCAGGGAAGACTTATGCTGCTGTGTTTATATGGGTGTCTTACGTGAACCTGAGAATAAGTTGTATGTGTCCCATTAAGAAGTGAGTTAAAGGGAGGAATGGACAGGAATTTGGGATGGAAAAATGAGACATCTTTCCAGTGGTTATGTTTTGTTTGAGATGAATACCAGGGATGTCAGGCATTCTTATTTGGAGATGGGTTTAAAAACAATCCAAAGCAACACTGTTCTGTTCAGCTCAAAGAGCAGTGCTGGAACCACATGTGCGTCAACATGCCGTTTAGAGATGCCAGAGGTACAGAGATGGACAGACCATCCTTGCCCTCAAAGGCTTTATGGTCTCGTGGAGGATTCATACATGGCCCGGACTGGAGAAGCAAATGCATAATTACCCGCAACCTGGGCTTTGGTACTTGGTACTTGGTACTTTTTGGTACTTGGCTAATGGTCTCATAACTGTGTAGCTTGTTGGCCTGCTTTTTTTTTTTCCATGACACCAGCTATAGTGGAAGGACTTCATGTAGAAATTCTGAATTTTATTATTGTATCACTTTATAATGAGGATAATCTGTGGGCTTTGCAGCCAGTAGTTCTTTAGCTTGTTGATTCATGTGTGTGGCTACAGGTCACCACCTGTCCTGTACTCTCAAGTTTGCTCTGGAGAAAGCTTCTCTATGAGCCACCTGCAACATTACCTGCTTTTGTGGCTGGATTCCTTAAAATTCAATATATTCTGAAGGATGTGATCAATAAGCAGATGGTTCAAGCCCATACACATGCCAAGAAATGAGGCATCTAATTAGCGGTTAGACCAGGGTGTGAGGCAGTTGCAGAAGGGGGGGGTGGAACCCCTGCCTGGGCTGGGAGACCCCTGGATAAGACAATCAGGGCTGGTGGTGTGACATGTCAACACAAGGTAGTTGTTGGAAGTGAGAACACAGCCTGGACCTTCAGGCTGTGCTCATTAGGGCTTCACAGAATTCCCAATTATCTTTTGACCTGGCCCTGAGCTAGGCCCCTTTTCATTGCCCTGAAAAAGGAGTCAATGGATCAAAAAGAACACCCAATTTGAAATTCTACATTGGTTTGGCTCTGAAGCTAAGTTGGTAGAACACAGAAAAGGGGCATTGTCTGCAGCCAGTGACGGTAGCAGGAGGAGGAGAAGCAAGATGGAGGCAGAGGCAGGTGTCCGCAGTGGGGCAGTTTGGGGCCCTGCACAAAGGTAGGGAAGAGACAGTTTGGGGGAAGAAGCCAACATACCCCCTGTGATGAATCCCTGAGGGATAGATATTTCAGTTAATCTATGAGTCCCACTGAACATGTCAAGAGAGTGATGACTCCTTTCCATTCCCATCCTGTTGTCTCTTGGCTGAGACAGTAACAGATAAGGACTTTTCTCTCCTCTGCACCTGGGAGAACCCACTGCTGAGTGTCGCCTGGCACCAGAGGAGAGAGCTGAGCTCACTGTGAGCCTCTTGTGACAGGTGGAATATACTACTCCCCTGTTGCCAGCCTGATGTTCCCTAGTTGACTTTTTTGTTGTGTTTCCAGTGTTTTCCCAGGTAGAGCCTACATGATGTTTCTAACATGAAATGCAGACTCTGAAAGAGAAGAAAGTATCTGGAGTCTGGTCTATCCTATGACAACTGTCCTAAGGCTCCAATTAAGACAGAGAAGGTTAAGACTGTACCTGTGAGAAGGGATGTATCTCTCAAGTCCATTGACACAGCCTTGTGAACTAGGGTGAGCACCTTGACAACAAATAAACATATTAAAAACAATGTCAGTGCAACTTTTCTCTTTTTCAATCTGCTTTCCTTTTTTCCTTGTCATGCAAGAAGCTGAGAGAATAAAATCAACATTCTTTGGTTCTTGGGCTGGGGAAAAAAGACAATTGGTTGGATTCTGGAGGCACACAAGTGACTATATCTAAGGTTGTACTAACCAACTACAGGTAATAAAATTATATTCGTTATGATGGTTAAATTTATGTGTGTTGACTTGGCAAGGCTATAGTGCCCAGTTGTTTGGTCAAACACTAGATATTGCCATGAAGGCATTTTTTTTAGATGTGATTCACACTTAAATCATCTTTGAGGAAAGCTGATTACCCTCTATAATGTGAGTGAGCCTCATCCAATCAATTGAAGGCAAGAGTGAAGACTCAGGTTTCCAGAAGAAGGAATTCTGCCTCAAGACTATAAACATAGAAATCTTGCCTGAGTTTCTAGTTTGTAGATTTTGGAATCAACATTATGACATCAACTCTTGCTTGAATTTCTAGTTGCTGGCCTGCCATTTGGATTTTGGACTTGTCATCAACCCCACATAATCCCATGAGCCAGTTCCTTAAACTAAATCCCCCCCCCCCCGCCCCTCTATGTATATCCTATTGTCTCTATTTCTCTGGCAAACTCTGACTAATACACTCATTCTGTCTATTCCAGATGAAGTGCTCTCGCTGGCCAGACCCATTGGCTAACATTCTACTCTAGTTGCCTGCAAACATGAGATAGTACGTTCTATTTCCAAGAATGGAGTAATAGAGACTACTTTTCCCCCTCCACCTCCCTGTTCCCCTATCTTCTGTCCTTATTTTAATCTTTCCAACCTCCTCTTATGCTCCAAGAATGTTACCTACATTATACTGTTATCCCTATAAAATTAAATAAAGAATGCCTAAGAATATGCAGATAGTTCAAATCAAAAAGCTACCTTTCTTGGCCGTAATTTATGGGTACAATTCCCTTCCTTGAGATCTTTACTAAAGACTTTTCTGGAAAATGTTACCCTACTATTCCTGACAGCTCTTGGCCAAGTTGCTGATTTATTATTCTAGGTGGTTTTGACATGGCTTAGAATGTAAAAGTACCATCTTTTAATATGTGCTTATTTGCAGAGGACCCACAGGTCTTAGCCCATTTCTATACCTACAGTTGGGTTTGCTCTCATTTAAATGCTAAACATCTCAGTGGCAGTCAGGCATTGGGAACACTGTAAGGGATGATGTATCAAAACAAGGGGTTCCACTTAGTGTGATTTTGGGGTCACTATCCACATCATAGAGGAAATGGAGTGACATACCCATTTGTGGAAGGAACACAATGAAGCTATATAATTCCTCTTATAGGTTGGTTGGTTCTGTAACCAAGCCTTAAAATTGACATTGACATTGAATCACTGCCCACGAAAGGAGAATGAAAAACCACTTAAAATCTCCCTCTAACAAACCATCCATGTCTTAATTCAATGGCCAGTGATGCCAGCCCTTTAAATGTTCAAATGGGATTCTGATAGTTACTAGGCATACTACAGGGAGATTTTTAAATTAAATGAGTGGCGTACAGCATTGGGGAAAAATATAAAATATTAAATGTAAACCAAGTATATGGATCAAATACAGAAAGCAAGCAGATATGAAAGAATAAGTGCAGCATTGGAATTGTTTTGCTATTTCAGTTTGGTCATTTAGCTTTTGGGATCAGATAACAGGATATATTAATTTTTTTTTACATTTTAATTTTTGATGGAATGCATATGACATGAAATTTTCTGTTTTAACCATTTTTAAGTGTATACTTTAATAGTGTTAGGTATATTCACATTGTTGTGTAAACAATCTCCAGAACTTTTGCATCTTGCAAAACTGACACTTTATACCCATTGCACTACAATTTCTCTCCCTCAGTCCCTGGCAACCACCATTCTACTTTCTGTTTCTTTGAGTTTTACTACTTTTGATACCTCATATAAGTGGAATCTTACAGTATTTGTCTTTTTGTGACTGGTTTATTTCACTTAGCATGGTGTCCTCAGGGTTCATCATATTGTCACCTATGTCAGAATTTCCTTCCTTTTTAACACTGAGTAATATTCAATTGTATGCATGTACATTTTTTCCATCCATCCATCCATTGATGGATATCTGGGCGCTTTCACTCTTGGCTATTGTGAATAATGCTGCCATAAACTTTCTCCATATCCTTTTTATTTTCTGTTTTGTTTGTTTGGATAGCAGCCATTCTAATGAGTGTGAACTCAAAACACACTTTTTAGAGGTAGTGGTATGGGAGTGATCTTACACTGAAGTGAGTTGCTGAGCTGGGATGATTGGAGACGTTTTCTAGCTGTGAGCTTCCAGGCTGCAAACTAGGATTTAAGGTGTCAGTGTTTTTTGTGCCTGTGTCCTTCCTTCCACAAACTGATTCATAAAAGTGGACCTTCCTGAAACTCTAGAAACAAATCTTGTGTGTTTCTGCACTTCTGGAAGGGAGAATACTCAGAGTTGAGTGTCCTGGTTAGGGTTCAGGTAGATTCAGGGCTCAACATTGCTGTTCCATGAAAGGCTCTTCTACTGTGCCCCAGTACCAGGGAGACAGACTCTGTTGTGGATTGGATTGTGTCCTTTTAAAATTCATATGCTGAAGTCCTAACTCCTGGTACCCAAAACAAGACTGTATTTGGAGGTAGGACCTTTAAATGGGGGATTAAGGTAAAATGTGGTCATATGGATGCACCCTGACCCAGTAAGACTGGTGTTCTTATAATAAGAGATTAGGACACAGGCACACAGAGTAGGAAGATATCGGGAAGACACAGGAAGAAGACTGCCATCTATAAGCCAAGGAGAGAGGCCAATATTTGCTGATGCCTTGACATTGGACTTCCAGCCTCCAGAACTCAGAGAACATAAATTTTGACTATTTAAGCCCCCAGCCTGTGGTATGTTATGGCAGCTCCAGCAGACTCACACAGACCCTCAGACTTCCTCTCTTTGCTCCTCTCTTTACCTCCTTAGGTTGTCTCATCCAGTTCAGGAATTTAAATACCATCTCTATGCTGATGCTTCTGGATGTGAATCCCTCTCTGTTGACCCTCAGGTTTTTCTATTCAACCACTGAATCTACGTGTTCCCCTTGGAAGCCTAAAAGACATCTTTTTTTTTTTTAAACATTTATTTATTTTTGAGAGAAAGAGAGAGAGAGACAGCATGAGTGGGGGAGGGGCAGAGAGAGAGAGAGGGAGAAAAAGAATCCAAAGCAGGCTCCAGACTCTGAGCTGTGAGCACAGAACCCGACACAGGACTCAAACTCACGAATGGTGAGATCATGACCTGAGCCGACGTCAGATACTCAATTGACTGAGCTACCCAGGCACCCCAAGACATGTAATTGGTATATCAAACAAGCCCAGTACAGGCCATAGTTAAAGCAGATGTCACTTTTAGTTTTCTACCATCCCTTTAAAATTTATTCAGCAACCTTCCCTTGGTCCTAAATATAAACTCCAGCACCTTGCAACTTTTCTGGTCATCCTTATGTATTAGAAATGTTCAGTGGTCACCTTACATAGCAGTACAGTCTTGAATCAGAAATTAGAATGGTCCAATTTGAGCTTGATCTAATATCAGATCTTTTCTCTTCCACAGACTCAGGCCTGCTTCAAGCTGGAAACCTGAAGTGGTAGACAGAAAAAAGGCTGGCCCGACAACTGGCCAACTGAGGATTCTGGTAGGGAGGTCAGACAGCTAGTTAATGATTTAGATTATGATGCACATGTGCTCAGAGTAAGCCCACATGGCAGATTTCATGAACCTGTTAGGTAAATTAAGTGAATAAATTCACATCTCCTGCCTTTTAAATTTTATTTACTTATTTTTATTAAGTAGGCCCCATGCCCAATGAGGGGCTTGAACTCACAACCCTGAGATCAAGACCTGAGCTGAGATCAAGAGTTGGATGCTTAACTGACTGAGCCACCCAGGCACCCTTCTTTTTTCCTACCTTTTGGAAAAGTGAGAAGCTAAATTTGGGCTCAGGCAGGGTATGAAACTCATCGGAGACTAAACAAGGAATAACCAGTAGATCCAGGACTTGACATGTATGTCAAACTACAAACTCAGAATCTTTGATCTGTACTAGTGTTTTTCCAATTAGGTTCTCCTTGGAGCACTGGGATGGTCGAGGGCACCTTTGGGACTGGATTGGGTTTGGGGGTGTATTAGTTTTCTAGGGCTACTGTAACAAAATACTACAAACTGGGTGGCTTACAATGACCAATATTTATCACCTCACAGTTCCGGTTTGGAGGCTAGAAGTCCAAAATCAAGGTGTTGGTGGGGCCATGCTCCCTCTAATGCCTCTAGGGGAGTATCCTTTCTTGCCTTTTGCAGTTTCTTGTAGCCCTAGATGTTCCTTGGCTTGTGGCCACATCACTCCAACCTCTGCCCCTGTCTTCACATGGCCATCTTCCCTCTGTGTTGTGTCTTCACATGGCATTCTCCTCCCTGTGTGACTCTCTCCTCTTATAAGGACACCAGTCATATTGGATTCCGGGTCTGCCCTCCTCTAGTATTACCTCTCCTTAACTAATTACATCTGCAAAGATTCTTCCCCCAAAGGGTCACATTCACAGGGGCCAGTTGTTGGGATTTCAGTGTATCTTTTTTTTGGGGGGGGGGCACAATTCAATCACTATCAGGGGATGAGAAGAGACCATGTGAGTGGGGTTCTCATCTTCACCCCAATTTCAACTAGGGATGTTTGGCTTTTGCCTGGTTAATATTTCAGGCATTTTTGAAGGACTCTGAGAAAGAGTGCCACTGCCAAGCAGTCTATTGAAAGCCACCTATCTATAGTATGCCACTTTCTACAAAGAAGCAGGCAAACATGTCAATCAACTGGCTTTGAAAATGCTTTTGCTTAAGGCTTTATAACTGGTTTTTCTTCTACATTCCCTTATCTTATTCAGCTTGGACAGGACACAAATGGCCAGTCGCTGAAGATGGGTGTTACTCTCAAGCTACCACTGAGAATAGAGTGAATAGCACTGGTCTGGCCATTCTCTCCCTCCCTGCTCCCTTTGAGTCCCCTTGAATTGCCATATGTGCAATGCATGTGTGGTCTGTTCCCCTTGGGGGCTCTGTGTCAACTATTCTGCCCCTTATGCTTTCTGGTGTGCTTGGAACCAACAGCGTCCTTTAATTAAAGGCAGTGGGTGGCATGATGACAGGATTAGTATCAGTGTCTGGCTCCCTAAGGACCAGGGAACATTGTGGCCGAAGTTTTCCCATCTGCATAACTGGACTGTTTATATGTTGATGAAAAATCTAAGAGGGGTAGCACTTACCTTCTCGGCTTGCTGTCTGCTCTACTGGCTTCAGGAAACAGTAGAGAGGAGTCCCACAGGAACTGCTTGGCTGTCTCACTTAATTGAAAATGTAGGGTGCTATGGCTTTAAATGCATTGCTATTTGGCCCTTTGCTTCACTGCAGAATGAACAACAATGATGTTCTGCTCAACACCAGTTAACAGACGTTGTAGGAAGGGCTCAGCAGTTTTGTGAGAATGAAGCTGTATTACTCAAGTGTAATGAGCCAAAAAATAAAATCTCGTTTTCATGCAGCATGAGTACAGGCCCATGCCCCAGCCATGTAAGATCCTTTTCTGTTTTATTGTTGGCTTGGAAGGTATTCACTCAGCCTTATGGACACAAACGTGAAAGGAACATTCTGGCTTAGGAACTGAACTGAAATGAATATCAGGGACAGAGCTTTTGCCAACTAATTATAGACAGAATATTCAAATACAGAGTCTGCAAAGTGCCTGCTTCCTAATGATCCCACCCCCAAACCCCCTTCCCTCCTTCCACACACGGGGAAGGGTTTGGAAATGATCATCAACTCAGAGTAAATTCTTTTACAAAGTCAGTATTTATTTGATTTTCTTTATGTACAAAAAGTAAACTCCAACTGAACGTAAAACCAAATAAAATCCTTTTGGCTTCACTGACTTTAATTACCCATTATCCTAGAGTCACAATTAATCATGTAAACAAGAGATGGCATCACAATGTTAAGTTTGTTATACAGACAGGATTTGGCTATTTTAAGGATGTTAAAAGAGAAAATAGATTATAAAGCAACCCGGGTGTCAAAGGACTCTGAGATAATTGCTGCATTAAAAGAAATCATCTAAACAGCAAATCTCGCCAAAAATAATGTAGGTAAGGGCCTGGATGTGCTTCTACTTGGCTGACCCAGTATAAGGCCCAGGTACTGTGTAATCACTTTGCATTTTACCTTTCTCAGAGCACATGGTGTGTGGAATAAATACAGCTGAGTTGTGGGGTCCCTCAACTGTGAGTTCTAAGCACAATTCTACAAAATTACCATTATTTCCATAGGAGAATCTGGTAGGAGGGAGTCATTTTGAATTGAACATGGCACTGATGTGTTGGAATCAACTCATAATGTCTTCGCCAATTTACGGCAAAATCAACATACCCTGTGTAAAAAATGAAGCCAATGATACATCACGCACGTGATTTTTTTTTTTAATAAGCTGAATCATGTAGTTTCACTCTTTTTGCTAAACTTAGTTATTAAAAGGCCTTCACAGAAACTCAACATCTTCAGGTAACCACGTGCCTAAAGCGATCTACGTGCACGTCTGTTTTAAACTTGTTGCTCCTTGGGGCAATTTCTTAGCCTGGTCCCTGCACACACAATTCTCTAGGAAGCAGGCAACAGTTTTTATTAGAGTGACTGAGTACAGAAACTGACTTGTTATCACTCGGAATATCTTTTGCCTATTTTTAAGAATACCATGAGAAAAGGATTATACTTTTAAAAATTCAGAATCTGTAGTTTGTAAAACTACTATCATTTTAGTATGAGCTCAGTGCTGACCTTTTCAGATCAATCATAAATAATAATTTTCCCAAGGGAAGTATTTCTAGTAGAAGTGGGAAAAACAGGAACTAAGACTATAGCTACCATACCATAAATATCAGCCACTTTGGGCTTAGCACTCTTTTAGGGGGTGATAATACTGAGTAAGAGCATTTATGAATATACACCTTAGTTTACAGACAGGATATATGGAATCTTTGAGTGATCTACATCTGGTATTGGGATAGTTCTCTAATATTACAAATACAACCATTAGGCAAATTTTCTCAAAACATGGTAACAACTCCCTGTATACACAACAGCCACTGACCAAGTTTTAGGCCTTCCTACGGCAGGACAAAAAGCAACTTAAAGACCTCTTGTGACGAGATAGAATTAAATGATTATCTTAAGTATAGACTGCTCGCCATGGTCCATGTTAGACCATAGGAGGAAAATGCTAGAAAACAGTGCTCCCCATTAAACCTTGCACTGCGCTAATTCCACCTAAACGTCCAGAAGGTCATCGCTGCTTTCATCGCTCTCCACCGTCAGCTGCCGGGTCCACCACTTCTTCACCTCGGAGCCACACGACGCCGTGTCGGTCATGGGGTTCATTTTGCACACTACGGATTTCATTGTTGTGCGCCCTGCAAATCGTAAGTTGACCGAAGACACTGAGTGGCTTATTGGTTTTGGTGCTGTGGAATTGACAAAAGTCCTATGAGCAACGTGGAGCTGTTCACCCCTTTGCAAGCCATTCCTGAAAAGCTGTGATAGTCCCAGCAGTAACAAGTAAACAAGTCCCCATAAACACGTCCTATCCATAGATGTTAAGTATGAAATCCTTCCAGCTCTCGGTTCTTTATATTCATCATAGACTTTAAAATTCTGTTCAGGGACAACTAGTGATACCATTTGAAAAACTGCTACTTGCCAGTTGCACTTTGAGATAACCACAAAAACTAAATAAGATAAGATACAATAAAATAAAACATTCCAGTCTGGGCAAATATAAGTGTCATAGGAATATGGGTGAGTAGGTGTTTGTTAGTATATACAAAGAAAGAAAAACTACAAAGGAAAAGGGCAGATAGTGTCAGCAATAGCGAAGGGAGTCTGTAAATCACTTTAGGGGTAGACTTGAATTTGAAATCTGAGACCCAAAGCCCACAGGGTGTAGACACCTCTAGGACCTGAATCAATGGAGAAAGGACTTGGGGCACACACCTGAGGGCAGCCGCCACTGCCCGAACTTCCTTTGGGGTTTTCCGGGGTCTGTGGAGTCCTGCCGACTGCCCCCTCTGTCCGACAGCGTGGGGCTCAGAAGCTGCTGCTGGCTGCTGGTCTGCATGGGGGAGAATAAAGCAGTTACTGGCTCTTTGTTAACGCTGTGCTCCCCTCCTGTCCTCTGCACCAGTCTGGACCCTTATTTTATTTTATTTTTTATTTATTTATTTTTTAGAGTTCAGAGTTTATTCATTTTTTTAAATATGAAATTTATTGTCAAATTGGTTTCCATACAACACCCAGTGCTCATCCCAACAGGTGCCCTCCTCAATACCCATCACCCGCCCTCCCCTCCCTCCCACCATGGACCCTTATTTTATTTTAAGAAAGAAAGAAAACACAATAGGAAAAACAGTACTGGAGCCCCAGAGTCCACAATGGGGAAAGGAAAAGAGAAAATGGGTTCAGAGAGTCCAGGAAAGTGAGATCCACCCCTGCACGCGGTGAAGGGAGGGGGCACAATTCTCCAGGTAGCACCTCCTCCAGGTATCCCTCCAGGACTCCTCCACTCCCACAGCTACCTCCCCTCTGCACCTGGGGTGTAGCTATGGACCAGGAAGGAAGCGGGAGGCAGCAAGGACTGCCCGGTTTCCTGAAAGTATATTCTTGCCAACCTATAGGTCAGTCCTAGCGCTCCAGAAAGAGAGCTCAGCAGACAACACTCTCCAACAGCCCCAAAGGAGAATGAAGCTTATACCAGCCAAGACTAATGTCAGAGAAGAGCTGAGACTCTCCACACATTTTACTCAGTCTCTGGTGCCCCTCCCTTTCCTATCAGTGCCTCGGACCTCACATCTCTTCAGTATCCCCTCTTGGTTTTTTGGTTACCTCATGGATTTTTTGTTGTTGCTGTTGTTTTGTTTTTGGCTTTGTTTTTTTACCTGAAAGTAGACAGCTCTGCAATCATCACTTTGCCAGCCTCATCAGCCCTGCCTGGCTGGCTGTCCTGATCTTACCTTGGCCCCACACATGAAGCCTCTATGTCTCTGCCCTTTGCTGACTGTCCCTGCACAAGTCCCTGTTGTCGGTGGCAGTTGATTCCCACATGTTGGGGAGCCGACAACATGAAACCCACGCCAAACTGGGCTGTGGAACAAGGAATTCCCTTGAAGCATCTCGCTGGGCCATGGAGCCACAGGCTTCGGTATTTACTGCCAGCCCCTGACTAGGCCGCTACACATCACAAAGCCTTACTGTGCCAGGGGCTCATCTCAGAGTGCTGGATCGACTCCAGCTCATCCACAACTGCACCCTCCTAATGGGGAGGCCCCCTGCCAGCTGCTGGTCACAGAGCAAGGTTCTCCAGGGTGTCCATGCTAGGCTTTTTTATGGACACGTACATTGAGTCTGGAAATGGAAATAAGCTTTGCCCTAGTGAAGAAGGTCCTCCTGAATTCCATATGCTCTTCCAATGACCAACTAAGGGAGGACAAAGCCTCAATGAGTCTGAGTGTTTAAGGAAGGTGGTGGTCAATTACAAACATTTTCACTGATTCTACTGCAAGTTCCTGTGACCTGGTAGAAGAAAGCATTTAGGGCAGCGCTTCGGGCAAACCATGTTCTCCTAAGTCAAGTAATATCACTGGACTCTGTTAAACCTGTAGAGATGCGATATGAACTCTTTAGACAAAAATCAATAGAATTAATGCGTTCAGAGCATTAACTTTTTTTTTAGTATTCATACAACTCAGAATCAGAATCTTTTGAAATAACCCCAAAGCATTCCAAGTTGTAAAGGTCCAAAGATAATCTAGATCAATATGTTCCTTTTTTTTTTTTTTTTTTTTTTTTTTTTTTACTTAAAAACTTCCAATTAGAGATACTGTCACCTTGGGGTGCCTGGGAGGCTCAGTCGGTTAACCGACTCTCCGACTAACCGTTAAGCATCTGACTCTCGATTGTGGCTCAGGTCATGATCTCACGGTTCATAAGTTCAAGCTCCCTGTCAGGCTCTGTGCTGACAGCATGGAGGCTGCTTGGGATTCTCTGTCTCCTCTTCTCTTTCTACCCCTTTCCTGCTTGCACTTTCCCTCTCTCTCTTAAAATAAATAAATAAACATTTGGAAAAAAAAGAAATACTGTCACTTGTTTGAAATGGCTATGTGAACAGCACTGTTTTATTTTTTATTTTAAAAATGCACATGGGGCGCCTGGGTGGCTCAGTCGGTTAAGCATACGACCACTCCACTCAGGTCATGATCTTGTGGTTCGTGAGTTTGAGCCCCGCGTGGGGCTCTGTGCTGACAGCTCAGAGCCTGGAGTCTGCTTCAGATTCTGTGTCTCCCTCTCTCTCTGCCCCTCCCCCACTCACGCTCTCTGTCTCAAAAATAAATAAACACTAAAAAAAATAAATAAATGAAAAATAAAAAATAAAAAATGCACATAATATCCTTGGAGGAAGGATGCCTCATACACATACCTCAGGTTGCATATTATTATCCTGACTGTTAGCATTCATGTCCTCACTGGGCTGGGTGGTCTCGATACTGGGGGGATTGAGGAACCGGCTCAGCTCCTGCTGTTGGCTCTCCCTCAGACTGTGGATGATGCTGCATGACTGCTGCTGTTTCTATGGAAATATGATCATTCTCTCGGTAACGGAGAAATCAACCCAACATCCCCCTGTCCCCCAGCACTCAAATTGTATTTCCTTCTCTCCTCTCCAAAGAACCTGTATGCTCAGTGACCTCTTAGGAACTTCCAAATGAGGATGTTTAACTACTTCCCCTAGTTAAGTATCAGACTGCTATAAAGGCAGGCTTAGAGACCTCCCAACCCACGCTTATTTGCATAACAATGGGAATAAATATGTTCATTGATGCTAGCTCCTGTTGTATTGAAAACAGAATTTTTAAATCACTAACTTGGGTGTTCTATATTTTCCCTTCTTATTTTGCTCTGTGCTCATTCAGCCAATATGGATCGCCCTTTCTTTCTGTGTTGTTAGAGGCAGAGAGCTTTGGATAGATGAGTGAAACCCTTGCTCTTGTCTTATTCTGGATAGAGGCAGGCCTGTCTGTCTTGACACACACTTGGGAACATGGTCTGGTGCTGAGCCAGCTCCCTGTGCCTTCTTGGGGTCTGTGGGGGGGGGGGGGGAGGTTGGGTCCCCAAAGTGAACAGGGCTATGATATAACTATTGTCTTGTTATAGGAGGTTGGAGTGTTTTGTTTCCCTGGGGACATTTTCTCCTCCAACAGATATGTTTCTGCTATTGATGTTGTTCTGAGAAACAGGATTTAAAAAGTGTATTATATATAAATGTTTAGTAATTAGTGTGATTCTTTCATCTGTGTGTGAAGTGTAAGTCAAAAGCATAATTATAAAAATAATTATCTAGTAGAAATGCCTAGTGTAAACACAGTGTATGCCAACACAGTATATGTTCATTGATTTATGAGTCAGAGAATCCTATAAGCTTATAAGTCTAAAGGCAACAGACAGATCATTAAACTCCCAGGAGACGTGGCCTTTGTTAAAGACCAAACAACATTATCAATGGAATGGTGGAATTTTTAGGAGCGATTTAAAAGTACTTTTGTAAACTCGGTTGCCAGTCATCGTATAGAGATTTGGGCATTTTGAACAGTTGAGTTTGATAAATGGAGATCACAAATATTTTAATAAATATTTGTTCAGTAAACTGCTTTTTAAACATCAATGTTCTGTTATAAAAATGTGATTCCATGGCAACGCCTTATGGACTCTGCTAACGAGGGCGCAGCTGGGTCTGGATGAGAGCTCAGGTGCGAACCAGGTGGCCATCACGAGGGGATGAAGCTGACACAGTTGAGGGGCTACGAGGCTAATCACAGAGCATCTCATTCCGCTGTTCCTGAAGCTCTTTTGTCCCTCCTCCTCCTTCTCCTTTGACAGGAGGAAAGAAAAACCCGGATGCTGCCAGTTGACTCACAGCTCTGATGCGCTTTAAACACTTTTTCAGCCACATGCGGATGGTCTGTTTGGCCACCTCCTCCTCGATGGTGTACTCCAGCTGCTCCCTGGCCAGCAGCTCCTCCAGCTGCA
Source organism: Prionailurus viverrinus (assembly GCF_022837055.1). Lineage (NCBI taxonomy): Eukaryota > Metazoa > Chordata > Mammalia > Carnivora > Felidae > Prionailurus > Prionailurus viverrinus. The sequence continues at coordinate 72,540,175 of NC_062561.1, forward strand.
AGCTCTTCCGGATGTCAACCGACCTGTAGGACAGCATGCTGGGGGTGGGGTGGGGGGGACACACAAGAGCATTCCAGGTCGGACTCATTTGGGACTCTGGTGGAGGTCTCAACTTTCAGAGAGGACACCACTCAGTCCAACCAAGGTACTGTTCCTGTGCCACTGGACTAGTTATGTCATCTCCTCTGTAAGATGGGGACAGTCATGGTCCCCACCTTATTAAATGACTGAGTTAATACTTGGGAGGTGCTTACAGTAGTAAGTGACATGTAAGTGTTTGTAAAACCGAAGGCCTAGGCTGGTCCCTGATCTACATTACCAGCTGCTTAAGGCTCTGGAATGTTCCCTGTAGAAGGAAGACTGCTCTGTCTGTATACTTCCTTCACCTTCAGTTCCAGGTGGGGATGGTCAGTAAGGGTTGGCTAAGGTCAGGCTTCCTGCCCCCCGCCCCTGCCATTTCCCTCTCCATCGATCCCATTTGTGCCCCTGGATCTTCCTCATTAATTCTGGTGGGTGAAAGGTCAGGGTGGAATACTCGCTCCCATTCTGCCCTAGGCGCAACAGGTTCAGGTGGGGGCAAATGAAGCCAACACAACCAATGTGTCGCCTCAGGGCCCCTGGGCAGTAAGGCAACAACTCACACTGCATCCTGGCTGAGGGGTCTACAGCCAAAGAAGAACGCAGCCCCTTCTGCCCCTGGTGCTTGCCGGTGCTGCCACAGGACCCCTGGTTGGCCCTCAGCCCCTGCCTGCCCCTCCCGTGAACTCAGTGCTGCCTCCACCTCCCACATCACAGCACGGAGGTGCTCGGGAGTCCTCCCCATGCAGCACTGGCACCCCGACCTTCTCTTCTTTGCTAGCACTCTTCCCTCCTTGGAGGAGGGAAATGTGTCTGCCCTTCCTCTCTTCCCTGCCTCCTCCAGAATCTCATCAGTGCCAAACTGTTTTCATCACTTCCTGAGCTGTAGGGATAGGGAGGGGCAATCCAGACCCCCATTGGCTTTGCTGGGGTCCATCTTATCGGATGCCTCCCTGTGTTCCAGAGAGGCCGAATGAGAACTGCTAATGACAGCGGGTGTCTACGTGTCTCCCTTCGACCTAAAAATATTTGTCACCAGGAGGAAAGATTTGGTGACATTCTGAGATGGCGTCCTCTGCTAGTCATATGTATTTTCTGCCTCTTCTTTTTCTGCCCTTTGGCATGCTCCTGGAAGAAGGGAATAGCGGGAAGTAAACTGGGAAACTTGAGAGAACTTCTCCCGGGTCCTTCCTGTTCTTATTTTCAAATTTCAGTCCCAAGCATATTTCTGTATACCTGAGTGCTTCTGAATGTGTGACACCATACCCAGCCCTTCACCAAATATTTGCCACATGATGAAAATAGCCACTTCTAGAAGAGGGCCATGACTTTTCCTGCGGACAGACCTCTTTGAGAGTGGGGCCCATGGGACTTTTCATAGAATAACATTTTAAATGCATAAAACAAAATATCTCTTATTACCAAGGAAAGCAATTATATTCAAATACAGTGCTCATATTATTTTCTTTAAAAAGGTGATGATAGAACGGATAAAGAAGATACAGTATATATGCAATGGAATATTTCTCAGCCATAAAAAAGAATGAGATCTTGCCATTTGCGACAACATGGATGGAGCTAGGGGGTATCATGCTAAGTGAAATAAGTCAGACTGAGAAAGACAAATACCATATGATTTCAATTACATGTGGAATCTAAAAAATAAAACAAAGCAGAAACAGACCCATAAATACAGAAAACAAACTGCTGGTTGCCAGAAGGGTGGAGGGGAAGAGGGTGAAAGGGAGAGGGAGGGTACAGGCTTCCAGTTTTGTAATGAATAAGTCATGGGGATGAAAAGTGCAGCATAAAGAATATAGTCAATGACGCCGTAATAGTGTTGTATGGTGACTGATGGTGTCTACTCTCGTGGTGAGCACAGCATAACATACACAGTTGTGGAATCACTATGTTGTACACCTGAAACTAATATAACATTGTATGTCAACTCTATTTTAATAAAAAAAGAAATGAAATTAATTTTAGAAATTTTTAAAAAGATGGTGACAGAGTAACGTAAGTGCTTCTTTATTAATGCATTAAATAATATCTAGCTGAGGTCAAAGGACTACTGTAATTTAGAAGCAGTGGTGAGTATAGAGGATATTGAAGATTATCGGCCATGTCAGCGATGCCATCTGAAAATATCTATGATTTCTGCTGGTGGCAGAGATGCAGGTTATTATTAACACTGTGGGGCTTGCTGCCTGCATTCATCACTGAAGAAAATGCTGCATTTCAGTGACTGATTAATGACAATAGAGATGTGATTGTTTCCAAGCCCATTGACCTCTGGATTTGATCCATGGATTCCTGTTTAAAATTTTTTTTAACGTGTTCATTTTTTGAGAAACAGAGACAGAGAGAGACGGAGCACAAGTCGGGGGGGGGGGCACAGAGAGAAGGGAGACACAGAATCTGAAGCCAGCTCCAGGCTCTGAGCAGTCAGCACAGAGCCTGACATGGGGCTCGAACTCACGAACTGTGAAATCATGACCTGTGCTGAAGTTGGAGGCTTAATTGACTGAGCCACCAAGGTCCCCCTATAGATTCCTGTTTAAAAAGCTGTTATGGATTGAATTGTTTTCCCCCTAAAAAATCTTTGTTGGAGTGATGATCCCCAGTACCTCAAAATGTGATCTTATTTTGAAATAGGTTACTACAGATGTGATTAATTAAGAAGAGATAATACTGGACTGGGGTGGGTCCCTAATCCAATACGAATGGTGTCCTTATAAAAGGGAAGATTTGGACACACATGTGTAAGCACACACGCACATGCACGCACACATGCGGGAAGAACGACACGTGAAGGTGAGGGCAGAGATTGGGGTGATGTTTCTACAAGGAAGGCGGCCAACCCCTAGGAGCTGGCAAGAGGCTGGAAGAGTCCCTCTCACAGCCTCAGAAGGAACCAGCCTTGCCGACCCCTTGAATTTAAGCTTCTAGCCTCTAGGACTGTGAGACAATACACTTGTTTCAACCACCCAGTTTATGGAATTTTGTCCTCCTTGTCCTGTGTGGGGTCTCAGTGAATGTCTGGAACGTGTGGTTTGCCAGCCAGCTGGGGGCGGAATCATGGAGCAAATGAGAAGATCTGGATTGGACTCCAGCTGGACCACCTAGTCACTAAACTCCCCCAGACCAGCTCCTCCCTCACAGAACGAGGGGAAGCTGTGCTCCCCAAAGCCCCTCACCTCTCCCATCAGGATCTCCTCAGTCATATGGGGCACCTCTGGGGATGTCAGGCCACTGCATCTACCCCCTCCTGTGTGCGGCACTCAGACACGGCCCTTACAGGACAGCGACAAAGGCCATGTGGAGCCTGAGCAGTGTGGCCTCACCTTATAATCTCAATGAGTGTGGCATCTTGGGCTGTGAGCCCACTTGTTGGTTGTATTTCACAAGGTCACAGCTTTGGTTTCTGCACTCACTCCAGCTCTGTGACCCAGGGTTGTATAAACTCCCTCGTACCTTAGGACATCATGGAAAGTGACGTCCCCGCCATTATGCAGTCTCTCCATTTCATAGCACATGTGCTTAAACAGAAGTTTGTCTTTGTCGAGATCCACCTCCAGCCTCCCCCGCAGGAGCCTCAGCAGGAACTTCACACGGAAAGTCGGAATCACCCCCTGGGGGGCAGAGCACAATAACTGGTAAATGATCTTTAGGCCATAACGATTCACTTGGGGTTCTGTTTTCACAGAAAAAAAAAATCACAAAAAAGAAAAACTACACCAGATCTTTTTCTTAAAAGATAGCATAATTAGAACTGGGAAGTAAGGAAGTTGTCTGCCTCCCTGGAGGCTGGGTCAGGAGGGTGTTTACTAGAGAAGCACCACATTGAAAGGCGAGCACTTAGATTTTCCGCTGGTGCTTCTCTGGTTCTGTGGGATCTTGTAACCTGGCAGCATTGGGAGCCTAGGAGGCTCTCTGCCTCCCTGGCCCCAGCCCTTGCTTTACCAGGGTTTTCCTCTCCTGGTCTGTTTCACTGACTCAGCCTCTGCTCATCTATTTCTCTAAAACACACGCTGAGTGGGTTGCTAATGCATTATCGCAGAAAGTACAACATTCACATGTACATGATCCTCCTCTTAGCCTGGATGCTACAAACTTGTAAACATTTTTTATAAATGGTTCTTCTAGGGAATGATCACTCCTTTTCAGGTCTTCCCAATTATTAGCACAATTACATACAAGAGAATCTGGTCAGAGCAGCTCCAGATTCTGGAATATCAAACACGTGTCGCTCCCTTACGGGCAACACGATCTACCGTGCCAGCCTGGCTCTGTCTTTGAATTAAGGCATTGGGCTAAAGGCAGGGACATGGGTAACCATGTTTTCCTGTCAGTTAGAAACACCTTAACATGTGACTCATGGTGCCATCTTTGATGTGTGCATCCAAGGAAAGCAGGTTCCCACAGGCAGTGGTCTTGGAGAGGCAGGTGGATCAAGGGGAGATAGGAGAGCTAGGCCAGATGGCCACACGTGCAGGTCACTGTCTCAGAGAAAGCCCCCCTGAGACTGGTGACTGCGGAAGTGGGGGGTGTTAGGGAGAGGGGGACAAAGGCGGTGAGGAAAGCCAGGCATTACTGTGCAGGCCTAGCTCAAGATGCCCCCTTCCTTAGCTTGTTCTGGTTCTTTGGTCTTCACGCCCTCTGTGAACTCTTCCTGCAACTGTTTTTGAACCTACCCATGGTAGATTTTCCCATGATAGAACTTCCTTGTTTTTCGGATGTCGGGTTTAACAACACCTCCCCAGCCAGACCGTCATGGCCACTCGCTAAAGTAGCCTGCCCTCCAGTACGACTGGTGTCTACCATATTACCATCTGCAAAGTGCTTATAGCTTCTTGAGATAATAATGATTATTATTATTTCACGTTATATTGTTTGTCTCCCAATATTAGAATAGAAGCTCTGTAAGCATGGGTGACTTTCCGTTGCATTCACTGCTGTATCCCCAGCACCCAGAACTAGGCCTGAGTATTTGCTAGGGATGAAGGAAGGGGAAAAGAAAGAGCAGCAGCAGCAGCTAGAGAATGAGATATTGTTGCTTTGGCTAATTCCAGGAAATCTTGGGAAAGTTTTATGGTTAAAGCATTCAAAGAATAAGTCCAAAATAATTAAAAAAATAACCTTCAGAAACCACTAAGTAGTTCCTCTGCACTTCTAATCAGGATTGCTGTGTGTGGCTGTTGGTGGCTCTGTATTATACCATCGCTCTGGTGATTTGAACTTCACTACTTCTGCTGCTCTCATCCCAGGGCTGGTTTCCTCAGAGCTTCCTTGGTTTCCTTTCCTTGATGACTTTCTGAATGTCCAAGAAGAGGGCATCCTCGGTTGGACAGGGGACCATTCTGTTCCTCTCCCTTCCTAGCATATTTTGCTGAACGGTCAATGATGGCTTTCTATAATTCATAATGGCCATTCCAAATTCAATAGATGTCTACTGGTGACAGCAAGACTACTTAAATGTCTGCAGCAGGGCAGGGAATCTCTTTGGGGGTGGGCATGAAGTAATGGCCCCCTTTCCTACCTCTCGTTTATCATCCACCATATTCCATATGATTTGAAAGTGGCGAAGATCGTTGTAACTTAGAAGCTGGTCCTCCTCCGTGGAATAAAACAAAGAGAAGTTCTCCACAATGATGGCTAAGAAAAGAAAAAAGAAAAATGGAGAAGTTAGATAATTATGCTAATCTGTCATTTTTTAGAAAAAGTAAAACATCTATTATAAATAATGGATTTTATCACCTACATCACAAGCCAAATTTTTACAGTGTTTTTTAGTGTGTTTTCCAAGTTGGCATATCTTACTTACACTTGGATTAAGCTATTTATCCAGCTCCTGCCTTTCCAAAACATGAGGGTCATGAGCATAAACACACATTCTGTGTGTGGAGATATCCATGCCAGCTGGCTTTCACTCTTAGTTGACAGTTCCAGGGCAGTATTTAAAGGTCAGATTGGGTTCTGGGTGGCCCCACACCTGGGTGAACACCATGTATCTTTCAGAAACATAACTGTGATGTTTCAAGGCCATAAAGGTAGCCCTCTCTGAGATTTCTTCAACTCAATCCATGAGAAGAGCTCTTTTGAAATTAATGATCATAATTAATAGGACAACTCTTGAAACTGCAATCAACTGTCATTTACATGCTTTTCAAAGGTCTTTTCAGCTTCTGGATCGAGAGGCAACAATTTATAATTAATGCCATGAAATACCCACCCCAAGCAATCCGGGATAATTACTTGAAAATTGTACGTAATTATCTAAGTACCTGGGTTTAAAGATATTAAAACATATTCAGTGAACATCACTTACCTACAAGCAGATTTAGCATGATGTAGGCAATGATGACATAAAATGAACAGAAATACATAAGTGCCCCAGCGTAATTTCCGCAGTCTGTTGCCCAGTATGTGAATTCATCTGGAGTACAAAAGGGAGGCTGGACCTGTGGGCGATGGGGGAGAGGGAGGAGGGGTCAGAGTGAAGAATACGAATTTGTGCACATGCTATAGTTTGTGAACTATCCCTCACCATATAAAACATAATTAACTTCAAAGTTAATCTCCCAAAAGCCACGTACATTGAGTACATCATCCGTGGCAAAAATCAAAAAGAATCTTTCCTTTATTCTACACTTCTAGTCTCAGGGAATCTCAAGTTCAGTGCCATTTTAGAAGCACAATGAAAATGAACTCCTTTCTTCCAAGAGACATTCTTTCTGCCACCTGCACTAGTCCTGAATGGTAAGTAGTTCTTGTGATGGGAGCTGCAGAAAGTCAAAAAAAGCATTTAAAAAATTTCTTTGACCTAACGAATGGGTTAAGCTTTATGAAGATTTGTTATACATAGCAAATTCACATTCAAATTGTGTAAGAAGAAACCAGTAATCTTCATTCTTGGGGCACCATTATGGGACTTTACAGAAGAGCACTAGACTCAGGTTATCAAAAGTCCCCCCACCCCGTCTTTAGTGGCCCAATAAAATGCCGGCACCTCAGAGAAACCTGGCTTCTTTCAGCCAGAGAGACTAGCTCTTTCTTCTGCAGAAGAAGCAGTTGTAGCACTCTGCTTGTTGTATATTTAGAATCTATTTAATTCTGCTTCATATTATATTTGATTTGGTAAATTCTGTCCCCATTCATTCATGCATAGAGTTCTTTAGCTCCTACTATGTGCTGGATCTATACCCAATGTTGGAGACAGACAGGTAAAGCAAGACATAGAGTCTGTCCCTCCTTCATGTTGCTGACGGTCTAAAGCTATACATGGGAGCCACGGACTGCATGTGGCTATTAAAATGTAAATGTATGTTAATGAACATCAAATACAGTTTGATGAAATTTAAAATTCAGTTGCTCAGGAGCTCTAGTCCCATTTCAAGGGCTCAGTAACCACATATGGCTACTGCATTAGACAGAGCAGATTGCCATCATGGCAGAAATTTCTTTTGGACAGTGTTGTTCTGGAGGTTGAGAGAGAGGAAATAGAGATGGAATAATCAAGCCAGTAACTCACTATAGCTGTGATACATGCTACAAAGGAGAAACACAGAGTGCTGTAGGAACATGTCACTGCAGTCTTAGTGTGGGGCAGGATTCCTGATGGAGCCGATGCCTTAAGGGAGATGTGAACACAAGGAGGAAAAGGGAGGACCCAAAGGGAGGGTGTAGCTCAGGGCCTTGCCGTAAGCACCTTGAGCATGCCTTGGAATCAGGGAACACCGAGCTCCTAGCATATGGCCCAGTATAAACCAGGCGCTCAGTGAATATCTGTTGAATAAATTCAATTAAAGAAGAGGAACTCCCCTGTTTGTACTTGACTGCCAAAGTGTTAAAGGTGGGAGGGAAAGAACAATGCCAACAGAATGCGTATCTGCCAGATGGAACCACAATAGCTCAAGCTGGGTTCACTGGATATTCTTCCTGCACATGGCCATATACTGCAATGTAAAAGGATGCAACTTTATGGACTAAATAGCCAGGATAGGTGTTTTGTACACAAAGTCTTGATGCTAACGAGGATAAGGCTGGTGATATACTGCACTGCAAAGAGTTTCATTTGGTTCTAAGTTGATGTACTGTTAGTGATGAAGAGAAGTTTACCATACAGTCATGCATAATCTTATTCCAGTCTTCGCCTGTGACGATTCGGAACAGTACGGTGATGGCTTTGCCAGCTGAGGAAAAGTTTGCATGCCTAATCAAGGAGGAAAAACCAGAATGTGGGTAATATAGTTGGTCATGAAGTAGTAAGGTGTTACCACTAAAGCAGGTAGATTTTGGAGCAGATGTGGTTGTTAAGTCACCATGTCTGAAGGTTATATCTTCTTAATTTGTTATTCACACTTGCCCTCAAGCATAGCCGTCTAACCCAACCCTAGCATGGTGCCACCATTTTGTGGCCATGCATCTTGAGTGGCTAAGGGTTCCAATTTTGACAAGTAAAAGTGATTCCTTCTTTCACATGGATTTTGCTATAAAAAGTAGAGCTGCCATGTATCAAATAAGCAATCTCTGCAACAAGACACATCTGTATATAATGTGTTGTATAATTCCTTTTAAAAAAACTATGAAGTGCTTCCCAAAATTAAAGATAATCTCTGAAAAATGCTTTTCGTATATAGTAACCATTTTGGGAGTATAGTTTCCCATGTTCTGCTTTGTTAAAAAAAAAAAAAAGAAAACCCAAAATCAGTTCAAAGTGTAATTTAAAAAAGAATATGTAGTTTTTTGGCAGTAGGTGGATAGAAATTCATCGGGAAATTACAAGTGGTTATTCTTGTGTAGTGGTAGATTTGGAATTATGGGTTCCCGTTACATTTTGGTAATATTACGGAGACAAGGTTTCTAAAGTAAATGTGTAGACTGTTTTTAATTAGAAAAATGTCATTTAAAATTTGGACATTTTGTTTTAGTTTCCAACTCATTGTTTCCCCTTCCTTCTGTCTTTGATAGACAAAAGTCATTCAGGTTTTTATTCCTGATTTCATGACTATAAAAGTTTGCTTGATAAATGAATAGAGAGAGAAATCCACACCAACCTGTTAATGTTCTCTCCATACTTCACAGTACCAAATAAAACAACTCCAGCAAAAGCATAACACAATAGCAGTAGGAACATTCCCACTATGATAAAGAAGCTTTTGTACATGCTGACGACCACCGTCAGGAGAAGCATCTTTAGTGTTACCTATATGGAGATGTGGGGAGACAGCAATGAATATTTAATTCACTTAGCTATGGGGAGCCTGGGAAGTAAGTAACAGGTAAGCAGGTGGCACGAGAGTGACCCTCATTTTAAAATTGCTTTGAATTAGTTCTTAATAAAGGGTATTAATCTAAATATTATTCAAAAAACATTAGAGAGAAATTCGACTTGTATTTCCAACTGTTCAGCCTTTTCAGCCAAATTAATAAAAGCCTCTCCCTAAAATTCCTTGCTTCTATTTTCTCTTCTCTTGTTCCCCGAGTCTCTATGATAAGGGCTATATATTTTTGGCCTATTCCACCAAGTAGGCTCAGGATTCTCCCACAAACAGATGTTCACAAAAACAAACCTAACCAATGGCAAAATACTAAATACCATCAAATAGCACGTATTGAATACGTGAATATATGGAACGTATATGAAATAGTGTCAGTAGCGAAAAAGGAAATTACATTAAAAAATGAAAAATATATGCAATATATGCAATAACAAAGAATATAAAGAAATCTGGGGTCACAGAATCATGAATCTTCACTAAAGATGATTTTTCTTTCCAATAAAGTAAGCTTATTCAGATAGAAACAATAAAAATAAAGAAATATTAAGAAAGAGCATTGGTTTTCGCTTTCATGCCTGAGATGTTGTCTTTAGTTGATGACTGAGTTAATTTAGCCAATATGAAGAAGAAATAAAAGAACAGAAATGTCAGGAGATGTATCACAAGATAACTAAGCTGCCAATTCATTTTAATATTTAATATTTGCTCATTTGGACTTAGGATGACTACCAATTTGTTAACTTCCGCCCTGAAGACCCAGATGGACAGCTGAAGTCAATCAGGCATCGCTCCTTTCTTCTGTGCATATGCAACCGTTGATAGTATCCTTTACAACATACTCACATGCTTTCCACAGATAGAGAAAAACCGGAAGACAATCACGCAGGCGCCCATCATGTAGGTATACGCGTTCTGAAATTTAAACAGAAGACAGCCACTCGCCATGTGCACAGGAGATCTTGTTACAATTCCAGTTTTCATTTTAAGTCTTCTGTGAAGTCTACTGAGTAATTAGTTTAATAAAATGTGAAAATTCTTATAAGAAATTTATCTTTAAAAGGTGCTGAAAAGGTCACTGCCAAAACTCATGAATAAATATTAGCTATAAAATCAAATCTTAAATGAAACTTCAGTCTCTGTTTTGCTCAGCTGAATTCTGTATTTTAAAACTAAAATAAGTTTTACATAAAATAGTGACCGGCTCCTTTGAGGAGCAAGAAAAACTCAGGGTAACAGTGCAACATGAGGATGTCAAGTGAGACCAAAAATGCAGGAACCCTGGCAAAGAAGGTCTAGAGTTGGAAAAGATTGCAGGAGGTCCGCTTCCTCCTCTCAGAAGGTCTCCGGAGACTTTGGAGACCAGCCGGCCACATTCGTGTAAGCTGATTGCAGAGAATGTCTGTCCAGCCCAGAAACACATCCAGCTCATTCTTCAAGTGTGCAATGGGCAGCGAGAGATGACTGGGTGCACTTTATGACTAAGAAAGCTTCATCTCGGAAACAAAGATCCCACCAGCTAGAGCTGCAATAACAACTGTGGCATTAAACTGATGCCAAAGCGTGACTTTTCTCAAGGAGTCTCGCCTCGCCAAATGACAACTGTCACATATGGGCCCCCGGGAAGGGGGTCCGCTGAATATCCTTGAGGTACAAGGAAATGAATGTGTCTGCATAGAAATAGCTTAGATGGGAACAAATACTGCATCTCCCTTCACAATAGGCCATAGAGAGTGCAAAGTAGAGTGGAGGATGAGTATTTTTCCAGGATGGAAGCTTCTTGGGAAAGAACAAAAGCAGTCGGGCAGAATAGGCAAGTTAGTCTTTCCCATGTGAGATGTCCTCTCTGGGACATCTAGGATTAGGAAGCCTGCCCTACTCTTCTTTTGGACCAAGTAGTTTTTGGCTATATTTGTCTAGGGGAAGCTAAAAACATGGACCTTGCTTCCCCTTTCTATGTTAGTTCCAGATTTGCTATAGAGGCTTTCTCACTTTGCATTCTGGAAGTGACAGCACCCCCATCCTTCACCTGGTCCTGAGAGGTCCCGTCCAGACCTTGTGCCATGTGCCCCTTGCTCCTTCTACTCCAGGCACACTATTTCCCTCCCATAGCATTCCATCACAGGGACAGCCGCCAACATACTCTCATCCTACAGGCTGAACCCAATCGTCACTTCTGCAGGGACATTTTCCAGGACCTCTCTGACGCAGCCACCTCCCACTCGTTTGTGTCATTGCAGGAATATGTGTCTTTCCTCCATCTGCCTCACTATGGCTGCAACTCTCATTGACTTGGGAGCGTTCCATGAATGCCTACTTGTCCCAAACCACACCTGCCCTCCCAGCCTCTTGGATCATGATGAAACATTCTGGTGTAAAACTTTGAAATGAAACAAAACACAAACTTTCCAGGCTGTGATGTCCATGAGAGCAATGACTGCCTTTGTTTTGATCTGTGCATTCTTCTCAATCTCCAGCATGGTGACTTACACATCTTTGGTACTCAAAACCACTCATTATTCGAGGAAATGGATCAGGGTGACTGAGAGCCCACCTAGGCTTGGCACAGCCCCTGATGCTGACGGTGACAGTTGTTTTAAGAAGGACACTCAATACCTATCTGCCTGAGCACAGAAATTTCATACTAAAGCACACCCTTTGTGAGGTACAAATGGGTTCTCTGTTTGATGGAACTTTTCTGGCATGACTGTAACACTGGGGAGGATGGAAGAACAGATAGAAGAGAGCAGGAAAATCTGATAATATTAATTTTGGCTGGCGTTGAGGAAGACTAACAAAAAAGAGAAGGTATTGATAATGTGTTGGGGTGTTGTACTTTATACAGTTAGAAAAATTTCACATGTTACGGGTGCCTGGGTGGCTCAGTTGGTTAAGTGTCCGACTTCGGCTCAGGTCATGATCTCATGGTTTGGGAGTTCAAGCCCTGCATTGGGCTCTGTGCTGACAGCTCAGAGCTTGGAGTCTGCTTCAGGTTCTGTGTCTCCTTCTCTCTCCACCCTCCCCCCTTGCACTATGTCTCTCTCTCTTAAAAATAAACATTTAAAAAAAAGAAAAATTTCACATGCTTTATCTTTATAATGCCCATGTAGAATGGATAGATTATGAATTTATATCCCCAAGTTCAGAGCAGGGAGCAAAGGATCACTGAAGACAAATAACTTGATCAAGCCTGGAAAATGGTGGAGCCCAGAGTAGGGGCTTCTAGAACTCCACTGAAAACTCCATGTGGTTACTGAACACTTGAAATGTAGTGAGTCTAGATTAGGATGTGCTGTAAATATAAAATACACATTCAATCAAAGATTTAGTACCAAAAAAAAGGATGTAACTTGTTTTCTTAATAATTTTTATATTGCTGACATATTGAAATGATAGTACGTTAGATATGGTAGTTAAAATACATTATTAAATTCATGCCATCTGTTCCTTTAAAAAAAGTATTTATTTATTTTGAGAGAGAGAGAGAGAGCCCATGCAAGTGGTGGAGGGGCAGATAGAGAGGGAAAGAGAATCCTAAGCAGGCTCCCCACTCTCAGCACAGAGCCCAATGCAGGGCTTCATCCCATGAACTGTTGAGATCATGTCCTGAGCCAAAATCAAGGGTTGGGCGCTCAACTGACTGAACCACCCAGGCACCACAACATCTGTTCCTTTTTAATTTTTTTAATGTGGCTCCTAGGCAATTTGAAATTACATCTGTGGTCACATTGTATTCCTATTGGACAACACGGCTCTAGATCTCAATCAGGCATACCCACGGGTGTAGGTTTTGAGCTGGACCTCAGACTAAATGGAAGTTGGAGAGGCTCAAGGCATTTTAGGCAAGCTAGCGAGAACTCAGGTATAAACACAAAGAACGATATGCTTTAGAGAAAAGGCTGCTGGATGTTTAGTAGAAAATAAGGCTTCTAAAGTGCCTGAGAATCCCACTGTGAAATACTGATTATAATGTAGTCGCATTGATGCTACATTTCAATTCAAAAGACTGGGTTTGAGTTTTCTGATACCAGCTTGCATGTGAATTTAGGCAGGTCTCGTAATCTCTGTTTCCATTTTTTTTTCTCTCTCTCTCTTATTTTCATCCTTTGGGAAAATGAGAGTTAAACCAGACATTTTCAAGTTTCTCCTTCTGATTTGCACACTCTAGGACTCTGAGGGGCCAGATTTTGTTTGTGTGAAGAGTGTAGGGGAATGTACATGCAAGCATGTCTGAGGGCCTATCACGGTCAAAGCTGGATGTAGGGAGGTTAATCAGACACCTGAGGGTAGGCTGACACAGAGTGAAATGAGACTGGAAACAGGGTTACCTGAACTGAAGTTATTAGCTAAAATAAACTTTTATTACAAGCATACCAGGAGGGCAAAGTGAAGTACCACCCAGACCACACCAAGCGATGTCACCAGCAGGTCGTATCGGTTTCTTCTGCTTTGCCAGAAGCCGGCAGGCGACATTGCTATGATCTTCATTGTAACCTGGGGGAAAATAATGTAGACAGTAAATAGAGGCTGAGTGTTCAACATATATTGAAATGTGTTAACTTGAGGCACATAATTTTACATCATTTAAAATTAATGTAAAATTTTGTTTAATGTTTATTTTTGAGAAAGAGAAAGGGGGGGGGGAAGAGAGAGGGAACGAGAACAGGGGAGGGGCAGAGAGAGAGAGAGGGAGAGAGGGGAGAGCTGTCCGCGCAAAGCCTGACATGGGGCTTGAACTCATGAACCATGAGATCATGACCTGAGCTGAAATCAAGAGTCTGATGCTCAACTGACTAAGCCACCAAGGCACCCCATTGAGGCACACATTTTTAGAGGATGTAGAAACCAAAGAGAGAATTTATTACTAAGAGATGACAGATGATAGGATAGATAGATAGATAGATAGATACATAGAGATACAGATATAGATTGACCCACTATCTAAATTTTAAAGTAGGATAGGTTACAAATCTGTATCTCCATGCTCTTTTCTCCTTGTTTTATGACTAGTTCTGAGAGCAAGACATTTTTCTTTCTCAAGTAAAAGACCATAGATTTTGGGAAATATCAACCAGTACGGGGTGAAATAAGAATCTGCTTGTATTTCAAAGAAGATTGTGCTGGAAAGTGATATTATGTGGACTATATATTAAAATAATCTTGTCTGGGCCAATTCCCTTCACCACCACATTGCAATTTGAGTCCCTGAATTACAGTGGTTTGTGCAGTTCGCTACAAATATTTGAACTCACATAACCAGACAGGCCAACATTCAGATACAACAATCAACAGCAGTTAGCAATTCCTGTGGTTAGAAAAATCTGAAATATAAAGTGAAATCTTTGTTCAAGTTAAGCACAACAGCCTAAAAAGGAAAATATCCTAAGAGCACGCTACCCCTCTCCCCAAAAAAGACTTCAAAAGCAATGGAACACAGAGCTGAAAGTCAGTGCTATCAAAGGAGGGCACTGTTTTACTTTACAATGTGCACCACAGCCCCCAGAGCCAGCTGGCTCATTACCGTACCTCTAGAACAAAGATGAAGGTGAAAACAACTGACATTGTTGCCAAAGGAACGGTCACTGGGTCCTCCACATCCCACTGTAAGAGAAACAGCATCCAGGTCTTTGTCCATATCCATCAGACACATAAAGACCTTCCCCTCCTTTTCTCATTTGAACATGACTATGAATTTTAATTTTTTATACTAAAGAACGTAGACTGTGAATGGATATGGCCCCTTGCAATATTCTTGGATGCAGCAATGAACGAAAAAGTCCTTCTCAGAGCTTCACTGTGAAATAAAGTACCTTGACTGACAGCAGCACTGACTGGGCCAGGACAAGCAATGCAATTGTCCTCTTAAAGAATGGATGCTGGGTAATGTCATACATCTTAGCTCTAAAACCATCATTATCTGCAAAAGAAAGGTTGAGGCAAGGGCATTTCAGACATAGGTCACATTTACTTTCTTGTCTTTCATTTCCTTTAATGCTCATTTTAAAACTCATTACCTTTTTCCCCCTATAGTTCAATCTATTGTGTAGTGTTTTGCAGGAATGGCTGGTTCTGAATATTTAAGACGACGGTGCATGACGCCGTCTGTATTGGAAGGAGAACCGCATCATTCAATTTCTGTCAGTTTAATACATTTCACTCATATGTTTAAGAGCGAAGCACAAATATATTTTATTTAAAAATTCATTTTTTCATTAGGGCTTATCCTGAGAGCACTGAAGCACAGCCTTTGGGTGGTTGATTTTAATAGCCTATGGAGAGATCTGTAGTTTGGAGCCTGTTTCTATATTAACTTATGCACAACCGCCTAGTGGCCTCACGATTATTATTTTAATTGAAATCTTAGACTCCTGGGGAATCACGAACACTGGTGCCCAACATGAATAAAATCAGAGCATCTTTGATACCCGGGCGAGGTGGGAGATGAAGAGGCTGTGCTATCTTCAGTCGGCTCTTCAGATCTTCCCATCTTCTCTGATCTACAGTCAGCAGAGCTGTCCCCTTAATAAACAAAGGAAAGCAGAAAAAGGCCTTATGTCGTCTACTCCACACCAAGGTCATTGCAAATGGGGTGGTGGTGATACCAACAGGACTAATTTGGGAGTATATGATAAAGATACTCTTCAAATATCATGGTGGTTCGATAGACATGGTCACAATTCTCAAATTTGGTCTTTAGAGGGGTCCCA
The DNA here is from genome assembly GCF_022837055.1 of Prionailurus viverrinus. Taxonomy (NCBI): domain Eukaryota; kingdom Metazoa; phylum Chordata; class Mammalia; order Carnivora; family Felidae; genus Prionailurus; species Prionailurus viverrinus. The sequence continues at coordinate 72,556,238 of NC_062561.1, forward strand.
AAAAGGGTGGCCACAAGCCTCAGAGAAGATCCAGCAGCCTTCAGCTGGTATCTTCGAACATGTATAAATTTCAGGTTTGGGAACATCTAAAGAAGGTTCCCCACACAATCAAATTTTCAAAAAGGGATACCCACTCTAATAGTGGTTAGTTTCCCTTCATTTTGTGGGGAAGGCTGCAGTAAAATTGTAGCTTGTCAATCTGATTGTGTCTTTAAAAAAATCATTCTGCTATACACTGTCGCAAAAATTTTATTTATTTATTTTGAGAGAGACAGAAGGTGAGTGAGGGAGGGGAAGAGACAGAGTGGGAGAGAGACAATCCCAAGCAGGTGCCACGTTGTCAGCAGAGCCCAACACGGGGCTTAATCTCACAAATTGTGAGATCATGACCTGAGCCGAGATCAAGAACCAGACATTCAACCGACTAGGCCACCCAGGTGCCTCAATTGCAAAACTATTTTTAAACAGTATGAAATCACAGAATTTGAATCTTTAAGAATTAATGCTGTGACAAATGGCTGAGTGAGATCAGATATTCTTTACCATATATATATGAGTACTTTATTAAAATGCATATAAATATATTACATGACATTTCATGTATTTATACATGAAATTATTTGTATATGTATAATGTATACAAATTATACATTATTTATACACTAATTTATAAAGGCAGAAATTTATACATTATTTATACACTAATTTATAAAGGCAGAAATATAGTTTAAGAAACTGAACCCCCACCCCACTCCCATTCTTCCCTTCTTTCGACAGAGCTGAAGACTGTCCTTTAAGGATGTATCCTCCCCACTGCTTTCAGACTTTTGCTGTTTGTGTATATATCAATACATAAGAACATATTTATTTTGAATTTTAAAAAGTGATATAAATGGTATTCAATATGGGCTTCTTAATGCAGTTAGTTGTTATCTTCATTGAACACTATGTCTTGCATACCACTAGACACCAGATCTAATTGGTTTAACTGCTCATAGAGTATCCCACTGTACAAATATATCAGAAGTTATTTGCTTTAGGTTTATGTAGTATAAAAATGCTGCAATAAGTACATGTCTACAGTCTCATGGTGAATACCTACGAGATTTCCTTAATAGCAAATCTCTAGGAGAGGAATTGCTGGGGTTTAGGAATTTACACATCTTTATGTTTACCAGATATTGTGAAGTTGCTGTCCAAAGAGAAACAACCAAGAAAATTTGCTGCTAGCCATCTCCAAGTGTTCCAATGTCCTAATATTCTTGCCAGTACTTGATATTGTTAGATATTTTAATTTGGCCATGATGGGTGGGAAATGTGTCCACTTTAGTTTTAATATCAATGAGATGAAATGTTTTTTATATGAGTAAATAGGGGTGATGATTCTTGTATCTTCCTATGTGAATTGCCTGTTCATATTCTTTGCTCATTTTTGTATTTGGATATTCACTTTTAGAGGTTTTATAGAAATTCTTAATATATTCTGGATATTAATCTTCTGTCAGTTATGTGAATTGTAAATATTTTCTCTTAGTCTTAGCTTGCTTTCTAAAAAAATTTTTTTTTTGCCTTATCAAGTCTCTTATGTCTCAGAAACTTTTTATTTTAATGTAATCTAATCTGTAAATTTCTCTCTTTATGAATTCCACTTTATGGTTAAAGTCAAGAAATCCACAACTCCTCCAGGGTCAAAAATAAATTCTACAAGGTTGAAAATGGCTTTTCACAGCTAGGTCTTTCATCCTTCTGGAATTCATTTCTGAGTATGCTGTGAGGTAGAAATCTCTGTTTAATTTCTTATATCTAGACAATGACCCCAGCACCTCTTATTGATGGTCTCACCCCCTCCACTGATTTGTCATGCTACTTCTCCTTTATATATACCTGGTCCTCCTGGGGCTTTTAGCTCTGTTCTAAATCTAACTTTCTATCTCTGTAACATTACCCATCCTGTTTGACTCACCATAGCTTGTTTACTTTCCTTTTCCATACTTTTGTTCATGCTTAGCCTTGAGAGAGGTTTGTCAATTTAATTTTTTTTAAAGAATAAGCTTTTGTCATTCTTGAATCTTTTATAATATCTTTGTTTTCTATATCATTAATTTATGTCCTTATCTTTTTTACTTTCTTCCATTTTACTTTGTTGATCTTATTATAATTTATTGATTTGGACATCTGACATATTACTAATTAATCTTTGAATTTTCTTGAACATACACTTAAAGTTACAAATTTCTCTAATTGATTTATCTATATCTTGTGAGCTTTTATATGTGATTTTTATAAATGATTTATCTGAATGTCTTAAGAGTTTCTATTCTAATTTCTTCTGTTACTCATAAATTATTTAGAATGTCTTAATATTTCCAACATCTGAGGAATCTTTTGTTATCTTTTTTTATTATTGTAGAGAATATGTTCTGTACATTACCAATATTTTGGTAACTATTTTTTATGATCTCTGGGCAGTACATTTTATACTTGAAAATTGCTGGACTCTGGGTTATTCATATGTCCAGTAGATCAAATGTTTGTATTGTGCCAAATCTCATATTTTCTTTTTTTTCTGATTTATGAGTTTCTTAGGGATATATGTTAATATCTTTCACTATGATTTTGGACTTGCTGGCTTTTTAAAATAATTTGGTTAATCTTTGCTTCATATATTTTAGGGTTCAGGAGTTCTATACTTTGTTGGTAATTCATTTCTTCTGCAATTATCTAATTACACTGTTTATTCCTAATAATGATATTTGTTTTAAACTAATTTTTCTGATATTGATATTGCTAAGCCATTTTTCTTACTATCTGCAAACAAATATTTTGGGTTCTCTGGGTGCTAGAGATATTGATATTATTTCTTTATTCTACAAAACAAAATATTTTAGAAAGTTGAGCTCTGAAATGAGCCAAAAGAATAATAAGCGTGGTGGTATCATCTGATCATTAATATCAGAAAACCTCTGGAAGTTTATTATTGTGACATTAAGTTTATTAATCAAACTGTTATCTCATAATTGAGAAATTAAATATATATATATTACTAGTATAAACTTTGAACTTTTTTAAACAAGGTTCCATTTTTCAGGGAAGACATAAATTTGCATGATTCAGAATTGTGCAAATGTTGCCCCCAAAGCTTGCCTTATGTCCTGTATCTTTATATTTCCCTATTGCCTATATATTTGGAAATCTATTTACATACTTTTGGGTTTGACCATTAGAATGTGAGCTCCATGAGGGCAGAAATCTTTATGTGTTTAGTGTTTAGTTTGTGTGTTTAGTTTTTATGTTCCCAGGTCTGGCCCCAGTCAAGTTCTCAAAGAAATCTGTTGAATGACTAAATAATAAATCAATAAATGCTGTTATACAGCAGCTCATGTGCTACCATCTGAAAAGCTTACTGGGAAAAAAAATCCCTCCTAAATGGTTCATATAACTCATAAATTTGCATTATCAATTAAATAATCAAGTTTGTCATGTTTTCTTCTACTTTTCCTCTTTCTGTAAGCACCCAGCACCCACTTGAGCTTAAGTCCGTGTTCCCCTTCTCAAGGCCAAGATGCTTCTTTCTTCCCTCAGCACATTAATACAACCAGTACTGTGAGTAGACCTCCTGATACTCGTCTTACTTCAGCCAGGCCTCCAAACTCAAGAGCTGCAATTGATTATATATTTGTCTCTGGTTGATGAACATTTTATGTTGCTGCATTTATGTCGCTGATTTGTGAGCTGCTATAGGACCTGATTCTCCTGAAAACAGGTGTCTGCTCAGAGGACCTATCATGGTGTTTTGAGCAAGCAGGGCCTAAGCTCTCTACTTGGCTGACTGGCTTCTGCTCTTGTTCAGGAATCTCCGTTGTCTGCTCCAGTGCCAAGGCTCAATGGCATCTGAAGAGACCCATCTTCCTCCTTCTGCTTGGTATCAAATTGAACACACTTTAGGGCTTAGAGACACTCATTTATGAATCTGTTATAGTAAAATAGGGGGCTGGGCAATATGATCTCTCTCTATCCTTTCTTATTCTAAAATCCCATGTTTCTGTGGGTCGGAGTAGTGTTGGGGCCCAAAGTGGAGATTTTTAAGCCACACCCTTTGAAAGCCCGCACCAAATAACATCCTCATTAGGCACACATCAATGGTGGCCATCAACTGGGTAGCTGGAACCACACATGCAGAGCCCGGGGAGTGGGAGTGTGTGTGAATGATACAGTCCCATGTGCAGCTGCCCTAGCCAGTGGGTTCGGATATGCTTGCATGCGATCCTGTCCTGGTCATGAATCACAGGAGCGTCATATCTAGCTTTAATTCAGTGCAGAGTGACATTTTTATATTCTCGGAAGAATTTCAGACTCTGCAGAGTGGGCACCGCTTCTGAATTGTGACCCCATTTTCTACACCTTAAAAGCCCCAGACAAGTCATGTCACCTCCATAAGCTCTGTGTTTTCTTCCACTGTGCATTTCAGAGTTGTGAGAACTGAAAATGGCATATGTAAACCTTAGTATGTAGTAAGTGCTCAAAAGCTGTATCCACCAGGGTACCTGGGTTAAATGTCTGACTTTGGCTCAGGTCATGATCTCACAGTTCATGAGTTTGAGCCCACCACCAAGCTCTGTGCTGACAGTTCGGAGCCTGGAGCCTGCTTTGGATTCTGTGTCTCCCTCTCTCTCTGCCCCTTCCCCCACTTGCATTCTGTCTCTCTCTCTCAAAAATAAAAAAACATAAAAAATTTTTTAAAAAGCTGTATGCACTTCAATTATGATTCCAGAAGACAGATCCTTACATACTAGAGTGCACATCAGCCACGGACAGAAGAACGACATAGAATGTTCTCTCCCAAACTCACTCTTTGACAGGAAACCACACTTGCTGTTTTCCCATTCGGGAGCTCTTATAGTGATTGTTAGAGTTGCTCTGAACTCAGCATGCTTCCCGAGTTCATAAAGTATGTAAAGTTTTTATATGAAATTAGAAAATCTTCTTTATATTCAATGAATTAGGATTTAACATTTCTACTGCACCCCAGCCCCATCAAAATTCTGAGTTCACCTATAGCGTTACAAAGAAGCATCCAATTTACATTGTGTGAAAGTAATATTACCTGCAATCAGTGCACAGTTAGTTCAGCTATTGTATTTTAATAACTTGCTGCACATCCTTTCAATTTGAACAATAGGAGATGTGCCTTTCAGTTGTCAGCGAATTAATGACACCATCACCAAAAGGGGAAATTTCGTGAGAGAACTGTGCTCTTAAATAATGTGCCTGAAAGGCAGCGATGAGGTAGCTTGTAAAATAGTTATAGAGATTATTTACACCAGTCACATTATGGTTTAATGCGACTTCATGCCGTGTGAGAAAAAGAGAGCTCAAAGCAAGTGGCTAGAAAAGAATAAACCCTGTGGTATTCAAACCAAGAATTCTTACCTTGTTTTCATTGAAATTAGCAATAACTACTCCAACAAAAAGGGTCAGTCCAATCATGCAACCCAGGAATACAAACACATGAATGTAGATCCCGTGCATCTGTATAAATGAAAAATACGGTTATTCATCAAAGCAAATGAGAGCAGCTGTTGACACATTCAAAGGATTCCGTGTGCTTGCTTACCGGCCCCACACGATGAATAATAACATCCCTCACTTCCACCCAGCCTTTCAGGGACAGAACTTCAAACAATGCCAGCATGGCATTTCCCACATTGTCAAAATTAAAATTCCGAGGATTTGCCCTGCAAGTCAGAAAGAAGAATGTTCTGTGAAATTCCGATGAGAAGCACCCTAAGGCAAATATCTGTAGTTCTTTCCAATCTTGGGTGCGGGGTGTACTTAGCATTTGGAAGGCGGGCTAGCTGGCATTCATTTGCTAAATCAGAAAAGTGCATGAATATGTTATTATTTCTTAAAATTTAATTAATTATTAGGTAATCATAGGGTGTTCTTAACGAACAACAAAACACAACAGTTCAAGTTCTGGCTCTAGAGGTTCCTTAACGTTTCTGGCTCGTCCTGATTCTATGGAGGGCTGGAAGTATGCTTTCTGGTTATAAACTGCATAGCATATTCTCACAAAGGGGTGCTGGAGTTTGGATACAAATTTTGCAATAGTTTTAAAATTGAAAACTTCTCTAAAGGATAAATTACAATTCCTGATGTTAATATAGCAAGTATAAAAAGAGTAGAATCTAGCCACTTTCTTTAATTCTGTGACATCATGGGAACATCACTTTGTAAAGTAGTGATGCATTTGGAAGTCCCTGAGCGGCCAGAGGTGTTTGCTGGTAGCCTACATGTTTCCAGATCATTCTCTCCCAGTTGGATTTTTTTCTCTCTCACTAACTCTGGGTGTTCTTAACAGAGACTTCTTGTAGACCCCAACATTGCAGTATGCTGTCTACATCCACACTTGATTGCTGGTATTTAAAACACTTTGGCTCCACTATTATTTTTTGTTTGTTTGTTTTTGTTTTCGTTTTTTTTTTTGAGGGGGCATATTGCATTTTTTGTTTTTACTAACATGTTTTTACTTTTTTCTTCCCATGAAAGGAAGTGATTTTTTTTTTAATATATTACATCTCCCTTAGTCATTATGGGTCTTGTCTAACATTTTTCTTGTCCATAGAAGATTTCACTGTTTTCCTTTTTCCTCTTATTAGACTATTTAAAATAATTACAAGACCTAGACAACTACACACTGCAAAGTCATGACTATCACTGTATTTCCTGAGTTTGATGGAGAATTGGTCCCAGGACTACTAAAAAAAGTGGCCCTATAGAAGCATGGCCAAATTATATTTTGATCATTTTTTTTCCTATTAGCTCATTTATCAAAATTTAACCTTCACAGAAGGTGATACTCTGGAGAAAATCTGGGTTAGTATTTTTCTACACCTTTTTTTTTTTTAAAGTAGGCATCGTGTACAGCACAGAGCCCAATGCGGGACTTGAACTCATGACCCTGAGATGAAGACCTGAGCTGAGATCAAGAGTCGCCCACTTAACCAACTGAGCCACCCAGGTGCCCCTCTACCACCATATATATATATAATTTTAACATCATAGAAACAATCATGCAATACACCTTTATAAGTTTTCTTTTTTAAAGCATTAAATAGATGGGGATCTAATAAGAAACCATACAACTAAACTGACTTGCTCCTAAGGTTTAAGGATGATTGGTAGAAACGTTTTCCACATAGTGCAAAAGCCCCACTCAGAAATTCCTATTTTGGGATTCTGATTTATATTTTTTACATATGAAAGTATAAGCATATTCTCTTGGATTTTTCCACCATTTCTTCCTTTGGGGTTTCAATTAAATTTAATATATTTTACAGCAGACAGAAGCTGTAAGGATTCTGCAGATGCCACAGTTTTCTTGAATAAGGATTTTTTTTAAAGCTAAGCAGGCCAGCTCTCGGATCTGATGTTGAACTTTCTTACCCATCCATTTTCTTTATGTAAAAGTGCTTTTTTAGCTGAATATGCAGCATCCCAAAGTACTTTCATGTTCCACATCCTTTAGAAGTTAGAATATGTTAAAAATACACTTTTAGGCTAAACCAAGAAAAATAAAATGGAGAATCACAGACTTAAATAGTTGGAAGAGTACATCACATTAAAAAAATAAGTATCAGTTTTAATCATCTAAGATGTTCATGCTATGTTCATGCTACTAAAATTGGAAAGTTTTAAACTTTACCTATAACTACAGAGGACTTCAATAAATCCCAAGCCTAATCCATTGTTGTAATTTTCCTGTCACCCTTCCTTGATGTGGAAGCCTGTATATAATATATAATCATATACATATAGTATAATATATAATAATATATGTATATAATGTTGTATATAATCTTTTCCAGTTAATTAAAAAAATTTAAAAATATCATACTCTTGTCCATCCAATTGAGAAAACTAAGACATTGGTTCTAACCTTACAGTTTTGTTAATCTTCTACCTCCCCGTGAAAAGCCCCCAAGATCCCAAGATTGCGATAAAGAGGGTTGTTCCTTTGGGAAGAAGGAGCCCCCAGGAGGAGAGGAGCTCAGCCTGAGCCCTTGGATGTAGAAATACAGGGGGCAACACTATCCAAAATGGCTCTTCCAAGATGCTGGAAGTAGTCATGTTTCTGTTAAACTTACAAAAGTGAGATAGATTTATATTCTTCTCCTTAAAGAGCATACTCAAATTGTTTGAGCTGTAGACTCAACAAAAATCTGATCTTCTGCCTAGAATGTATCACACTATAATTTAAAATTACCTAGAAGTCAACTCCAGGTAAGCTTCCAGTGAGCTAATTTGATTTATGTAGCATCAAAGCCTTTAGAAAATCATATTACATTATTTGTAATATTATCTCCTGTTCTCTATTACATTTCAAGCTCCTAGGGGTTGGGGGCCATAGCTTGTCCCCAGTAATAGCGTAATGTCTGGAGAATAGTAAGCACTCAATGAATATATCTATTGAAACTGAATACTTTTTTTTGATATCTCTTATGCATCCCATTTTCCTATGTCCCAGACCTCTGCTTAAAACAAAACACACAATATTTGTAATATATATATTTTATACTTTTTACCAAGGTAATTTTTATCTCATCAAGTCTGAGTGATTCAGAAGAAGATGAATGTACTCATCTGAACAGAGAATATAGAAGCCTGACTATCTCCTGAATTAGGTAGCGCATATTTATAGCCTTCCTAATTATAATTATCAAAGCATTCCCTAATGCCAGTTCTCCAGATATGTTATTTTCTTAATCATAAATTTGCCAATATAAAACTATAACATCTTGGCTGCTAACTCTTGATGAGCTTACTAACAAAGGAAAATGTAAAAATTATCATAGTTATAGCTGGTGTTTATTTGACAAAAGATTTTTATTTTACCAAAACTAACCCAAGTCATGGTATTCTGGACAAATGGACAAGCATTATTGTTATGGTGTTCAAGTGATGCCCCTCTATCAGCTTATGCTTTTAAAGTGCCATTGAACTTGAAACACCAAATAATAACTTACATGAAACATTGCATTTCAGTTAATTTGGATTTTTATGGAATAAGCTGAATGTCAGAGGGTACAACTGGCAACAGGTTTACTTTTCTCCCAACACTGCCTTCCAGTGGGTTCTAGCTCCCTTCCTGACATCTTGGAGATCCCAAAGCTTTTTTGTCACTTTCAGTTATAGGAGTCTCATTCTGAAAAGTCCACTTTGTTCTACGTCAAACCCTTGTTCCCATAACCTATTTAAGGACCCTATCCTCAGCCTCTCAGCCTGACCCATGGTTTGAGGAGGGAAGAAGAGGGCTGACCACTCTGTTCCCTCTTCCTCTTCAGGCCACCATCTGATTCTTAACAAGATGGCAGTGGGATGCAGTTGGACGTAGATAAATGAGGTTAAATTCCACATAGCTCACACTCCTGGCCACTGGCCACTGTTGCTCTGGTCATAGCAACTATTCTTTCATGGAACCCACTGCCTGCCATGTTCCTAGTTTCTGTACACTTGATACTTTAATGTCTGTCCTCCATGCATGTGTTGGACACACTTTGCTCTGGACAACCTGATAAAATGCTTGAATCACCCTGCCTTGGCCTCTTGCCTCTCTCATCACCCTCCCATCTCCTTGGAAGAGTCCTTTCTAGGGCTTGCTTTTCTTTTTTTCAAAAAAAAAATTAATGTTTATTTACCTTTGGAGAGAGAGACCGAGAGCAATTGGGGGAGGGGCAGAGAGAGAGAGAGAGAGAGAGAGAAACACACAGAATCTAAAGCAGGGTCCAGGCTCTGAGCTGTCAGCACAGAGTTCAATGCCAGGCTTGAACTCATGAACCGCGAGATCATGACCTGAGCTGAAGTTGGACACTTACCCGACTGAGCCACCCAGGAGCCCCTAGGGCTTGCTTGTCAAATACAGACCAACCAACCCAGAGTCTACAGCCCCAACTACCTCCTTTATCAGGCTTCCACCCTTTGGGTCACTATCCACCTGCCCTGATCACCAGGTAGCAGAGCACTAGGGAGAGCCCTGTGTCTCAGAGCCCATTGAAGTTACTCAACTAGCTAATCCTAAGCCTGCTTGCCCTGACTCACCCATTCCAACTCAAGGAAACCACAATAAAGGCTCTGGTCCACAGTTCCCTTTTTCCCTCTGCCTCATGACTGACCCTGGGGCTTCCCTGTGTGGCCTCCTGTGGTGTGGTTTGCCCCATAGTGGGAACTATGAGTAACAAACCAGCTCTTCAATGACAATTGTCTTTCGATCTGTTGACTTTATTATACCTCAAATTTTCTATTAATACACTAGATTCTGAAACATCCTCCAGCACGAGGGTGCCCCATTGTGTCATTCCTGCTGAGAGTAGTCTTCAGGTGACTCTCAGTTCCCATTCCTGGAAACATCCCCACAGCCTCTCCAATAGGAGCACCCCCCTCCAGCACATAGCTCTTTGGAGCAGAGTTCCATCACGATGGCTCAGATCACTGGCCCGAGGCAGTGATGATTTGGAGCCTCCAACACTGATAACTCCCCTGTCAGATGGTGAAGAGCGCTTGCCTACATGAGTGTCTCTTCTTGCCTCATCAATCTCTGATATCACGCAGTCCCCATGGGGACTCACTCAGCTGGGGAGACAAGCACCCTTGACCTCTTCCCATAGTAAAGCAGGAGCGACCACAGCACCGTCTACTGAATTCACTCAATTTCACGATGCTGTCTCTGAGGATATAGTGTTTTCTTTTCCTGGAGCTGGGTGATGGAGGTGGATAATCTTTTAGGAAGTTCAGCTGGGACTGGCAATGTTGCTTTCTTTGGAATATAATGAAATTTTATCTCTTAGTGACCTCAGCTTTGAAGCTTTTGCCAAAATTCCAAAACAGCAGGAAAAAAAAAAAACCATTTGATGTCTTGATATAAATAAATTATTTATGGTATAATAATGCGTTTTCACCTCACAAAAAATAAACTTTTTATGTTTCTTTCATATTTTATTTTAATATAAATTAGACTTCTTTTATAGTTAGCACTGGGATAAGGATATCTTTGTGTGTTATGTACTTCCTGCTCCAGCTGAAGCCACACAGTCAAATTCATCTTTTTTTTTTTCATAATTTTTTGGTATTGAAAAAAATAAAAACCCAGTATAAGTTGTACTGAATTGTTTTTAAAAGTGAATTTCACAACAGTGAAATGCCAAAGCTGGTAGCAATGGGTCCTAAGGGTGCAACTGGGTGAAATGCAATTTCTTTTAAAGAGTTTTGACATTTCCTAGAAAACATCAATTGTGACAAAAGCAGAGTCTTTGCTGTGGTTCACTTGTTATTCTAAGAGGTAAAATGAAAAAAAAAAAAGAAAACAGATGACTATTTAAAAGGACAAATGAAGTTAATAGGACACTTAGTTCATCAATGAAGCCCACTGAGAGATTTCATTCATCGCCATTAGTAAAATGGATGAAAAAGAAGGTACTAGGCACTTCTAGCTTTGATGTAAGTGCTTTGAAAACTCATTTTCAGGAAAAATGAATTTTAAAGAGAAAGTTAGATATAATCATTTGTGTTACTGATTACTCCTTTCCGGCGTTTCAATAATGGAAATCCTTCCATGTAAATGCGTTTTAAAATTGAAACAGCTTTCTGATTTGGGCTTCTATACAACTGTTATGAGGATATCAGATTCTCCCTTAAAGATATAAACTCAGGACGAGTTTGGTTTTAATTTGATAGAAAATCTTTGTCTTTTAAGCCTCACTAATTTTTAATGCCATGCGAATCGAGTTACATACTTCAAAGTATTAGAAAAATAGAGGGGTGATAATCCATTAGTTACATGAAACAACATGGGACTCAGTGTACCACTTGCTCTCTCATTTACTGTATTTTTGCATCCTGTTGTAATTCAGGGCTTTGCCTTGTATTATTTAAAATCATTTTAGCACCTCTGGCAAAATTACTTTTCATGCCAAATTTTATTGATTTAAAACCTTATACTGATAAATATCGCATTCTTCAGGATCTTTTTCTGAAATGCTTACCAAACACGGGGCACCCAAAATCCAGGCTTTTTCTCTCCAGGTCTTAATTTTAAATTTAAGTTCTTGGACACGCTTACATTAATTCTGAATATGCCGTTACAATCCTCCTAAAATAGAAGAAAACAGGTCAGAGGGAGCCTGGTCAGAAAATGAACTCCAAAAAGATAAAAGATAAGAAAGCACATTTTAACCTAGAATAACAGGTTTTTAAAAAAATATTTATTTACTTATTTTTGAGAGAGAGAGAGCAAGACAGCGTTTGCACATGAGCAGGGAATGGGCAGAGAGAGGGGAGAGAGACAGAGTCCCAAGCAGGCTCCACGTTGTCAGCAAAGAGCCTGGTGAGTGGTCCCTCCCACAAACCATGAGATGATGACCTAAGCCAAAATCAAGAGTCAGAAGCTTAACCGACTGAGCCACCTAGGCACCCTGAATAACAGAGGTTTTTATGTGATAACAGTGATGTGGGCAGCTATCCAGCAAACAGGGACAAGGACTGCAGAGATGAGTGGTAAAAATTTACGCTAGAAACATTTGCAAGTAGGCAAAGGATCTGAACAGACATTCCTTCAAGGAAGACATACAAATGGCCAATGAGAACATGAAAAGATGCTCAGTGTCATTATTCAGCCAGAAAATGCAAGTCAAAACCATGATGGGATAACACGTGCCATCCACTAAGAAGGCTATCATCAAAAATCAAATAAACTTTGACGAGGTTGTGCAGAAATTGGAATCCTCCTACTAGAACCCTTACACACTGCTGGTGTGAGTGGAAAATGCTACAGCCACTTTGGAAAACAGGTCCTCAAACAATCAAACAAAGAATTACTTGAGAACCCAGAAATTCCACCCCTAGGTATTTATCCAAGAGAAATGAACACAGATATCTACATGAAACTTGTACGTGAATGTTTATGTCATTATTATTGTAAATAGCATTAATTATAATAGCCAAAAGGTGGAAATGATCCAAATGTTCATAGTGGATGAATAAGTTACATCAATAAAATATGGTGTATCCATGCAATGGAATATTTTTCAGTCCTACAAAGGAATGAAGCACTGACCTACGCTACAGCATGGATGAACCTCGAAAACATTATGCTAAATTAAAGAAGTCAGCCACTAATGATCACATGTTAGATGATTCCATTCATATAAGAGTCAAAAACAAGGAACTCTATAAGGCAGAAAGTAGTTTTGTGGTTGTTTTGTGATGGGGGTGTCAGGAGTATAAGGGTGAAACTTAAAAGATAATGTTTCTTTTTGAGGTGATAAAAATGCTCTAAGCCTGGGGCACCTGGATGGCTCAGTCAGTTGAGCATCCAACTCTTGATTTCAGCTCAGGTCATGATCTCACGTTTCATGGGATCAAGCCCCACATCAGGCTCCACACTAGAGTGTGGAGCCTGCTTGGGATTCTCTCTCCCTCTCTCCCTGCCCCTCCCCCGTTTGTGCTGTCTCTCTCTCTCTCAAAATAAATAAACATTTAGAAAAATGTTCTAAGCCTGACAATTGTACAACTCTGGATATGCTAAAAACTATTGAATTGTACACTCCGAGTGGGTGAATTGTGCAGTATGTGAATTATATCTCCAATAACATTGTTTTTAAAAGACTTTAAAACTAAAACATGAGTAAGAAGATTTTCACTCATTTTCTGTCTTTATTCTTCTTTTTGTTTTATCTTTCTTTCTTTGCCTGTGATTGTCATGTTTTGAACCTAAACCCCTTTCCTGGGTATAATGTGTATACACTTGGGATATTTCAATGGAACTTCAAAGTCTAACCTAGTTAAAGTCACCTTCAGCCTTCAGCCTTGCGTCCTCCCAGCTTCCCGGTTTCTGTCCGTGGGCCAGCACCTTGTCGGCCCCCAGCATCAAGATGCAGAATTGTCTATGGCTTTCCCCATCCCGCTTGGGCCTCATCTCCATTCTTATTTCCACTAGTTTAGTGAATACCAATATTACTTCTCTTTGGATTGCCAGTAAAATTCCTTAGAATAAAAAGCCTTCTTACACCAATGATATCTCTTTAACTTAAAAAGCGTGGATAAACTTACCTACAATAACCCAAAGATAAACACAGTTGACATTTTGGCATATAGACTTCCAGGTTTTTTTTCCTATGCATATATGTGATCGTACAGTTTTTACTCTTCCATAGCCCACTTTTTCAGTTAAAATATATTGCAGTTAAGTTCTCATAGTAACCCTACACATTCATCTACAACATTATTCCTGTTGGCTGTGCTGTGGTGTATCAAATAGAGGCCCCATGATATATTTGGCCTCTTGGGCCTCTTCCAGTTTGTCTTTCTGAGCCCATGGGAGCCCAGCTTTGAGTGGGTGAGGCTGTCTGGCATCCTGGTGAAAAGCAAGGAATTTGGGGCCATGCTGCCTTGACATGAATCTTAGCTTCCCCATTTATTTTAGGGTGACCTTGGACAAGTTCTTTATCCTCTTTGTACTTCTATCCTTAGCCAGGTCTGGGTATGAGCAGAGAGTGTAAAATCACAATGCTCTTAAGCCGTTATTAATATACTGAGTCCTGCAAAATTCCTCGTAGGTTTCATCTTGAAATGTTGTTGTCATCTTTTCGGCCTCTATTCAGTGGGAATCTAAACTAACCCTTCTTGGCTTACCTGAGCTTGTGGATTAACACATCAGTTCTCTATTACCTCCTTCGTTAGCTAATTTGATACATCATGACCTTTATACCATGTTCCTTGTTATGTCTTCTCAGGTTTATCGAAGTTCCTGGAATGTCTGGAGACACAGGTGGTGTCTCTTCTGCTCTGCCACTTACTGAAATCCTCACTATTAACATAATTGATAATGTACTTTGATTGGGCAAAGATGCATTTTATAACCATCAGAGAATGAATAATTTTTACAGTCAGTAGCTCTGAAAATGTAGAAATTTTCATACTGATGTAAAATCTGTATTAGATAGCCATATTTGTTGGAAACATAGAAATAGGTATTATAGTTCAGCTGTATTAGGCCTTTTGAGTATGTGCGTCTTAATGGACTTAAGGCATTATTTTACCTGGATGAAAGAGGAAATGCTTTCGCTGTTTGTACGTTAGCAGTACTTGGATCACTTCATGAATCCACTTGAATATAGGGCAGAATCCTAAGGGAAGGCACACCGGATAGTGTAGCAGTGATGGCTGATTGTAACCACACTCATCCTGTTTTTCTGCAGGACACATCACTGAGCCACCTGTTGCATTCTCCCACCTGCCTCAGGAGGCCAAGCTCTTGCTGGTGAAATGTGTGTTGAAGTGAGGTGTGCTGCTTTTGGCCCTGACCGAAACCCTCAGGCATGGAGGGAGTTCTATGCTCTTCTCTGCCAGCTGAACAGAGAAGACATTGAAGACAGCAAAGGGTGGACACACAAAGAAGGAAGACAAAAGGAACTTGAGGCTCTGACAGGTCATTCAGAGGAGAGCTGTCCACCTTATTCAAGATGCAATGTATTCACTCCATTATGTTCAGCAAATGAAACCCTGGGGTCACCCAGGAGCCGGCCTCCACTTACTAACACTGACTGAAGAAAGATAAGGCAAAGGGCAGTAGCGGAGGAAGCAAGCTTGGGTCTTTGTTAGCTGTCTTATTGGGGAAGATTCTGGACTTCCCAATGAAGAGAATGATGGAGTGAGAAGTAATGAACAGTGGTATGACAGTTAAACTTTGCCTCTTGTCCTTTCTGGGGGGCTGTTTGCTGATATGTGACAGGATTAAGTTAGGGAAGTCCAAAGGGAGAGTGTCCGAGCCTCACAGCTACAAGCATCTGGAATCGTAAGTGGCTATTCCAAAGGTGTCAACAGAGGTTCCACACTGAAACAACAGAAGACAATAGAATAATCTGGAATGTGCTTTTAATCCCACAAACCTGTGCTAGCCAGAAGAAACAGACTGCCTCCTTTAAGCAGAAGGGGTTGGTGGAGAGAGAATTCTGAGTCTTACGTGGGGGTTATCAACGTAGTGTCAGCACATGTGTACCAAGGGGTGGTGAACTACTCAATTTTTTCTCCCAAAAGAAGGAAAGCAGTAACTTACCCTTCTAATAATGTTAGGATCATTGCACTTTGCCAGTTTTCCCGCAAAAAGCTGAACTCCAAAGCTTGCAAAAACAAGCATTAATGTCAGCAAAAGAATGGAGACCTGAAAAAAAAATTGGTGAGACATCATATCTCTTGGTAAAAAATTAAACAGTAGGCTTGATTTGAACAGTGATAGGGACACAACTTTTTGGAGAACATGGTATGAAATTCTTGGTCTTTTCATGATATTATTTAACTTCTCCACCACAGGTCATTCAATTAGCCTTGCTGAAATGTTAAAAGGAGGGAATTAACAACAGGTTTTGGATTTTCAGAATAAAAACATATGACTTTCATGTAGGAAAATGGGCTAAGGTATTTTTGATATGGCTTAGGGTTTTCTGATTTTGAAATCTACATTAGTGGAACAAAAGAAAAATGTTTAAATAATTATATTTCCCCTATTTTCTCAAAATGAATTCCTCTCCTTATAAGCAGAGCATAAATTAGAGACAGAGAGGTTTTGCTTTCTTGTAAGCAATGAGGGCACACAAAAGTGCTATACACAGAGGATTGAGATCATGGAGTCCTAAGAAGTAAGTCTGTTAATTGGTGCTCCCTCTGCTGGATGGTGCCTTGGTCTCAGCACAGAAGAGTGGCAAAGAGTAAAACACTGAACGAACCATTGATCTGTGCTGGTTGAATAATCTAAACATATATCTTCAATATACTAAAATGCTACAAAAACATCATCAGGAGAAAGGCACAAATAAATTCTCTGCTAAATTCTATCAGGGCTCCACGATGCATATACATTAGCTGTCAGGTGATGACATCCTTTTTTCCTTCATTTCCAGCTGTGTGAAAAGCCACCATGTTATGGCTTTAGCACAAAGAAAATGTGAGATTTCAAATATGTCTTTTAAAAATATCAACAACTCTATGCCTATGGAAACATCGCAACCTGTCTTTAAAATACCTCAGAATCAACTGTAACTACAACTGTTCTCTCCCCATAGGTGTGTTTCTAGAAAGCATGATGTAAAATAAGCTTATGTAAATTAATTCAGGATTTCCATGCATGAGCAGAACTCATCAATAATAAAAAGAACCCTTTGATCACTCCTTTGTAAGGCACAGATCCTTCTGTAACAGATTGCGAGCAATGAGCCTCCTACTCATTGCTTTTCTGCAGCCCAGTTCTTCTAAGGCCCTAAGTCAGTGCTCAACTAACAAGGTTTTCTCCTTCGATCACATTTTTAGTATTATTACTGTATCCTGAGGTTACTTAAAGTGGGGTATACCTGTATGTTACTTTTTTTTTAAGTTGTTTTATGTTAACACTCCAAAGATTAGAGACAGAGTCTACACTGTAAGAAACTAGGGACATACAAAATGAAATAATAAGCCCAAATCTATTAACTGCTAATATTTGTACAGTAGGTGGTGTTGAATCTCACCTTTAATTTCTAGATAAGGAAACTGAAACTCAGAATAAAAATTAGGGTCACGAGTTAAGAATGGAAGTATTAGCAAATTCTACCTCTGGGATTCTTGCTTTCATTATACTTTACTAAAAACGTTCATTGAATAAGTTATATCAAGAAAATATACTGACCAGTCAGAGCATCCATGGGTAAAGTTTCTGACTGTGTGTTGTGTTTTGTTAGTGCCTTTCTTGTCCTCTGGCAATGAATAAGATTGTACTTACCCTTGGCAAGCGAGGGTGTCCCCTCATTCACTACATTACAGCGTGGGGCTGTGTGAGTGGGAGGCAAAAGGGTAAATGTAACACACCAAGAAAATTTCCTTGAAGCCGCTGAAAAGTTCTCGAACAACTTTCCTCATCTGGGGCACCAGTTTGAATATCCGCAGAGGTCTCAGGCACCGAAGAACCATTAAAAGTTGAGCTCCTGATTCAGCAGGCACATTTTGAGGCATCCAACAAAGAAATATCAAACTCACCTGGGAGGGGAAAATAATCCCTAGAATTAATCCCTAGAATTGATATCTTTCACTACCTACACTTTCTGAGAGCCAACTGCATACAACTTTCCTTGAGCAGAGATTCCACATAGCATGTAGGACAAGCTTTCACTACATATATATGCAATCTCTTAACTCTGATCTCTCAACCCAATATCGACCTGTTAGTGGCCCCACAGGAAAGTCATTAGCTGTACACAGAAATGAAAAGCGGGTGTCCACACTGTGGGTGCATGTACCCCAGTGCATTCTGCACCTTATTTTAACTTACACATGGGAGGCTCAGATTGAAATTCCTTTGATCAAGGATACTAAACTTCATGCTTGACCTGATTCTCACTATTTTACTGATGATCTAAAGATACTACATGTTAACGGTCACAATTCTCCTTGTTATGTTGGAAAAGACATTGATTTTATGCCTTCTTGGACATACAGAAAAAATGAAATTTCTTTGAGTTCCCTTCCTATGGTTTCCCAATTTAGTTTAGCTGAACAGTTGAATGGTCATCTTGTCTAGGCAGATATTTTGTGTATAGGAATTGAAAGAAATTGGAATTGAAAGTGTCCAATCATACTCACATTAGGTTGCTTTTAGCAATGAGGAGCTCATCAATCAATTATATGGTGTAGATTTTTTTTCCTTATGGGAGCCACAAGATTGCAGGGTGCGAACAAGATTTCTTAGACCTTATTAATGTATGTCTTACATGTGTATTAATGTGGTTGATGTATGTGAACCATATCCATGGACATTTTTAATGCTTTTTATTTAGACTTTACATGCATGCCCTTCATTTGCCTGCAATAGATGACCTAAGAACTCAGTAATGACATCTAAACCTCTGGGACTCACGTATCTTTCTCTGGTACTGAGAAATGCAGGAGAGTTCACAAAACCATGACATCTTACATTTAGGAAATAACTGGAGACTTACAAGATATATAAATATGTCCATGACTCCACCAAAGTCCCTGATGACAGCAGTTGGAGTGAAAAATAAGCCATCTGCCATAATCTTCAGATTAAGCTCGATACTCATGAATATCACAAACACGTACTCAGCAATCTGAAATGGGCAAGAGGCAGCTGGGTCACCAACAAGGGGAAAACTGGAGCCCAGTTGTCTGCTGAGCTGTGGGCTGAGATTTGGCAGCCGTACCTGCAAAGTCGGGGCATGCATGACTCTTCGAAAGGGGGACTCAAACATCATAGAAATGCAGGAACAGATGGTTACGATGATCATGACCCAGTCCAGGTAAGTCACCAATCCCAGCAAATCACTGCCAAAGACCAAACAAAACCGAGAAACAACTGTTCTAGGGAAGGCTGTGCGAGTCAGAGATGATCCTTCTGTGATTCTATAAGCAGGACTGGCGTTTTTTAAAAAGCAAATGTTTATGTATTTATTTTTGAGAGAGAGAGAGAGAGCGAGAGAGAGAGAGCATGCGCATGCGTGTGTGCATGAGCAGGGGAGGGGCAGAGAGAGAAAGAGGGAGAGAAAATCCCAAGCAGGCTCCACACTGTAAGCACAGAGCCCGACGTGGGGCTCAGTCCCATGAACTGTGTGAGATTATGACCTAAACTGAGATCAAGAGTCAGACACTCAACTGACTGAGCTACCCAGGTGCCCCATGACTGGCATTAAAAAAAAAATCCCTAATTATCTATTTCACAGCACGATATGGCAAGAAAATACAGGTAATCTTTATATTTTTATGCAGCATAAAATAGTACATTGAAATTTCAAATGTGCACAGAAAACAGACTTTGTAATGCTTACTAAAGTTGATGGTACTTTGTATTTTTCACAGCTCCTGTGACAGGATCTGTTTTAGATCTGCAAGAGAGAACAAACACAAAATTCTGCAGCATAGCAAGCATAATTTGGCAGCATGGTATTTATAAACATCGTATCTACCTAAAATTTCTTTTATATCCTCTATAAAATTACATTATACAGGAACTGTGCCTTTGGAAGGCAGAGAGCATTAGATGAAAGAAAAAGCAGGAGGGTTTGCAGCTGATGTTTGTGAAAGTAATTGAAAATTCTCAAAATATTTGATTTTAGAATTCATGACTCCATTCAACAATTTCTTTTTTTAATGTTTGTTTATTTTTTTTGAGAGAGAGAGAGAGTGAGCGAGCAGTGGAGGGGCAGAGAGAGGGAGACAGAGAATCCCAAGAAGGCAGCACACTCTCAGTGCAGAGCCTGACATGGGGGTCTATCTTGTGAACCTCGAGATCATGACCTGAGCCGAAATTAAGAGTCAGACACTTAACCGTCTGAGCCACCTACATGCCCCTCCTCTGTTCAACAACTTTTTTTAAAATGTCTATTTATTTTTGAGAGGGAGAGAGACAGAGTGTGGGGGTGGGGTAGAGAGAGAGAGAGGGAGACACAGAATCTGAAGCAGGCTCCAGGCTCTGAGCTGTCAGCACAAAGCCCATGAACTGTGAGATCACGACCTGAGCTGAAGTCGGATGCTCAATCAACTGAGCCACCCAGGAGTCCCTCAACAATTTTTGACATGGATATTACAAAGTAGAATTTTGACTTCCATTTAAAAACACTCAGTTAAAATCTCGGCCTTAGCAGTTCAAGGATTTTCCTCATGATTATTCAATTAAATCTCCAGAAATTAAATTGAGCTCTTCCTACTGTATTTAACTGTGATCTTGTTGAGTGATTTACATAGGATTTCTTGGTGTCTCCACTTTTAAGTTTTA
The DNA here is from genome assembly GCF_022837055.1 of Prionailurus viverrinus. Classification (NCBI taxonomy): domain Eukaryota; kingdom Metazoa; phylum Chordata; class Mammalia; order Carnivora; family Felidae; genus Prionailurus; species Prionailurus viverrinus. The sequence goes on from NC_062561.1 coordinate 72,577,047, forward strand.
CTTTCTAGAAGCCCATAACCAACTTCAGTGAAGTCCCAGACAGTGTGTGTGTGTGTGTGTGTGTGTGTGTGCATGTGTGTGTGTGTGTGTGTGTATGTGTGTGTGTGTGTGTGTGTGTGTGAGCTCCCGATTAACAAGTCTTTCTCAGTCCTTATCAGCTGCTGTGCTGACAAAAGGAGAGTCAGTCCACACTAAATGAAGTGGAGAATTAGCAATTAGATGTTAGCATGGAGGCAGCCAACAGGATAATTCCAGATGAAACACTCACTTGGGGAACTGATCAAATCAACTCTAAACTACTGGCTTCTTTCTTTACTTTGTGAACACTCAGGGAAGTATTTAATCATTATCATTCAGGTGCTTTAAACTGTGAGGGTCTTTCTAGAACAGCAGAGAGAACACTAGATTGGTAGTCAGAAGAGAGCCTTGCACTAGCTCACGTTCCCAAGAAAAGCCCTTAACCTCTACTGCCCTAAGTGCTCTCCTCTGTTGGAGGGGGGTGGGTACAAATGACACCAAATGGTTCCCGAGGTGCCCTCCAGCTCTGAAATATTACCACACTGCATTAGTTTCCTAGGGCTGGTGTAACAAAGTACCAGACTGAGTGGCTTAAACAACAGAAACATTTTCTCTCAGTTCGGGAGGCAAGAAGCCTGAAATGAAGGTGTGGGCAGGGTTGGTTGATTCTGGGGGCCGTGAAGCAAGGACCTGTTCTAGGTGTCTCTCCTTCGATTGTGGATGGCTGTCTTTTCCCTGTGTCTTCACATTACTCTCCTCTATAGGTAGTCTGTGTCCAAATTTGCTCCTCTTTTTTAAAAAAAAATTTTATGTTTATTCATTTTTGAGAGAGACAGACAGAGCACGAGCCGGGAAGGGGCAGATAGAGAGGGAGACACAGAATCTGAAGCAGGCTCCAGGCTCTGAGTTGTCAGCACAGAACCTGATGCGGTGCTCAAACCCATGAACTGTGAGATCATGACCTGAGCCAAAGTCCAACTGAGACACCCAGGTGCCTCCAAATTTCCCCCTTATAAGGACAGCAGTCATATTGGATTAGGGCCCACCTTAATCATTTTATTTTAATTTAATTACCTCCTTAAAGAGGCTGTTTCTAAATAAAGTCACATTCTGAGGTACTAGGGGTTAAGGCTTCAATATACAACCTTTTTTTTTTTTGCAGGAGGATACACACAATTCAGCCCATAACACATAATGATTATCATATGTTACTAATAATGGCATCAGGGAAGTTACAACCACTTAGAGGGAAAGCCTTCACACTTCCTCTGGGACTCTTAAGGTCTTCAGGGTATTTACTAAAGTTACGCAGGACAAAAATTCCATTTTATCCACTAGGCTGTCTGCTAAAATTGGCTTGGGTCCTCACAAATGCAGTGTCCTCCGTGTTGACCACACCGACAGACTCTTACACATTTCTTCCATGTGAGTAGGGACAGAGACATCAGCCAGCGGGTTTTTATCTCATAAGAGTTGGTAATGGAAGTACTTGTCAACTTTATTTCTGTTTACATTATTCTAGAAGAAACTAATTAGGGTATTTTGACAACACAGAAACTATAAGTCTAAAGGTGTGGGCAATGACCTTCCCTGTATCATTCAGCCTACCCTTTGGTTCGGTATTTCCAAAACAATATATGGAGTTAGTAACGCTGATATAAACATGAACAAATAAAAATGGCTCTTCAGAGCTTTACAAACGTGAGTTTTATATAAATGTGAACTACTTGCAACCTTTGTTTGTTTTCCACCTGGTCGGCCGCTCAGCAAAGAGGAGCAGCATGATTAATTAGCCCACAGTTTATTTTGTGACCCCATTAGGATTACATGTTCCTTCTTCCTTGTATGACAACCCCCCCTGCTGTTTGTACGACTCAGGCCAACACCTGGCTGAAATGGAGTGTACTTACGCATTGAAGCGTGCCCGGACCACCACCCGGCAGAAGTTTCTGAACCTGTGCTCCCGTCCAACTATGAACAGTGGCTTGTCGAAGTATGGATGATTCTCTCTCAGCTCCTCTTCCTGCACTTTCCTTGAAGGGGAAATTGATGTACAGTAAGGCTAAGGGAAAGGTTGCCATCCAGAAACGAGAGATAAGAAACACCGTAGGACCCCGTACCTTTTCATTTCCGCTTGTTCCTTTTTTTCCTGGATCATCTTTATTTCACTGTCTTCTCTTTGTGCATTTCTGTATCTCACTGTATTGGAATGCTAGAAATATAATAAAAGGGGCATATAAAAATGGAAGATTTTTCTGAAGGCCTGAAAATATCACCTATAAGAAACTGAAAGAAATACCTTTATTTTAACATATACATTTTTAGTGGCCACAGTCATCTTAGCAAGGGTATTTTTTTTTCCTTCTAAAGGGTATTTTTTTAAAAATAGAAATATTTATTGAGAACCTATTATGTGCCAGGCCCTGTTGTAGTGCTGGGGGTATGGCAAAAGGCAAAAATAAAGGATAAAACCCAGCTCTGTGGGGCTAATGTTCTAGTCAGGTAAGACAGATAAAAATTCAAACACAATATGGGGAGAGTTAGAAAATGTTTGGTGTTATGGTAAAAAGCAAAGGGGACAGAGAGTGCTAGGAGGCTCCAAGTTTAAATCTTTTTTTTTTTTTTTTAAAGCTTGTCCATTTATTTAGAGAAAGAGTGTGTGGGAGGGGCAGAGAGAGAGGGAGAAAGGGAATCTTGAGCAGGCTCTGCCCTGTCAGCACAGGCTCGATCTCACAAACCATGAGATCATGACCTTGAGCTGAAACCAAAAGTCAGACACTCAACAGACTTAGCCACCCTGGCGCCTCTAGAAGGCTCCAACTTTAAACAGGTCAGAGCAGACCTCAATAAAAAGACGTTATTTGAGTGTAGGCTGGAAGGATATGCAGGTCGCTGTGTATCTGCAAAAATGTGCTCTTCCAGAGGAGAGGTGGGTCTGCCTGTGTGCGGCCCAGCCAGCGTGCCGTGTGGGTGAGCGTCCACATGGTAGGAGACAATGAGGCCAGAAGGGTGGGAGAGGGCCTGGGCATGTAGGACCCTGACTCTGATTTTCACTCCCTGGGAGATGGATGGCCATTGCTCAAATAACCTGATAGATATTATCACAACTATTCCTTAGATTTAATTATCTGTATCTTCTATCATTTGGAATAAGTGAGACAACTGAAGCTCTGTTTTAAATTGCTTCTGTTATGGAGGAAATGACATCAGGGGGGATTTCTTAGGAAATTAGCAGAACTTCATAACCTTGCTGTGGAGAAGATGGGAGATGGGTTTTCATTATATGCCTGTGTAGAAAAGAGCATAAAAAGTCTTTGAAGAAGAACTAAGCCTCTGGAATTGAGACTATTCAGGGCCTTTTGTTGTGTATATTTAAACACATATTTTCAAAGCTGTGCTCTAATTTGGTTCTTAAGTAGACTATATATTTCTACTGAATCACACTGAAGGGAAGTGCTTTGAACTAGTGTTGCCTCTCTGAATTCTCTCCTAGAAATCTTCTCCATGCAACATGCCTGGTCCTCAAATTAAATGTACACAGGCCATGTGTTGGATCCGATCACAATTCCATGCAGATAATATGGTAGATCATATCAGACAGAGCTCTGCCTTAAAAATCATGGCGCTAACAGATGTGTCTGCCAATTAGAACCTTGTAAATTGGGTAATGATGGTATCAGGGGTTCTCATCACCAACGTCTTCCATTGTCAATTGTGCCTGGAACACTTAAGAGAGTTTAAGGCAGAAGTTTCTACAGATTGAAAGCAGTTGGATTATGCTGGAAACTCCAGAAAATCTTAACAATAAGAGATAAAGTGGTAAAAAAAAAAAAAAAAGACAAGCAAAACCTCAAAACCCCTAAGGCTTGCTACCTTTCTCTTTCTAGACCTCCTTTCTCAAACACCATCCTTGGCTCTGAACATTCAGGACTCTGCCAATTTAGCCAGACTCAACTTAAGACCTGTATTTTAATGAGGACTCCAGTAATGATAATTACTTAATGTATACTTTTCAAGTCTCTTTTAGAAATCGGCATGATATAGCCACTTGCGAGTCTAACCCAGAGGTTAGAGTTCTGGTTGCGTGGGTTTCCCTGGGTTTTCATGTGGCTTGTTTTTTCCCTTCGTTCGGGTCTCTGGTCTGATACAGAGGCGCCAACACTGACCATCTTCTCTAGAATTTCCTGCCCCCAAATCTCCATCTTTGGTTTCTATACATTATTTGATTTTTCTTTATAGTACAGAGCAAAACTGTCACAGCAATGAAGACATAGTGGGCAATAAGTCAAAAACACCCCCAGAAATGATTATATATTTGTTTCCTTGTTTAGTTTTTGTCTCTTTTCCTGAAATGTAAGCTTCGGGAAGGCAGAAGTTTTGTCTTCTTTCCCCACTACTCCTCATCACTTAGAACAGGGCCTGGCACGTGATAAGCACTTGGTAAATATTTTTTGAGTCCATTAATAAATAAATGAGTGACATAGTGTCGAAGAACAAAGAAAATCTTGGGAAATATTATGCAGTCTTTGACAGAAAAATTCTTCTATAAATCACATTTTATTTCTTAGTATGTAAAGCCCTGAAATTAGACACTGGCTCTAGATTCTGGAATATTTGGAAATCAGTGAATGTTTAAAGTTTATGATGCAAATCAATTCTATAAAATGCTTTAAGTGTTTTTAATGTCTGTTAAATGCAACTGACATATCACTTTTGTATTGTCATCTTTATATTTATATTTTTGAATTTTTAAAATTTTTTAAAATTTATTTTAGGTGGGGAGAGAGAGAGAGAGGGAGAGCATGAGTGGGGGAGGGGCAGAGGGAGAGCGAGTGAGACAGAGAGAGAGAGAGAGAGAGAGAGAGAGAATCTCAAGCAGCCTCCACACTCAGCATGGAGCCTGATAGGGGGCTTGATCCCATGATCCTGGGATCATGACCTAAACTGAAATTGAGAGTCAGATGCTCAACCGACTGAGCCACCCAGCCTATCTTAATGAAGACATGTGTTTTGTGGGATGTCTAGATTTTTGTACAGTTAACGGTCACTCTTCTGTACTGTCCATTGAATTTGCTTCTTGAGTTTCCTGATTCCCTCTGGCATAAAGTCTTATGGAGACAGGACAATGTGACAGAAGGACACAGGTGCTGGAATTGTCTAAACAGTCATCGAAATGAATTTTCATGATCATGCTTCCCAAATCCAAAGCATTGCTTAGAACTTACATCTTGAGTCAGGGTTTCAAGAGATTTCCCCCTGCTGATCCTCTGGCTGTTGGATCCATGTCTTAGTGATCTAAAACAACCACAACCAACAGATTGATACATCTAAGACCAAATTTTGACTTTCAAGCAATGACCATTATGAGAACAAAATAAATCAACTTTTCTGTTAATAACACACATCACAATGACACACATCACAAATACTTATTATCTCTTTTCAGCAGAAGCTTTAGTTTATTCAAATGTTTTTGATCCCATCTAGAAAATTTCAGAATTTTTCCTTCTGATCTTAAAAGCAAGAATTTGGCCATCACCAAGGAAAAGGTTTTTGCGAGATTTTTTTGAATCTTTGAAACTGATTGTGAGTTTCATCATGGTTGCCATTGGCAAACAGAACAAAGTTCCTCACCCACGCTTGTCTGCTAACCTGGGCTGCGCACAGAGAACATTTCCTGTAAAACTCCTTTCCTTGGTTTCTCTGCAGCCTTGTCTCCCAGTATATTTACCTGCGCTCTTGGCGGATATGATGCTGCACACTGAGAATTGACCTTTCCTTTGCTGGCTGCCCCTCAAATGATCCGCTCAGCATGCGCTGTCGAGTGCAAGCTCTAGGAAAAAAAAAAAAGAAGGAGCCCGAGATAAATGCATGATCTGTACACTTGGGATGAATAATACATAACTGCTCATTATTCTTATTATTTTTAAGGAAACACCAATGATAAGGCAAAACACAGCAAATGACCCATAACCGTAAAGGAAAATGGGCTTGAGGCTCTGTGTCAAGAACACTTACAAAGCAGAACTGTCAGAGCTTCGCGGTGGTGCTAGAAAATAAACAGAAATCTCCTGCCCACCACGACCTGCCTCCCCCTACCCAAGGGGAGAGGTGCCATCAGGATTCTGCTAGTGGTAGGGCCAGCCTAACCATAGGTAGGCATGATGTTGGTTTTGCATTTAGACAAGGAGGTTTCTAATAACAGCCCTCTGGGGAAGGATTTGTCCACCCAGGCCTCTGGGATGATAGAATATATGTTCCAAGGAGATTTTGCAGAACTCCAGGACAATAGGAAAGCATAAAGTTAGAGGCAAAAGTTAGTGGTAAAGAGAAGCAATTACAGCTGTGATTAATACCTAAAGAAACCTCAGTCTAAAGTCTATGGCTTACAGGTAACCAGTTACTACTTTCTCTGGAATCATGAAACTCTGATGCTTTTTTAAGGCATTCCCTCTTTAAACCATACTTAGGCTGGTATAGTTTCAGATTTGCTAATGAGGGAAGACAATGGGGTGACTCGACACTTGGGGTGTGAATGATTTGAAGAGAAAACAAAATTTCTTTTCCAGAAAGTTCTCTCCAACTGGAAATTACAACGATTCCCTTGATGTAGCAGTCAAGTGGAAAGAAAATAATACAGGGGACTCGGAGGCCTGTGTTCCACAGGCAACACGGACTAGTTGAGTGACCTTTGGGCTTAGTTTTCTTATTGGTAAAGTGAGGACATGACCCTGATCTCAAAGAAAACTCACAGACCTCCAATGCAATGATTTTATGATATGCAAATCTTATGATGCTGTATTTATTCAACACTTGAACACATAACTTCTGTCATTGCTTTACATAAAACTTTCATATTTACGTTTCCTAAAATGTGTATCTAGATTGACTTTGAATTATATCATCACTGTCTCGGAGTTAAGATCTTCAAGAAAAATATCCATTTCTGTTTAGCATACTTCTAAGCATCTCTTATGATATCATGTGTATATTCAAGTAGCTAAAAATGCTTTTGATGCCAATGAAGGTAATTATGGTAAATACCCATGAAAATCATGCAAATCCGATGAATGGAAAGGAGTTACAGGAAGCAACTCCCACCCCCTCCCCCACCCCAAATCACTCTTCTTAGTTCAATAAGCACATGGACCATTTTGAGATAAAATCCAGAGTCAAAATCTTATAAAAAACCAAGGATTTATGGCAGTGATAGACCGTGCTTAGTTCCATGACTAGAATGGTGTCGCATAGGAAGGTGCATTTATAAGTTAGGCTGAATTCACAAAGGTTTAGCACGATCTCATATTATGTATACTAAGATTTATTTTTCGGACTAAGGACTGCAAATCATGAAGCATCCTGAGCACATCCATTTGGAGAAGAGTGTTATCCTGGTATAGATCTATAGATCCCTCCTATTTGTGTAAACGTCAAGGCTTAACCTATAGCCACTGTCTTAGTAACCTTTATTTTTTGTCACAAGACTCCCCGCTAAAGCAGTTGAGCCCTTAGGCCTTAAATACAAAACACATACAACTTGATTACAGTATACAAGTTTGAGCTGGCCGTCGTCCGTGCTACGTCTGAAGTGGAAGAACTTCTCTGGTCTTGAGCTGCCTGTGATAAGGGACTGCTGGTGTCTGCCCCACAGCCCAGTGTGAGCAGGCCCAGGCATTCTTGCCGGGAAAGAGTTGGGAATGCATCTACTGACTCCAGAACCTCATGGATGTCCCAGCACCCAAGTCATCTTAACACACCCACGCCCACTGGGGTGGCTCTGTGGATCCTACTGAGACTCCCTCCTCTGACTGAACAAGACAGGAAGGTCCCAACGGAGGGTGGAGGTGTGCTCACCATTGGAAAGACTCCGAATCCCATGGGGTCTCTTCCATCCCCTCCACCAACAGCAAGGCTGAAGTGTGGTGAGAAGGCAACCCCCCTTTCCTTTCTGGCTCAAGATCAGTCCTTTCTTTCCCACTGGGGTCTATCTAGAGAATTGAGAACCTAATCGTAAAATGGGCTGGAATTTCAACCATACATGTGACATGTGAATCTTTGTTCTCTGTATGAGTCACTCATTGAGTTCAGGGTGAGGGGGACTGGTTTTTAGCTCGACTCTGCAACCAGAAAACATGTGCTTCATCAGACTAAGATAGCCACTTCTATGCATAAAATATATAAAAGCATTGGCTTCCATTTCCTCTTCCTATCACTTTCTTCTGTGTATATAACAGTGTTTGTTAGTACAATTTCAAACCAGATAGTGATGAGAAAAAGAACACTGGGTTCACCAACTCTGAGCCAGTAAAATCGCGTAACGAGTGACTTCAGAGTTCTGCTCGAGCCAAGGCTACACCTTGGTGGTTTTCATTTCCTCACTCAGGGGACTCTGCCAGAGCCTTGTGTTCTCTGAACAGAGGAATTCTTACCCACTGCCTCTTTTCCTGGAACTCCAAATGTACCCTCGTGACCTGAGCAAAGTGAAATCAGGCAGACGCAGCGATCTTTCCATGGTGTGAAGAGGTCGCCTTTGGTGCCTCAGGCTTAGTGTGACTGTCTCTGACCCCTATGCCAGCCATGCACCCCAGCACCGCTGCCATGTCTGGTCCAAAATAAAGGTCAACAACCATCTCCATTTTCTTTTAGCAGCCCTCTTGTTGAGTCTCTTCTCAGACCAAATGTTCTGATAGCTCACTCTTGCCTTTGCATATCCAGTGGTTTTTGAAGTAGGAAACTCTAGGTAAATGCTAGAGTTTCTTAGCTGAAAACTAGGGGCCACATTCATCTAGCAAATGCCTATATAAACACTTGGGTTAAGGCAATTTGCAGGGATTGAGGTTGGGCACGTGAAAGGCAGTTCATCTGAAGGCTCTTGAAGGCTTTTATTCCTCTTCTAAGGATGGTGGTGGATGTTACTTACGTTAAAATTCAAAATCCTCTTGTTCACACTGTATCCATTATAGTTAATAACTAGCTATTTGTCTATGATAATTTTCCCATAAAAACAACAGGTAATAGTATAGAAGAAACAACTTTTCTACAGATACATAAATCTGTCTAAAGGAAAACAAGGGAAAAATCTAATTACATTATACAAAAAAGCTAGCTGCCCAAAATGGGTTTCCTACGGATGAAAGGAGGAATTCATATGGAAAGACATAAATCTGGGATAGGAGAGGAGATTTAGGGAGGAAGGAAAGAAGTTGCATAATAGCTCTGCCCTGAGGACATCTGGACATTGAAGCAGGTAGAGAAAGAAGGTCATATTATGATGTTTCTGCATAAAGAAAACAGCCTGATACATAAGCCATTATCACCTTCTTTAATAATGTACAATATTTTGTTATTTTGGAAAATAACAGCCTTGGTAGAAAATTATTCACTTCAATCTGGCATGATCGAATTCCATGAAGACGTTACACATTCTCTAATACAATGTGCCAAGGTTCACACGGAAGTATGGTAGGAGTTTGTTTTATTATTTTCAAAAGGAAATACAATTTTATTATACACAAGCATATATTGTAATCCAAACTACGAACTACCAAAAAGTATTTCTGACATGTGTAATATAGTCACAAACTCAGACATAAATGAGTCCTGATAAGTAACATAAAGTGAGAAATGAATATTCACCCACAAGAGAAATGTTATATGTTCCATGTTTCTGTAGCATGTTATTAACCACACTTGTTCAACACTTATGGCATTTGGTCATCATTGGTCACCTCCCTTATTAGGCAGTGAGTTCTTTAGGGGGCCGTTTGATCACTTGTCCTCGTGTTCTAGGAAATGCGGTTGCTGGCACACCCATGAGCAGAGCCAGGGGACAGAATGGGTAAATGCAAGGCGGGGAGGTGAAGGTATAAGGAGAGCACAGGACGCTGAGGGAGGTGTGGGACTGGTTCTCGAACTTGCTAGTCTCAAGGTTCAATTAGCACATCAGGTTAGTACTTTCCTACCCAGCATCAGGGCTTGAACAGAAAGTTTTGCCTTGGACTGAAGACTAATGGAGGAGTCGATTTGAGAACACCAAGGTTTAGGACTGCGCAGTTCCGACCTCAGCCTTTGCTGGCTGTGGGACCTCTGGCAGGTGATGGGCATTCTCTGAGCCTCCGTGTCCTATATGTAAAATGGGGAACAAGAACACCTCTTCCAGCAACTTCATAGGGAGTGAGTTGGGAGGACCAACTATGATTATGAATGTGCCAGTCTTTGGAAACACTGACACTCTGTTTACATTTTAGTTGCTATTATTTACTTTTCTGTCTCGCCCCATGCCATGGTTGGTATTAAAACGTTCAACAGAGGGTGGAGGACAGAAAAGCAAATGTGATAGAGGTTCACACTGGGGGGTAAGTCTCCTCTGTTCTGACTCTGCTCAACGGCGATATATGTTACGGACTAGAGCTGCAGCTTCTTAACCTGTCTCTATGCATCCACGCTCAATAAACATGTTGCATTATTATCCCCAGCCACATGACGTCTGAAATGAACACCTGCAATGTTACTGTGTAGGTGTTTCTCAGATGGCCCTTAGTGATACCTCCTCCCTGGTTTTCATGCCCTTGTGCAACCCAGAAATGTGGGCAACTTGCTCCTCATCGATGTAAGGCAAATGGGATGGGATAGGTCACAAAAGACCTGCCCAAGCAGGCTGCCATGTCGTGAGATGTTCTGTGGAGAGATTCCCTTCTTATGGAATGAGGGTGGTCTTCCATTAACAGAGCATGAGGAATCAAAGCATTTATTTAACTGCTAGTGAGGCACTAAATCTTATTAAGAACCATGAGAGGGGTGCCGGCGTGGCTCAGTCAGTTGAGCGTCAGACTCTTGGTTTTAGCTCAGGTCATGACCTCATGGTTTCATGGGTTCGAGCCCCACATCAGGCTCCGTGCTGAACAGTGTGGAGCCTGCTTGGGATTCTGTCTCCCAATCTCTCTCCTCAACTGCCCTCAACTCCTCAACTGCCCTCCTCAGGGCAGTTGCCCTCCTCAACTCCTCAATCTGCCCCTCCTCAACTCACCCCCTCTCTGTCTCTCTCAAAATAAATAAATAAACTTAAAAAAAAAAAAAGACCGGTGACAGTGAGCTAGTTAGGGGATTCCTCCCAGGCAAGTCAAAAGGCCTGCAACCTTATGAGAGACCCAGCTAAGCCACACCCATGTTCCTCACTGAGGCTGTGAGATTAATCTGTGTTATTTCAATCACCAACCTTTGGAGTCACTTGTTACACAGCAATTGGCAACTAAGACAGTTGTCATTGTTGTCTTAAAGTCTTCAACAACCCTATTGCTCTTCAGAGTAAGACTAAGACAAGAAGCTCAGCATGACTTCAAAGTCCCATAGGACCTGCCTCATCTTTTACCATCAGGGACCCCCCCGCTCCGGCCAACCTCTTTGGTCTTTCAGTTCCTTGTGTGGGCCTCACTCCAAAAAGCTCTAAGAGAGCAGAGGTTGACTTAGTTACTGCTCACTTGTTACTTCGCCTTGTACACAGTAGGTGCTTAATAAATATTTGTGAAATGAGTAAATCGTGAAATATTGCGAAGATCAAACATTTTAATTTCTTTTTGGATCATTTCACGCTTATGAGGCACGGAAATAATCACAAATAGCACACACCGCATGTGTTTGAAATATGCTTTTCAAAGGGGAAGGTGATTTTATCTCCAGTTAGAATACTGTGCTACTCAAGAAATGGGCTGCACACCTATAACAGATGAGGCCCTGAGATAGTAATAAAAAAAAAATCAGACATTGCTTCTTGCAGGTAGAAAATTTATAAATCTTTATCTATAGTCTCTGTGACTGTGAAGGGAGACCTTCAAGCCTACATGAGGCAGAGCTGAACTCATTTCAATTTCTTAAATGGGAGATCTGATCTGTCCCTGGGAACATGGTCCCCATACACGGTGTCTTATATGAATCTACTACCGAGCTGAAATAGTAAATAAGTAAGGATTTTGAGACTTTTACAACTTTACCAATAAGAATGCACACATCATTAAAATTCCTCAGTAATAGACCTAGTCAGAAGGAAAAGTATTTGAATATTCAATTAAGTTATATTTTGCCACTTTAAATTTTTCATTAGAATTTAGATGCCTTTTGGTCTCCCCTGAAGATAAAAGAAATACATTTTCAGGATGAAAACATTCACTTATTTGTTGCCTAGAGAAAAAGCAAAGCTAATAGTATTGAAAATACACACCACGAACTTGAGGGACAGTCTAGCTTTCCTTAGGGGAAAGACCACAGAGTTGTGGTATTAGGATCTCATCATCTTCCCCATATCTCTTCATGATGGCAAGTACTAGCAAGCCAGTTTCTTAGAAACTCCATCTAGTGGTCTGATACAAAACAAATTGGTCTGCCTGCTTGTCTTCTGGAACTGGGACGCACAAGGCTTCAAGTGTCTGGTGAAAAATAATGAAGTCTTTTGTCTTGTCTGAGTGAGGAAATTCTCCATTATGCAGGCATGTGTAATCCCTTTATTCCTGCTCCCTGGAGGAGAATTACAGTGAGGCATTTTCCTTTTCCCAGTTGGGGTTAATGTTATGCCCTCTCTACCTTTGAAAGTAAAACAAGACTAGGACCCCTGACGATGATTCAAATGTGGGAATATTCTTCAGCAAACACACATTCCCAGTTGCAAAAATATTACCCCTGGTTTCTTGCCAAGCCTTTGAAAAAAACATATGAAAGATTGATTCTTTTTTTCTTCCTCTCTCTGCATTGCCTTTGTGCTGTGGAATTTCAATTGCCTCTTATATGACAGCTATATATATATATATATATATAGTCTTTTATGGAGGTGGAGGGAAGAGAATCATGTCTTAAGAAATTGTCTCTATTTTTCTTGACATTTCTCCATCACAAATATTTTTAAATTGGCCCAAAGATTATGGTTATAAGAGAGATCTTTGGAGCTTTATTAGCCTTTAAACACCACTAGTTGTTTATAGAAATAGTAGCAGGGGGTCCTCGGTTTCTTTCTTCTCTCTCTCCATATCTTCTTTCTTAATGTTCCAGAACAAGGGTGTGGGAAAAGCCTGTACATTCTGTAATGAAAGAGAGAGGCCTATGAGTCTTCAAATTATTTTCATTCATTATAGAAAAGTTAGATTGCATGAAACCATCTGGTATTAAGCGTAATTACCATCTAAAGGAACTGCAGTGTAAATCTGCAGAGCATTACATTGGAGGGATTTTACTCCAACCTTGGGCTCCACAAGTTAACACACTGCAAAGTATTATCAGATGTTGGTCAATATAATGTAATCACATCGACAGAAAACAGGAAAACAGTCCTTCTGTGGTAATTACGGAAACCGTGGCTGTAGAATGGTGTAAGAGAATGGGGGATGAGTATTTCCTGGAAAGGGCTCTCACCTGCCTCCAGGAGAGTGACAATGAGATCCTCCAAAGTGAAGACAACAGCGGACATTAACAGGTGAGCTCCTCTGTAATGGCCTCTTGCTGAGGTGAGGAAAAAGCTGCATTTTTATGGAGTGACTACCCCACTCCTTTGTGAATGGGCCCAGTCCCGAGTAAATGGATATGGCTCTTTAATAGCAACAGCAGATTTGTTCTTTCCAGTCTTGTGCTATTCATAACAATGTTGTCATAAGCACACATGTAAACATGTGGGCAACCAGAACCTTGTTGTAGACTGAAACATAAAAGAAGCCTTAGTGTCTTATCGTATGCAGGTATGATAAATAAAAAAGACAATCAGCTCGTGGGCAATCCATGCCGTTAGTGCATCTATTAAAATTCAGCAAATAGAATGTCTGAAACCCCACACCACACTAGGGTTTAAATTTGGTAATGCTCCATCTGTCTCAGAAAAACGTAAATTACAATGTAAAGATTGAACTTTTTATTATAACAAAAATGAAATTTTGCAAATGTTGCAGAAACCATATGAACCAATTTTTCTACTGAGATGAATTTTCTTATAGTACTTATTGCCAATGATAAAAGAGTAAAAGAGAAACCCTGTTAAAATAGTTTGCTGCATCTGTTGGGTAAAATTTAATAGTAGCTCTCCTGATCCATAGCACAATTATAATCACTTTGTAATAATGTACAAATCATGTGCAATCTCAACGAAATATAACATATTTTGATTACCACAAATCAGGAAACAACTAGGAAAACGTCTTTGAAATATATTACTTTACTGTGTATGATAATGGATGTTAATTAGACTTCTCGTGATAATCATTTCATAATACATACAAATCTCCTCGAATTATTATGTTGTACCCCTGAAATTAATACAGTGTTATATGTCAATTATATCTCAATGAAACTAAGAAAAGTTCAAGGAAAGTTTGATTTAATTAAAAAAAATTTTTTTTTAGTGTTTATTTTTGAGAGAAAGAGAGAGCCAGAGCATGAGCAGGGGAAGGGCAGAGAGAGAGAGGGAGACACAGAATCCGAAGCAGGCTCCAGGCTCTGAGCTGTCAGCACAGAGCCCAGCGGCCGGGGGTGGGGGGGTGGGGCGGGGCTTGAACCCGCAAACCCTGAGATCATGACCCGAGGCAAAGTCAGATGCTCAACCAACCGAGCCACCCAGGCACTCCGGAAAGTTTGATTTTAAAAAAGCAAAAATATATATATTATTTTGCTTAAATGAAGTTCTATTTGGCCTCTTTGCCTCTTTATGTTTTATACAAATGCATATACCCACAGATCTTATCTTCTCATTGCTCTCTGAATACACTTAAGTTCCATATACTTAACTTAGTCTCTGTATCTCCAAATGGTCTTTTTTTTTTAAATTTTTTTTTCAACGTTTATTTATTTTTTTTGGGACAGAGCGAGACAGAGCATGAATGGGGGAGGGGCAGAGAGAGAGGGAGACACAGAATCGGAAACAGGCTCCAGGCTCTGAGCCATCAGCCCAGAACTCACAGATCGCGAGATCGTGACCTGGCTGAAGTCGGACGCTTAACCGACTGCGCCACTCAGGCGCCCCTCCAAATGGTCTTTCAACTAGTCTACAAGAGTTTTTAAATCTCATAAATAAGAAAAACCAACAATGAAGCAGCCTTAATAGAATCACAGATAAATAGTTATGAAAATATCTAATATTTAATTACATATTTGATTAATATTCAATGTTTTGATGGTAATATATTCAATATTAATAATTAGTATTCAATACGTTAATATCTACAAATACCTTACATATGTTAACAGAATCTTTAATAAATTAGATGTTAATAATTTAATATTTTATTAATATTGAGTATATTAATACCTGATACTCTGTTTCCCAAAAACTTTGGGTGATTCTTACCAAATGTTTGCCATAAAGAGTTATTGCTCTGTCAGGAGGCTGACCAAAACTCAGCTTCATGGGTACCTGTGCTTCTTCTCACCTGCAGGGTCCTTCTAGCATCCTCTCCTGTGCTGGATCGCATTCCACTGAGCGGTTGGCAAGTCTAACGGGAAGATCTGTGAGAGGCTACAAAGCACTCAGCCCCTGCAAGCGGTGCTAGTCGGGCCCAGAATGTGGGGCTGCAGGAAACTAACATGACCTCATCCAAAGCTGCTGAATTGCTAGGCTGAATGATGAAACAAGAATTTGAAAAGGAGAGCTTGTCAGATGGGAAGGAGCACTCGCGGGGTAAGATGCTAATGCTTTGCATTATTAAGCTCCCTTAGATTTCCATTTAATTGGGCCAGCTTCAGAGAGCTGGGAGCTCTGGGTCTAGACAGCGGAGGACAGAATAAGAATGAAGAGGGCCGTTTGTCCTTTCCTCAAATTTCCCTTGTCATATAGCTAATGATGTGCACAGGAACAGGTGGCCCCTTGGAGGGCTTCACAGGGGGTTAATTTGAACTCCTTCCTCTAGAAAACTCCACCATCTCCTCAGTCTCTGTAATATCAGGTTCATCTGTCTTCCAGAGGAATGTGACCTAGATGCTTCTGTTCTAGAGGAGAGCCCAGGTGTCAGTTCATCTGTCCTGAGCCCCAGGGAGGCAGCGGTGGGAGAACAGGACCCAAAAGGCCAGAGGACAAAAACACTCTCATTCAGCCTACAGCCTATGAAAGAGGAGCCCTAGCTAAGTCCTCACCGCCTAGAAGTTGCGGGGCTCCAAAGTGATGCACACACCTAAGTTCCAGGTAGGCACTTACAACCCATGCAGAAGACAATGTCACGCTTGTCTCCACCATGGCAGTATTGTTCTTCTGCTAATGGTGCCTCTGAGGGCAGGTCTATGTTCTCTTCCAGCCATTCCTCATGCCCGAATCACCAGCCTCTCTTATCCTGCAGAGATCTTGATTTAAATCCTACTCTCACTCTTCCACCTGCCAAGTCAATCAGGCTCACCTTTACCAACACCTGTGACCATGCCCTCAACGTCCCACTCTTCCTTTTCTTTGCAACATGCTTGTCTCTACCTGTTTGGCTAGGTCTCCCAATTCTGAGATAAGACCATTTTTTTCCTGGCCCATCCAAGCAGAGCAGAGAATGTCATAGTTGCACTTGAGACATTTCAAAGACCGTGGGTCTCCATTCCCAAGACTTTCAGTCAGTTACAGGTGATGCCAACTCTGGTTGATGAGTCTATGTTATTAGTTTGGGAGTATATCCACCAAATGATGTGAACAAATGAGCTGATGATGCTTTTAATGTTAGCAAGACTAGCACAAGGGTGGAGCCAGAATGCCAACCCAGACTGGCTACTGAGCCACTGAGTAAGTGATAGACACTGCTCATTTACTCCTATGAGGTTGCTTATACCTCCACTTGAAAGGCATAAGAAATTAAGACTTTCCAAGGACTTAACCATGACTCAGAGGATTCAAAGCCAAGCATGGCTAACTGCAAAGCCTGTCCTCTTTCCACTTCTACTATACTGCCACAGCATACTCTATGTGACTATTTGGATTTGAACAAGAATGAGGTGACCTTTGTAGCTCAGAGTCAAGAAGGCCACACAATTTCAGTCCAGATATGAGCTTTCCTGAGCTGACTTATCCATCAGGGCCTAAGGTTGGAGTTGCAACAGATACCCAGCAAAAGATCTTCCATGAAGACACCTCTATTAGCCCCAGATGGCTAAAGCTGGTTCCTCTCTACCACAGGAAGTTTTATGGAGAATATGGAGGGAGAGGAATGAGATTGGAGAGGGTTATGGTCCTAAATACTTAAGCTGCCCCAGACAGCAAGGATGCCTGTAGACCACATAGTACCTTTGCATAAATTGGGAAAAGAGGCCTGTTCCTCTGGAGAGATGTAGTCCTATGCCAGGGTCACTGCCTGGCAAGGAGGGTGTGCCTTAGCAGGTACAGTGGGGGCTAGATTTCAGCTTCTAATTTCCCCTTGACCTGGCAACTCTGTATGATGCATAACATGTTTGTACACCCTGAGAAGCATTCATGAGTATGGGAAAAACAAAGGCCTTAGGGGTTGTCCATAGAGTGGATGAAAACAAAGGATCCTCTATAATTTAAAAGCACAGAGTCATAGTTAATACATGGATTTTGGAGTTACACCGACCAGGGTTTGATTCCTGGTTCTCTGGCTCCCTGATTCATTAGACAAGGTGATTTAGGCAGGTTAGCTAAGCTTCCTGAGACTTAATTTTTCCTCTCTAAAACAGAGCTAATAGTCCTTCCTTGTCTTTCAGGGTTTGCTATGAGGACCTAATGAGACAGAGGTTGTAAAATAGTACAGTGTTTAGTGCACAGTCATCTTCCAGTAAACGGGAGAGATTAGTTTCATAAGTTTTTGAGGACACATAAATATGGCTGCCTAATTGGGAAATCAGATTGTAGTTGGTATCGATGTGATACCCAAGACCATTTCTATGGTTTGTGATCTTGGGAGAAAGTACTTACCTAGTCTAAGACTCAGTTTTGTCACGCATAACATAGGGGTAATGATAGTATTTTTCCTAAATAGGTGTATTGTACAGATTGACTGAGATAATACGTGTAAGATCTTAGCATCATATGTGGGTCTTAAAAAAATATTCATTATTCATTCTTTTCCCATTTCCCTTTTCCTACTCCTCTATCTTCATGTTGGGAAGGCATTTTCATGCCATAATGTAAACATAGTTTAGGGGACAAAACACTTTATTTTATGAGACATTTTAGATAAATGATTTCAATTATTAAAGTCACTCAGTAAGGGAACCATGACTATGCTCTGTATGAATTTTCTCGTCACAGTTGTGTTCACAGAACTAGAGATATTACTGAAGACTCTTCCATCTGACTAGTGTCATAATCATGTGCTCAGGGCAAATATGAACTCTTTGAGGGAATAATCTATGTGTCCAGTATCTCGGAAAATGCCTGGTGCATAGAAGATGCAGCAGAAGTATTTCTTGAATGAGCAAGTCCTTTCCTTCCGGAAGAAAATCCAGCTAATGTCATTTGAAAATCTGTTTCTTAACAAATGTGTTCTGATTTTATTTATATTTAAGTAGTATAGCAAATGTATTTGTACAATTTGTACATTTGTACATAAAAACGATTCTCTTAGAGAAAAAATAACCCCACATATGTCATTAAATAGACTTAAAATTTTTTTGTAGTAAGTAGCATTCAACTAAAGGCTATTCCTTAGACTTTAAAGAATTATTAATATGAGTGCACGGCAAGGAAGATTTGGTTGTAGATCCAAATATCAGAATTCAAATACTATGCTAGGCTGATAATTCAAAAAAGATTATAAAGACACTTCCTAACTAGTGAATTACTGATGGAAAACCACAAAGGGATGGAATATTCTAAAGTAATATAAAATGTTTAATTATTTTATTCTGACATTTCTCTATGCATTCAGCCTAGCAGGAATGATAATGCATTTTTGCTCAATTTCAGGGCTCTGAATTAGAGAAATCTCAGTAGAGGCAGCGACGCTTTTGAAAGCACACTGCTATTTGTTTTGATATCTTCTGATGTAGTGAAAAGGTCACTGCTTTTTGAAGGAAGCTTTCTTTAGTGGAGCTGAACAGTACAGGCGAAGTCAAAACAGAGTGAATTTAACAGCAACCCTGGATTTTACAGTTTAGGTGGTGGAACATCCTCTTTCTTGCAATCCTCTCCAGATAAGTCTTGAAAATAAAGAGAGTGAGAGAGAGAGAGAGAGAGAGAGAGAGAGAGAGAGAATACAGATGCCCATTTGCGCCCAGTGAATCCCCTGCAGGCAAGCAAGGGACCATATTCTCAAGTTCTGTAAAAATGGCCCACTTCTGTCTCTTTCACAGAGTTCCCATAAATATGGAGAAGTTCCTTTCTATTTCTTACAACATAGATTAATTTTCAAAAATACTACCTAGGAGAGCACAAATGAAAAAATTAGAGATGACTATGCGGAGACGGCACTGGTGACTCCAATGATTCAAATACCTCAGACTCTGGGCCCCTTTCTCTCTGACTTTTCCCTTTGTTGGCTTGAATTTCCTGTTCATAGTAAAGGTATAGAGCATACTTTTTCCTGGAATAACGTGGATCCTGTTTCAAACGGAAACACGGATCCCCTGAGAACTGAGACCCCGCAGCCCCGCAGCTTAATTATCAGTACTAAGAACTCAGGCCTCTCCATCAATATGACTTTACTATTCACTCCAGGAATTTCCTGTCTCAGAATGTAAGGCCGTTAACCAATAAGTAATTTCATTGTTAGCTTCAGGAACTTTCTGAAAATCCATTTGTCTGAGTTATGGGCTAATGGACCAGCCCCTGTCTCTAGATAATATGTCACTCAACTGGTCAAACCAATCACCTAAAAATAATAGGTACTCATCAACACTTAGGCCAAGACCCTGCCCAGCGGGGTCCATCAACCCTAAACATTGTTTTTTTAAATGCTGTTTCTAAAAATTAGTTGTATTGGGGCGCCTGGGTAGCTCAGTTGGTTGGGCGTCCGAATTCGGCTCAGGTCATGATCTCCCAGTCTGTGAGTTTGGGCGCCACGTTGGGCTCTGTGCTGACAGCTCAGAGCCTGGAGCCTGCTTCAGATTCTGTGTCTCCCTCTCTCTCTGCCCCTCCCCCGCTCATGCTCTGTCTCTGTCTCAAAAAATAAATAAAAACATTAAAAACATAAAAAAATAAAATAAATAAAAATTAGTTGTATTTATTTTTAAAGGTAATACATGTATATGGCTAAAAATCCAAGGGTAGAATAGAATTGATTTCTGGAGTGAAGAGGACAGCAGAAACTCACCACTGATTTCTTTCTTTTCAGAAATCACCCCACATCAGGAAGGAAAGTGAAAAACAGACATGCAAACTCCACTGAACAACTGACAAATGAAAGGTGGAGCCAGAGGGGGTGGAAAGAACACTGGGGCACAGAGTGGCAAAGGGATGCCCTCTCTACTGTGCCCTCACTCCCAGTGCCGCCCTCCCCAGAAAAGTAATGGTACCTATCCATAACACGTACTTGTTACTTGTGTATCCAGGAGAGTCCTACACTCTTTTTTTTTTTTTAATTGAGGTATATCAGGGCACCTGGGTGGTTCAGTCAGTTGAGTGACTCACTCTTGATTTCTGCTCAGGTCATGATCCCAGGGTTGTGGGATTGAACCCCGTGTCAGGCTCCACGCTGAGCACACAGCCTGCTTAAGATCCTTTCTCAGGGCGCCTGGGTAGCTCAGTCGGTTAAGCATCCAACTTCAGCTCAGGTCATGATCTTACGGTTCATGAGTTCGAGCCCCAAATAGGGCTACGCACTGACAGTGCAGAGCCTGCTTGGGATTCTCTCTCTCCCTCTCTTTCTGCCCCTCCCCTGCTCGCTCTCTCTCAAAAAATAAACTTTAAAAAAGAGAAAAAAGATTCTCTCTCTCTCCCTCTGCCCCTCTCTTCCACTTGCATTCTTTCTCTAAAATAAAAAAAATAAAAATAAACGAAGTATAATTGACATATAATGTTGTATTAGCTTATAGCACACATTACAGCATTACAAAATAATGATTCGATGTTTTGTATATATTGTGAAACTGTCTAAACTCTTACATCAAGAATTCTGCCCAATATCAATCACTAACAACACTTAAACCCAAACCCCAAACCCTACAAATATCCACTCCTGACCTATCTCTTGTGAGGTATTATTAAGAGTGCTGCAGTGGGAGTCTGCCTCACTGTGATGAGTATTAAATTTTGCTCTGATTGACCAACAGATTATTCAGGTGACCATTTGGGGCAGTCTATGCTGCAAAGGCAGCAGGTAAGTGAGTGGCTTAAGGTTATGGAGGAGCAGAGCCAGATGCTGGTCCAGGCCTTCTGACACCAAGTCTAGTAGCTTACGTTAGAATTAGGTGGACCCTGAGGATCACCTCCTGCAATCTTTAAATTCCTGGAAAATCAGGGATTTAAATAATTAACCTGTTTACACAGCCTGGTCTTGAGATACCTTAGATCAGGGATTTGTTTTGTATTATTTCCCCCAAATATTTGTTATTTTTAAAAGTTATTTCTAAGACACTAATATTTCATGGTATCTTCTTAAATCACACTGGATTTAAAGTTTATGTGACTTATCTCTCTGTGCACCCAAATGCCCACCTGTTGCCAAAATCATTTGGCTGAGGTCTTCTTTCTGTGTCTTCCTATAACCTTCTGCCTACCTCCCTGAAGAGGAACCTCTTAGATGAAACTAAGGACAATAAGGCTATGAAAATAGAAGACTAGGAAAATCGAGAGTGACAGAGCACTAAAACAAGTCTCTGCTGCACTTCTTTTCTGTTGTATCAAGGCAGACCCATCCATTAAGATACAGAATCTGTACCTCCTTGTCCTTTCCTTCTTTCAAAGCCTCCTTCCAAAATGCAAAGGGTCATGGGAGTGGCCATTTTTCCCCCCAGCTTTCCTGAGGGATACTTGACAAATAACGTTGTGTAAATATAAGGTATACAACATGATTCGACGTACGTATATATTGTGAAGTGATCGCCACCAATAAAGTTAGTTAGCACATTCATCTGCTCCCATAATATAGGGTAGGCCTATTTAATTGCTTACCCTGAAGTGACTGCAAATGTTTTCCTTTTCTTTCTTTTTAATTTCTCTTGTCCCTTCTTCTTTGTTTTTCTTTCCATTTGTTGTTGTTGTTCATTGAAAAATAGCATAGAAAAATGCCCATGGACCCATAGGTATTGACCCAATCAGTTCTTGACCTTCTTACATTATAATGCAGGTATGATATATTATTATTATCATCGTCATCATCATTACTACTACTATACAATTAATGAAAAAAGGTAAATACACCCCAAGAAACTGTCAGTTTGACATCTCGCCCTTAATTCTTGCAGAGACTAATGTAGCACCAACAAGGAAAACATTTTCACAGAAAAAGAGCTAAATGGCTTTTCTAAAGATCAAATTTGTATTCTTAAAAAAGTCTTCATTTTTTTCTAATTGTAGCCTCTTATTCCTGAGATTGACTAGGTAGCAGCTCTGGGAGCCTACAGTTGCCTCTCAGTTTGTAGTATGCTGGGCTGTAGTAAAATGCTACTGGATCTGGGTGTTCCTCAAATTACACAATTATTAGGCAAGACTGAAGGCATCCCTATTCCCTAATAGTCTTAAACATTTGGCTCAGGTAACTCCACAAATATTCTCTTTTTAAAACCACTTCTGCACATTTAAAAATCAACAGCTAAATCCCTCCCTGCAATGTTATTTAGCGGTAAAGGATGTGACGTCTAGCACAATTACATCTGTGCTTTAATATGACTTTGAGAAAACACCAGAGTTCTATCCATCCAATAAATTCACTTTTATGATATTGGGCACCATGATGTTAGCTTTCATTATCAAGCAGATGAGCCAAATCTGTCAGAAAAAGTCTGACTTTATTTTTCAACTCCTATAACATATTATTATTATTATTATCATTGCTACTATATTATGAGTGAAAAAAGGTAAGTGCACCCAATGAAACTATCAGTTTGACGTATTGACCTTAATTCTTGTAACGTCTGTGTTATTTCTAAGGCCCAACCCTAAGGTAGATGAATTCTTGGAAGGAGGTTTTCCAAAAACTTGTCACCTAGATAGACAATAAGCTGTTGCCCAATGGGATCCCCTTTCTGGAGAAACTTGCGTGGGAACAGTCACTGTGTTTGGCAACCCAGATCAATATGCACCATAGCTTCACCTTCCTTGTGCATGAATTACAGTCTCACTGTGTTTGTGTGTGTGTGTGTGTGTGTGTGTGTGTTTTGTAAACTGGGAGCAGGTGAATAAGGAAAAGGTAGTGGAAAAGAAAAACTGGAAGACCAAATTTAAGAAAATTCACAGAGAGGTGAGGCTCTGGAAGTGGATGCCTGTCTGTGCTCTGAAGTCTCTGGGAGCCCCAGGGTACATTCAGGAAGGTAGTTACTCTGGGTAGGTGAGTAATGTCATTTTGGTTCCTAATTTGGTAAGTAGACTCTGAATACAGGCTCAGAGTATTACAATCCCCTCATGGGTCCTTTGGATTGGAGGCTGAATTCTCTTCCCCGTCAGTGCATGGCATGGTCTGTCTTGTGTGAACAGAGGAGCATCTTCAAGACGCTAGGGATTGATCCTGCCAGGAATTCATCTAGTATAGTAGTTACAGCTTGATAAAGACCCTGGAGTACCATGCAGCATTCAAGGCCGGCCCCCCATGACGTTATCTGATGGCAATGCCAGGATTGAGCCAATTGGACTCAAACTGAAATTGGGACGCAGGTTGTTAGAGATTTGCTGAGAAAGCTTTCCTTTCTCTATTTCAACTAGACTTTTTATGATCATCTCATCATATTTTGTGGTGATAATGCATAATAAGCCCAGAAATGATTGTTCTCCTCTCATAAAAGGCACTGCAGCACATACTCATATCTGCGCACGAACTGTCAGCAGATAAAAGACTGAATACCAGAATACTGTCTTGACTAGTTACTAGGATTGTTTTTGGCACACAAATTTCAAGTACTGTTATAAACTCAAAATAGTGTCTCAAACCATATATATTAGCCTTATTTCCTCATTACAGTCATCCAAGTTGTGATATACACTCTGGCAAAAACTCTTTAATGACCATTCCTAGAACCAAGGTAGACTAGAAGACAGTCTAACTCCTTCTTCTCAGCATAAGTTGGGAAGGGTCTTCCCAGTATAAATTCATCCATTCACCTTGTCAGCCATTCTTCTTCTAGCCTCCAGTATTTAGTTGTATTGTTACATGCGTCTGTGTAATACGTGCACCATAAATAGCATTCTGAATGCTCGTGCATTGTTATAAAGATCATGCTCTTTCACGTTATGACACAGTCTTGTAAAATACTCTTAAGTAGCTAGCCTGATTTTCCTTTCCGATACTTCATCAAGGCAGGTTTAAGAAACCACTGTTGAAATTACACATTTTCATAAGCATTTTAAAATGGATATGCTTTTGATTCTTATAGGTTTTAAATACATTTACTCTTAATAGGTTAATAAATCATAATTACTTCTAAAAAGCTTACCATTTCCCCCTTAGATTGTGATTTGTCCCTTATATATTACAAAAGAAATAAAACATGGAAGAATAAAAGTAAGTTATAGTCATCTTTTTGTAAATGTTTATACTTAATGATTTATGTGTATGGGCATGAAAAGAAAAATGCATGACTGAGCTAATAAAATATTATTTTTCCAGGAAAGATATAAATGATGTATTTGACATTATTTGTAACTACATAGTTACCCAGACCTACTTTCTAGCAGAAGGTGCATATTGATACTCAGAAAATTAGTTCATTAAAGAGAAAAGAGTTTTTTTGCTGGATATAATCCCACTAGGGTTAAATATGTATCAGTGTTTAATGGTGTTACCTTAAGATTTTAGTGACGGCAGTCTCTTTTTCTAGAAGATTCCTTGCCCTGATGCTGAAGACAGACTTGCGAAGCTGAAAAATTGTAAGTGTGGGTTATTAGTTTTGGAATGTGAAGGGATAATATAATGACAAATCATTACATACATTATATAGAGAACAGTATTAAAACATCAAACATAATTTTTTTTTTACTGACGCATCTTTATATGAGTGATTCTATTCTTTAATTTTACCTTCTATTTTTACTTTTATTTGGGCAGAAATGCAAACAAGCTTGTGGGGCCACACGTCACAACTATGGTGGTGATACATTGGCTGTGCTTGTTAGTAATAATGTCTTACATCTGAATAGGCTTTTCAGTATCCAGAGAATGTAGCATTGAGACAAATATTGGACTGCTTCTTGCTATCGTCCAGCAAACTGTTCTCTAATCCACTTTACACCTGTTTCAGGTTCTTTTATTTTTTTTAATGTTTATTTATTTTGACACACACACACACACACACACACACACGCACAGAGTGTAAACAGGGGAGGTGCAGAGAGAGAGGGAGACACAGAATCCGAAGCAGGTTTCAGGCTCCAAGCTGTCAGCACAGAGCCTGACATGGGGCTCGAACCCATGAACTGTGAGATCAGGACCTGAACCAAAGTCAGATGGTTAACTGACTGAGCCACCCAGGCATCCCCTGTTTCAGGGTCTTAGCCTGTGACTTGGTACTAATCTGAATGATGAGTTCAGGAGTTGCTTTGCCCACTGACATGGAGACAAATGAGATGAGCTTTCAAGGTTGCTTCCTAGCTGGCAATGATGAGATTATTCCAGGGAAAAGCACTAAGATAAACAAAACCCTGGAGGTTGCCTATAAACCAGAAGATTCCTCAAACTCAGCTCTGTCCTGCCTGGTAGTTGCAGAAGTCAGAGGGGTGACAGGTGCGCAGGAAACTCAAGTGGGCAATCAGAGGGCAGAGAAAGAACAGGGAAGCATGCCAACCTAGGCAGATTCATAATAACAAATAACTAGGAAGGGTAACTCCAATAGTCAGACCAGAGATAACACTTGGACAACATCCTGCTCATCTTTTTTGTTTTTTTTTCATCTTTTTAAATATTTATTTATTTTCAAGAGACAGAGAGAGACAGAGTGTGAGTTGGGGAGGGGCAGAGAGAGAGGGAGACACAGAATCCGAAGCAGGCTCCAGGCTCTGAGCTGTCAGTGCAGAACCCGACACGGGGCTCAAACCCACCAACTGTGAGATCATGATCTGAGCTGAAGTCGGACAACCAACTGACTGAGCCACCCAGGTGCCCCACGACATACTCATCTTGATCAGTAGATCAGGTTAGATTTTCTAAGCACTTAGTATGATATTAGTGACTATTAGAGATACAGCTTACCCACAAATCAGAATTGTTTACCTGAATTGAAAAGCTTAGTTACAAAGGCAAGGCTATGATGCATGAGGTTACCAGTAAAAAGTAGACCGTAAGGTGCTGGCTGCTGTGTCCAGCAGAAAAGATGAGAAGGCTGCATGACTTCGGGTGGGCACAAATAGCTGTATCTGAAATAGCAAAGATGTCACTGAAGAAGTGGACACTGCACTAGGCCTTGAAGGATGGTTCAGATTTCCATAGCAAAGGAGGCTGTGAGCAAAGGACTGCAGTTGGAAATGCACGCGTGGGGCAAAGAGATCCAGTGCAGATGATATGCTTACGTGCTGAGCTCGGTGGAAGAAACACTGTAAGGCATACTGTGTTTCCAACAGATTTGAGGGAGGAAAAAAAAATGAGCAGGAGACAGAACAACTCTGTATCCAGTAAAAACAGACTGTCTAATTTCTTTTAAACAACATAGTGACTTCAGGTACAAAGTCACAGAGCTCCATTCTACAACAAACAAGCCTATAAATAAATACTGTACTGTCGACCGACATGTCCATATGGCCACAGCTGGAGAGGAAGTGACAGGCACAAACTGGTCTTTTCAGCCACACCTGACAACCTAGATAACAACATATCCAGCAATATAATTTTTGTATTTCACAGCAGATCTGCAATAAAGGGAAAGATCATTGAACACATTGGCAATTTCCCTCATATGAAGAAAGATGGAGCACTCATATATTTTCAATAATGAAAAACTGAATTGGTTTTTTTTACTCATCAGAACTCATGGAAGAATAAGTTAATGTACACACAAGGAAATAAGGGTGGATGCCATTTTTTTCAGAAGTTACATTTTTAGGGTAGTGCACGGAAGGCTGTTTACCATGATGGATCCTAAAACTTTCTTAAATCTCCTCCCCTCCCCTTGTGAGGTGACTTTGGGCATGGATTTAACCTCCTAGAGCTGACAGCCTATCTCCCAAGGAATGTTATTTAAAGTCATTTGCAGAGACAGAAGGGTCTCATCATGGTGGTGCTTTTGCCCTTTGGTTCCTAACCACACACATTGTCATGGGAAAGGCCCGGCTACGGAGGCCCCGAGACTGCAGGTTTGGGGAGAGGTCTGGACCCCACTGCCCTTATTTCATCTCTGAAGGACACTGACATGCCTTAGTCATCTTTCCCTTAGTGAAGGTGATGGTCTGAATTCAGTCACCTACCTACTGCCCTGTAATTGAGCAGCTGACACTTAACACAGAGTTCTTCATGTTAGAAAAAAACCTTTGCAGAAACTGGGGATAATATTTATTATATTGATTCCAAAATCATTTCTGTGCCATCTAAGATCGCTAAAGGGCTGCTGGATCTCCTTTGTCCTAAACCTGAACTAGTTAAAGTGAAATACACTATTAATCTGTATGAGGAACTTCCTGAGAACTGATTTTATAACAGCAGAGGTAGCAAAAGAATAAATACTCTAAATAGAATAAATACTCTAATAGAACTTCAGATTCAGCCTCAGGATCTACTGATTGATCGATTGGCTGATTTTTTAAGTAAGCCCTATGCCCAACATAGGGCTCAAACTCATGATCCCGAGATCAAGAGTCCCATGCTGCACCCACTGAGCCAGCCAGCCAGCCAACCAGCTACCTCTAGCTTCAGGATGTTTTAAAAGAAGAAACATTGACATCTACATCTATCTGTCATCTATCTATATCTAAATATATGTGATAGCCCAAATATGTATTTAGTTATATATTTTAACGGTTCTTTTTTTCTAGTAAATAAAGAAAGCCTATAGTGATTATCTAGTACCCCTCCCCTTTTCATTATTTCTGTAGTAGAGCTTTGCACATTTTTTTTTTTTTTTTTTTCTGCAAAGGACACTGTCTGCTAGTCCCAAGTACTCAGAGCTATGCTGCTCTGCAGTGCCCTCTTCTGGCTCCAGAAGATACTGACAGTCACCTGAAATGATCAAAACAAGGAATACAGAAATCAATCAATTTCAGGATAAGTAATTTTAGACCTGAAGTTTAAATTACAGGTAAGGCAGGTGCCAGTAAATGTTTCTTCTGGATGTAAACACATCAGACATGTAGGACTTAAAGGGAAGGGTATGGATGACATTACATGGAGTCTGCACTGAAGAAAATAAAAGATTAGTTGAAAAAGCCCTTTTTGGTGATTTTCTTTTGTTTGTAAATCTAATACATCCAACTCCAGAAGACAAACATTCTCTGACTGAATTACCAAAAATACATTTAAACATTCAAACAAGAGACCCCTGGGTGGCTCAGTCAGTTGAGCATCCAACTCTTGATTTCGGCTCAGGTCACGGTCTTAGGGTTTGTGAGTTCGAGCCCCACATTGGGCTCTGCACTGCACTGATGGTGTGGAGCCTGCTTGGGATTCTCTTTTTCTCCCTCTCTTTTTCTGCCCCTCTTGTGCATGTGCTCTTTCTTTCTCTCAAAATAAATAAACTTAACAAAAATTAAATGTTCAAGCAGCACAGAGATTTTTTTTGTCTTAAAAATTTTAATTTAAAAGGCATTTCCAGGACTATGCACTTTAACGTGAAATTCAGGAAGTTCAAATTTGCAGTTATTTGTGGTTGAATAATTCGGAGCTGAAGGACACAGCAATGGATGGATCTCGCTGATTTTCTGGCAATTTCTTTAACATCTTTTAATCTACAGGTACACCTCCTGCCTGCCGCCCCCCTCCCCCAACCATATTTGAAGGACCGGGGGCATGTCACCTGGAGCTTCCAGGAGTGTGGATTTTCCCAAGTGCACATTCATGCCATAGTTCACATGCTCCTCTGTCTTCTATACCTCTTGCAAATTGGTAGTTGAACCCAGAGTCTCATCTGGCTCATACGTGATGGTTTTGGCAAGACCACAGGTGGTGGTGTAGCTTTTCATCAGAAGGTGCACAATGATTGTTCCTCTTTTTGTGATGTTAGTAGTATTGATGTCTATTGCTTAGATCATTGATTCATTCAGTTTCTAAAATTGACACTTCTTTCTCATTTATTAGTTGGAACACCTTTATAATGAAGTACTTCCTCTCATGCACTATTTGGTTACTCATTAGTACAGTTCACATAGAAAAGGCAAAGTAAATGTTGATTCTTTACTTATTCATTTTTTATGTAATTAATTGGTTTTCTATCATCCTCTGAAGGTGACCAATTAGTAGTTTCAAAATGTCATTATTGGGGCACCTGGGTGGCTCCATCGGTTAAGTGTCCAACTTCGGCTCAGGTCATGATCTCGCAGTTTTTGAGTTCGAGCCCCACATCGGGCTCTGTGCTGACAGCTCAGAGCCTGGAGCCTGCCTCAGATTCTGTGTCTCCCTTTCCCTCTGCCCCTCACGCTCTGAATCTCTCTGACTTTCAATAATAAATAAACATTAAAATATTTTTTTAAAATAAAAAAATAAAAATGTCATTATTGACTTAAGGACTTAAATATATTTGGTTTCAATCCATTACAATCATTATCCTCATGTGAAGCCAAAGAGCATTGGGAGATTTTTCAAAATGGCTCATGGGTTCTTTTGGCCTGACTTTAGTAGTCTTTGTCTAAGCTTCCTTGTTATTAGTATGGCCAGATATCCCTAGCTCATCTTGTATATGCTTCCTATTCCAAATTACCATTTTTCTCCAAAAAGCCTTGGTTTATTTATTGAGAAATGGGTTTCAAGAACACAATTTAGTGATACTCTTCGCTACTGAGTGGGTCACTGTTTCGAGGGCTTGGCCTGATTTTATTCTGATATTTTCTATTTAAATTCAGGACTCTGCGCTTTTACCTAATCTCTTCCATACGACATCTGTATCTCTTCTGTTTCTGTATCCTCCCACCCCACATCAAAACTCTTGATTATCAAATATACAGAGATAACAGACATTAGACTATCTGCCAATTACTCATTATTTTTATTTCACATTTCATAGGCACTAGTCTTAGCATTATAATACCTATTCTAACACAATACAACTAATGGATATTTTAAAAATGCATACATTCTTCCCATTTTCCTCTCATTTGTACACTTGTACTATACTCATATTAGCAGAGCAAATAGATATTGCATATTTTTCTCTTTATTTTAATCCTCATGTGGTCCTAGTTAGTCATACACAGTTTAAGAATGTTCGGGGCGCCTGGATGCCTCAGTTGGTTGAGCTTCCGACTTCGGCTCAGGTCACGATCTCGCGGTCCGTGAGTTCAAGCCCCGTGTCGGGCTCTGTGCTGACAGCTCAGAGCCTGGAGCCTGCTTCCGATCCTGTGTCTCCCGCTCTCTCTGACCCTCCCCCGTTCATGCTCTGCCTCTCTCTGTCTCAAAAATAAACATTAAAAAAAAAATTAAAAAAAAAAAAGAATGTTTGCCACCTGTTCTTATGTTAATGTCTTAGAGTCATTTTTGGAATTCATTTTGGTTGTTTGAAGCATGTTTTTTAGTAATTTCCTCAGGAAAGACTCATAGGAACAACATTACTTACATTCTTACATCTTAATAGTTAGTTGTTTTCTTTTCTCCTTTAAACTTGAGAGGTGGTTTTCCTAGACATAAGAAAGCTGGATGACATATTCTTTTCCTGGGTATCCTATATATGTGATTCTAATTTCTTCTGACATAAAACATTCCTGCCAAAAAGTCTGATGGTAATCAAATGTTCTTCCCTTTATAAGTCACTTATTCATTTTGAGCTGATACCTATTTTTGTTTTATTTTATTATTATTATTATTATTGGTTTTAAGTTTTTATTTAAGTTCCAGTTAGTTAACATGTAGTGGAATATTGGTTTCAGAAGTAGAATTTAATAATCCATCACTTACATATAACACCCAGTGCTTATTACACCCTCCTTAATGCCCATCCCCTAACCACCTCCTCTCCAGTACCCCTTAGTTCTCTATAGTTAAGAGTGATATATTAAAGATATATGTTAAACATACATATGTATATATAATTTTAAGTTATTACATTATATTATTATATTATAATTATAATACTAATTATAATATAATGTTATAAAAATATAATATATATAAATATATAATACATAAAAATATATAATATAATAATTAATATAATATAATAAAATAATATATTAAATATATATGTATATATAATTTTTTAAGTCCTGTAATTTGTCTGCAATATGTCTTATTTTTGGTCATTTGTTATTGATGTTTTCAGTTCCAATATATAGCTTCAAATCTTTTTACATTTCAGAAAAGTTTAATGCTGTTCTGTGCTATGGCTTTTGTTTTCTTCTTTCAGGATCTTTATAATACAGATCTGGGACCTTCACTGAAATTCTTTGATTTGTCAGTTTCTTTCAAATAATTTTCATTTCTTTCTTCATTTCTTTTTGATGTCTTCAAATTTCCTCTTTTTTACTTTCTAGTTTTCTAAAGGCATCATCTGATGTATGTAATCACTTTATGTTCTGCCTAGTTTAGTCTTCATTGCTTTTACTAATATAGTTGACCCTTGACCAATGCAGGGGTTAGGGGCACTGACACTCCATTCAGTTGAAAACACACACATAGCCTTTGACTCCCCCCCCCCCCCCAAACTTAACTGCTAACAGCCTACTGTTGGCTGGACACCTTACCAATAACACAGTCAACTAACACATTATTTTGTATGCCATATGTATTATATACTGTATTATTACAATAAAGCAAGCTAGACAAAAGAAAATGTTATTAAAAGCATAAGGAAAATACATTTACAGATAGTACTGTGCTGCATTTATCAAAAAATCAGCACGTAAGTGGACGTGCACAGCTCAAATTCATATTGTTGAAGAGTCAACTGTACTTCTTTCCTGAATTCTAGCACCTTATGTATGAATTTCTTACTTTTGTTGCTATTCTAGTCTTATGTAATCTGTATGTCTTTTTAAATTTTATTTATTTATTTATTTATTTATTTATTTATTTATTTATAATTTACACCCAAGTTAGTTAGCATATAGTGCAATAATGATTTCAGGAGTATATTCCAGTGATTCATCCCCTTTGTATAACGCCCAGTGCTCATCCCAACAAGTGTCCTCCCTAATGCCCCTTACCCATTTAGCCCATCCCCCCGACAGCCCTTCCAACAACCCTAAGTTAGGTCTCTGTATTGAACAGTCTTTTATGTTTTGTCCCCCTCCCTGCTTTTATATTATTTTTGCTTCCCTTCCCTTTTGTTCATCTGTTCTGTATCTTAAATTCCACATATGAGTGAAGTCATATGATATCTGTCTTTCTCTGATTGACTTATCTCGCTTAGCATAATACCCTCCAGTTCTATCCCCATCTGTCTTTTAACTCATTTTCCCATATAATGCTACAGTTTGAGCCATTGGTAGGTAGGTCTTTAGGGTAAGTTTCACTCTATTGGGACAGTATTCTGCTCCTTATTCTTTGTCTCTTACAATTCTTGTAGGGAATTTGGCTGTGATAAATTTCCATTGCTCATGCTTACACACAGTTTTCCTGAACACCTTAGTATTTCCTTCTAGCTTCAGAGTGTCTTCTTCTGTGGTTTTAACATACTGAACCATATGGCAGCCTTCTTTCTGAGATTTCCTGGCTTTGTTATAGGGAGCAGACACCACCAATTTTATCTGGATCTACTTTTCCCCTCATCACTCTTGTCACTGGCCTGTCAAGTTTGTTTCCACTTCTGGATGTTTTTCTTTGTGTGGAGCTAGGCAGGTGTGGTCCAGTCTCAAAGACATTACATGCCCTGTAACTAACTTGGCTTCCTCCCCAACAGCACCAACACTATGTCTTATACCCCAGATTCATGTGTTGAAGCTCTAGCCCCCCAGTGTGAAGATATTAGGAGAAGGGGTCTCCGAGAAGTACCTATGTTTAGAGGAGGTCATGAGGATAGCGCCCCGTGATGGCATTTGTGCCCTCATAAGAAGAGGAAGAGACCAGAGCCCTCCCTCTTTCTGTCATATGAACACGCAGCCAGAAGGCAGTCATCTGTGAACCAGGAAGAAGAACCAGACACAAATCTGCTGACACCTCGATCTTAGTTAGGCTTTCCAGCCTCCAGAGCTCTGAGGGATAAACGCTTGTTGTTGAAGTCACCCAGTCTGTGGTATGTGTTGTAGCATTCCAAACAGACCAAGTCACCTTGCAAACCATGTGGCTATTGTTTTGTCTACAGCTGCTTTTACTTGTGGTTTGTGGATTACCTAATTTTGTTGTAAATATTGTCTATGGAGTTTGGTTGTTATCTAGGTATTCTATTTACTTTCATGTTATCTAGGTATTCTATTTACTTAATTCAAGGAGATTAAGAAAACTATGCCAATGCTTCTATCATTATGCTGGAAGACTCCTTACATATTTTTTTGTTGAATTTTAATGCAAATTTATCATTTTTATTTGTCTTTTCAAAGAACAAAATGTTAGTTTTACTAATATTACTTATTGCTTCTTTTTCCCCTATTTGATTAAAATATACTTATTTTCCCCTTCCACTGTCTTAATATTTTCTTGGTTGGTATTTTTATAAATTCTTGAGTTAAAAATTTGGATGATTAGTGCCAGCCTCTATTCTTTTGCTAAATATGCACTCAAGGGTATAACTTTCCCTCTAAAAATGCCTTTGGTTGCTTCTCATAGGTTCAATCTACATAGTGTTTATTAGTTTTCAGTTCTAGAAACTTTTTATTTCCATGTGGTTTCTTCTATGCTGTCTAAATTATTTAAAAGTGATTTTTAAATTTTGAAAAGTGTTGGTGTTTTCTGGTTGTTATTTAGTTTCTAATCTTACTACACTTCCGCCAAATAATGTCTTCTCTAGCATAGTGATTTGGTTCATGTTTAGAATTCCTTTGTGGTATGTAAGTGGTCATGTTTTGTAAATCATTTAGGTGTGCCTCAATCAAAATATGTGCTCTTGGAGGGCCTGGGTGGCTCAGTCAGTTAAGTGTCCAACTTCTGCTCAGGTCATGATCTGAGCTGGTGACTTCGAGCCCCATGTCGGACTCTGTGTGGACAGCTCAGAGCCTGGAGCCTGCTTTTGATTCTGTGTCTCCCTCTCTTCTGCCATCCCCCACTCATGCTCTCTCTCTCTCTCTCTCCAAAAAAAAAAAAAAAATAGAAAATTAAAAAAAAAAAAGAACGTGTGTTCTCAAGTCGCTAAATGAAGAATTGTATAAATGCCCACTACGTGAAGCTAGTCAACTGTGTATTTCAAATATTCTAAATCCTTACTAATTTTCTTGGCTCTTTGATCATGTGCTAATGTATCTTACACATATTTGTAATTTAATTTTCAAATTAATACTCATAGGTATGTGTTATTATCTCTTTTTCACAGGTGAGAAATCTGACAATCATAGAAATCATGTTGTTTAGGTCACTCAAATTATAAATTAAAATATTATAATTAAGTCTAGATTATATAGCTCAATGTTCAAATCTCATCATTAAACCATGTGTATCTAAAATGTCACAAGGCTTAACAGTATAAAAAAAGGATTTTCCAAACTATACTGTAATACAATGCTGTTTTTTCGACATGAAAGTTTTGGTTTATACACATAACTTGCTCTTATCCCAAATCTTATGCAAGATCTAAACTAGCATGTTTTTCCTTTGTTCCGCACGTATATGCATACCTGATTTTCAGAATAATGACCCTGAAGCACTAAAGGAGATCAATAACTTTTCTCACCTATTAATACCAGTATGATAAGAGTATTTATATTTTACATTTACTGATTGCTGAAATCTGGGATCCTTCACAACTTTCAATTAAGTAGAAAATTAATTCGTTTATTCAACCACCAGGGAGTAACCCTAGACTATAAGGGAATAGTAGCTTCCTTTGGAATGCTGCTGTGCTTAGTCTGAACACTTGTATTCTCTGGTAACCTCCTTCAAAATGAAGCCATTAGTATTTAGTATTAGACAGAAAACCATAGCTATTCTAAGTATTCAGCTCACTTTTTCTGATTTACGGAGTTGTTAACAATGTATTTCTGTTTGTAACTGAGAAAAAGTTTGAGGGTCATGTTTTTCCTTTTTTCATTTTGCAAATATTAACAGGCTGACAATAAATGGAAATGCATTTATAAAAACATATGACCATAAAGCACAAAACCATGGTCCAATGAACAGGGCTTGATGAATGTCATTTCTGCTGGAAAGGTGTAGTGTAATTATTGTAATTAGCTGCTTTATTGAATAAGTCTCCCACATAAAATGTCATAATTGGAAATAAGCAATTACTTAAAATTACATAGGTTGAAGGTGGTAGGTACATCATTCAGCCGTATTTTAATTTTTCATGCACCTGTGAACTGAAAACTAATCCCATGGCACATAGGACAGATCATGTGTATGGCAGGATGTTTCTATAAAATCAACTTTTTATAAAATTGACATTATGCTTGGAAAGGAAGAATTTAAAAAGGTGATTAGTGTAGGCAGCAACAAAATTAAAATAGTCACATTACAATGTATGCAAAGGTGAGTACTGTTATAATAGCATGTTATGAAGCTTTGAAATATGCCTTAGAATGTGGATTTTGTGAAAAGGGAGTTTTAGATGATGGGTCCAGAGTTTTGATCTTGTTATTTCAACATTATAAATTCTGAACCCTGAAAAAACACCAGACATAAAAATTTAAAAATATATAAATAGGTACACACACACACACACACACACACACACACACCCTTCATAGTCGTCCTTTGGGGCCAAGGGCACCCATACCCATTGATTTCTGCTCTGTGTGTGAAACACCTTTTTATCTTTCTGTGAATTCCACCAGATCATAGGCTCCATATGGTAAGGCTGGTGGATTCTTTGTCCACTACATTTCTCTCCACTGTCCAGTACTGCCTGTAATTTGTTCTTGAAATGTATTTACAGAATGAATACATTGCTTAATATTAGAGATGACTCTTTTCTGTACTACATTTTTTTTCTTATGAAGTGAATCCTTGAAACAACAAATGTGAATCAGGTAAAAATTACAAAGGAAGCCTATTTACTTTGAAATGCACCAATTCACTTGATAGGAAAATCTTGTGAAACTAGAAACCAGATGATTGGAAACTTAATTGGCTTGACTGTTTTTGCACTAGATTGCATGACAATGCTTTAGTCACTCGAGCTTGTGGTGTTGGAGATTTGGCTGAATCTCCAACAACTTACACATCAGCTAGACCAGTGTAAGGATGCCAATGACTCAGAAGATGAGGGAGAACCAGTATCGTCAAAAACAGGTATGCTCAAAGTACGCTACCTACTGGTGGGAAACCATAATATACACTATAATATATACCTAAGCATATCACTTCATGCTTAGAGCTCATATAGACAGAAAGACAAAAACCAAAAACCTGCAGAGATTAAAAAAAAAAGAGTGGATTTATGATTCTGGGAGAAAATGCCAGATGCTTTTAATCATGCAGGTGTTTGTGAATTTAAAATCCCAGGCACTCTGGGAGCAGTGCTTGCTCTCCAATTATGATTCAATTGTATTTGAACTTTAGATCCAAATATACCAGCCCCAGCAACAACTGTAACACATTAGGATCGGTATTACACTTAACGGAAAGTAAAACTTAAGAGTAAACTATACTCAAAAGAGAAGAACATTGAGACAGGGGAGTTAAATGTAACTTTCACAGATAGGCTTAGTTGCAAAGTCAGCTCTGATCATTGCTTTGGAGACAGCACCAAAAAATTGTGGTTAAAAGCCTTCTGTATTATCTACAGATGATGCTTGATCCTAGATGCATTTACTTTTGAACTTCAGTGGGTGTACACCTAAGGAATGCAAAGTACTTATAATCCCAGACCCAAAATGATTATACCACTAAATATTCTGCAAGAAGAATCACTGACCAGGAATTTCTCTTCTTGTGTTAGCTGACGGCAGGACGTGATTTTTACCTGGACCCCAGCTCACTGTGTGCATAGAAAGAGCCTCAAGAAATAACTGAAATGAAAAGATGTGCACTCAAACTCAGCTGTACTTTGATCTCAGCACGAAAACATACTGCAAAGGCCAATCAAAATGAAAGAAAAAGTTTTCATTTATATTTTGTATCTTTTTGTTTCCTCTCCATTATTGTGAATAAATGGACAATCAATCACCTACTAATGCATTTGTAAGCTAAACACGGAAGTCCGGAAGTCCAGAGAGTTTTCACATTCTGTCTGGTGGCTTCTTCCCTCCCCCCCGACCACATGGTTTGTAACTCTGCTATCCGGCCCCTGGTGAGGTGGTGATGCCATGTAATCTCTCACTGTCCTCCTAGAGATGCGTCTTGAATAGCACCTCGGAGATGCTAAGCTATTATTTTAGAAAATCCTTTCAGAAGAGTAAAAGCCCTAAAGATGAAAATAGGCTGTTCTTCTGCACCCCCCCCCTTTTTTTTGGTGAGTAAGTGTTCATCCTGAAAATTATAGATCAGTTAACTTGCTCTGTATGTAGTTACTGGAACAAATAATCAAACACTCTATAATCACACAGAAAAATACAAAATGCTGTCTGGCAATCAACAAGGCTTTGTGAAGAGTAAATCTTTCCAGAGCAATTTAATTTACTTCTTGAGAATCTGAGACACTATGTAGGCAATGAGGGTAGTAACTGAAATATCACAAAAAATCAGACTAAAAAAAATCATATTCATGAGCAATAAGGAAAATAAATCAATAATTAATATATTGTGCTTAACTAGACTGTTAGAATTGGAGGTTAATTTGTTTATGTAAAAGTCCTTTGTCTTGACTGATGAATGTAAGTCTATTTGCTTAGTCTGAATTCATGGTATGGTTTAGTATCGGTAATCTTTTTTATCTGGTGTTAGAGCACGTGACATAAGCTATTCCAGTGCAATGCTAGGCATTTAACATATTATAATCTATTATTTAATCCTCATGACAAACACTGAAAATAAGAATTATCTCTAGAGATGAGGATCGGAACCGACATCACTTATGACGGTGACTGGTCATAATCACCATTCTACTCGGCTTCTCATGAAGTTATGTCAAGCATCTTCGGCGTCCTGTGCTTTTCCACAGGCTTCCCTCTCTGCCTGGAGCACCTTCCTCCTACAATGCTCAAGCTTCCTGCTCCTGTAAGGGATCCTGTCTCAGGTTCCTGCAACAATTTTTACCCCCCTGCATTTACACGTTTGTCCCCACGAGACTAAAAGCCTCTAAAGGGCACTGTTCACATTTTGCTCAGTGTTGAATTTTCAGGGCCCCAAAAGAGTGCCAGAGGAACAACAGGTGTTCCATAAACGTTTGCTGAATGACTGAGTGAACCTGAAGACTTATGGAAATGAAAAGGGCCAAGAAAACATAGTAATTACTTGTATCACTTCCCTCACTTTGTACATGTGTTAGCTGATAATTGTGGAGGCTTACTGTGGAACTTGCTGTATATGCTTAGCAGAAAGGAGGCAGGTAAGCAGAGGCAGATGTTGCCCTATTGTCAGAGAAATACTCTCTATTTTTTTTAACTTTATTTATTTATTTTGAGAGAGACAGAGATAGCATGAGTGGGCCAGGGGCAGAGAGAGAGAAAGGGAGAAAGAGAGAGAGAGAGAGAGAGAGAGAGAGAGAATCCCAAAGAGGCTCCATGATGCCAGCACAGAGCCCGATACAGAGCTTGAATGCACGAAACTGTGAGATCATGACCTGAGCTGAAACCAAGCTCAGGCTGATGTGAATGTGTAGTTCCCTCATGTTCTCCACATGCTGTGAGGTTTTGACCCCAGAAAGGGCACAGCAGCCAAGACAGCAGGGCAGAAGGATTGGCGAGCTCAGCTAAAGGGCAGAGAGAGTCGCCAGTTCCAGCCACAGTGCAAACCTTGACATTATGGAGACGATTCACCTGTGAATGGGCTGCTTTTATTACCAGGGCTACTGAAAAAGCACGTTCACACCTCAGTTTACTAACAAACACTCTACTAAAGAATCCCAGGGTTTAGTTTCAATAATCTGGACAAAAAAATGGGTAGAAAACCATTGCCCGATTTCCTTCTGCTTGGAAAGTACAAACCTCCTCTCAAGAGATGCAGGTTTATCCTTTAACCAGGAGAGGGAACCCCTGGCCGACGCCCCAGGTGTGGGAGAGTAGGAGGAGAAAGGAATGAGGGAATTAGCCTTGGGAATGCCATTTTCTATGGAGTCTGGAAGGGCAGCCATTCACCACAAGGGAGAGGTTGGAAAGCACTGTTTCCTGTCTTTTTTTTTTTTTTAATTTATTTATTTATTTTGAGGGGGAGAGGGGCAGAAGGGGAGAGAGAGAGAGAGAGAGAGAGAAAGAGAGAGAATCCGAGCAGGGTCCACACTGTCAGCGCAGAGCCTGATGAAGGGCTTGATCCCACAAACCGTGAGATAATGACCTGAGCTGAAATCAAGAGTCGGACACTCAACCACCTGAGCCACCCAAGTGCCCCTCTGTCTTTTTCCTTTAGGATCTGCAACAACAACTTAAAGATTTTATGTTTTTGTTTGCTTATTGTTTATG
Source organism: Prionailurus viverrinus (assembly GCF_022837055.1). Classification (NCBI taxonomy): domain Eukaryota; kingdom Metazoa; phylum Chordata; class Mammalia; order Carnivora; family Felidae; genus Prionailurus; species Prionailurus viverrinus. The sequence continues at coordinate 72,616,819 of NC_062561.1, forward strand.
GGGAGAAGGACAGGTATTTTAAACTACATGATAAAGGTGATCAGGTCCCTGCAGCATAAGATTGCCATGGAATTATTTATGGTTGTTCAAAGCCAAGGTCATAACTCGGACAGTACCCTGCCCAGCATGTGCCTTTGTGCCTTCATGTTCCTCCAGTTGCATAACCAAAACCACCCCCACTGTTCGTTGTCGTGTTTTCTTTTTTATCCCTTAACTTATGATCTTCATGTTCCTGGGGACTCAGTATTTTCCTTGACACGAGGTCAGCTTTGCGGGACTCAGAAGTTTCTCCTTACAGGTCAGCGTTAATGGAAAAGTTTTACTTTAGTGCTCCTTTTTTTCATGTCATGGGAATCACTGTTAGACCGGCCTCACATTTTCTTTTTATTTCTTACTACTCTTTGAGGAAAAACAGCCTCAATCTGTGCCGTACCACGCTGGAGAGTTTCTTCATATAGAGAGAAAGCCCTTGCCATCCACTGGACACTGCCAGGCATTTCCAAAGGCAGCTGGGGCTGTCACAGAAATTTCCAAGTGCTCGCCAAAAAATATTTTATCACAAGCTACGAGGGGTATGGTCTCTGTTCAGGATTTTTGTCATGTGCTTATGTAATTTTATGTGGCTTTAGGGTTTTTAAGTAAAAATTTTAAAAAGGCTTGGCATGTTTACAAATACGAATACTAGACTGCTTCCTCTTCAATTTCTGCTCCCCTGGGGCATCCTCATGCTGACATTCGTTAAGCAGGCTTCTCTGTGTCGGGTTTTCTGGGCTAATGGCACTCAACACAGACAACAAATCCCAGGTACTTCTGAGGATGGCCAGGAAGCGATGGCAGCTGAAGCTGCAAACACTGGAACATCAAAGGAGGGAAGTTGACTTTCCCTGCAGCCTAAATAAAGCCAAGGCTTTAAGAAGCAACAGTAGCGTGGGTAAACCTTCTTGCTGCTGCCATGCTAGGGTAGTGGCTACTGAGATGAAGAGAAAAATATGTTCTCTACACCCCACCTTCCCAACTGGAGCATGTCTCCAGAGAATGGAGCTCACGAGGAGGTAAATAATATTCTCCCAATTGTAGATTATCCAGATATGGGCCAACGAAGCTTGACTGGGGTGAAGGATAACCTAACCATCTCTATAATTTTCCTGGTACAAGATCAGATATTGTGTGTTTGAATCAACCAAACTTATAGATTGGGGAATGCCTGTTGTCATCAAAAAATTCTAGTATCTTCTATTAATTTTTAAAAAAATTTATTTATTTATTTTGTGAAAGACAGAGAGAGCTGGGGAGGGGCAGAGAGAGAGGAAGAGAGGGAGAATTCCAAGCAGGCTCCACATGGTCAACGTGCAGAGTCCAAATTGGGGCTCGAACTCATGGAAACCGTGAGATCATGACCTGAGCCGAAATCAAGAGTCAGATGCTTAACTGGGCCACCCAGGTGCTCTAGTTCTGGTCTCTTTTACAATGCTGAGTGATTTAGACACCACTGAGGAGCAGTGCCTGTGCTAGTTCATTATATTTTAGGATATTATGAGAAAGGCACAATTGTACGATAATGGAATAAAATTGTAATTGTTATCTTACTTTCAGTTAAAAATAATATGAAATGAGAAAGTAGACAGAAGCCACAAAAATATAAGGACATTGGAGAAGTCAGAAATGGCATCTGAAATTCTCAGACAGTGATCTAGCACAGGGATCGCTAGGGGAGGGAGATGGTGGGCACCCAGAAGGGTGATAGGGTGTGCCCCCCTTGGACCTCCACACACCTGCCAAAAATCTTTATTTTTTTCCTCACCAATTTCAAAATATTTTGTTCAGAAAGTGTGAGAAATGTCGTGTTTGCTTTCAGAGAGAAAATAAATGATCAGGGACTAATTTCAATTTTGTGTTTCCACTGGAATAATGTTATTAGTGACTTAAAAGAGCATGTTGTGGATTTATGCCCACTTGGGGCATAACGGCCACCAGCTCTCGGCATTCTTTGTGGAGATGGCTGGTCACGACAACCACAGCCCAGGCTGTGTTCATTCCATACCTCTGGCTTAAAGTCTGCATTTGAAATAAAATTTAAAAATAAACATTCTGTGTTCTAGTATGTAAAACGCGATTTCACACTGAGTGGCTGAAACCAGGCCACTATCCCTCCACTTGATTGTCCACTAACACATGCAGTTCCTCGTGTATGCCCTGGACACAGTATTGAATGAAATGTAACAACTGTGGACAAGAAATGTGACAAATTTAATATTTTTAAAAAAACAGTCAAAGTCTTTAATGAGGGTTAAGAATATTGCTTGTATGTGTACACATGCATGCAAACGCACATTTTGTGGTTTTTTTTTCCATTCAAAATTTAAAGGCAAAGAAAAATCTCAGTTGAGATCAATTCAGTGGCTTGGAAGATATAGTGGAAGAAATATTTCAAAGCACAGAAGAAAAGCAGACCGACGGCAATCATGAGGGAAAAAGTAAGAGGGAAATAAAGGGCCAGATGGAAAAGTAATAATTGAACAAATAGTAAATGAAAATTTCCCTGACAAATATCTCAGTCTGCAAACTGAAAAGACTCCCCATTTGGGGCGGTTCTGATGAGAAACGACATACAAAGTATATCCTGGTAAGGCTTCTGAGCCCCAGGGATACGTAGAAAGTCTTAAAAGCTCCCCCAAACCAGAAAGCCTACCTGCCAACCACCCAACCAACCAACCACCAAAGAAAAAACTAATTATATTCATATGAAAAAAAAATGACAGTGGCATCAGACTTGTCATCTACAACGTTGGAATCTAGAAGAGAGAGAAATAGCATCTGTAGGTGACTGAAAGAAAATAAACAGGAAGAGACATCGTACAAGGAGTTCATTATTGTAACTGAGAACAAAATCACCGGGCTGCAGCACATGATGAGTGCTGGGAGAGTTAGAGGGGAGAGGTGGGGAAGGGCAGGAGAAAAGCAGCAGAGGGGAAAGGCACTCTGTGGGGAAAGGCTAATCCTCGTGGGATGGGAGAGCAGGGGAAAGAGGATGAAGGGGCTGGTATTTTATTTTCACGTGATAATGAGAAATATGTATTTGATCCTAAGCAACAGAAAAAGGGTGGCCCCAATTTAATGGAATAAAAAGTGAGCCAGGACTTTCAAAGGAAAATGCCTGCAAGTGAACCCTAATGTTTAAGATCTGTTACAAACTCTGTAACTGGTCATTGACTTTCTAACTGTGGAATCCAAGGGAAAAAATTCCCTATCAACTATTGAATGACAGATAGATCACAACATGATTAAGACAACACATAGCGATAATTGCCACCACATACTAAGCACTTAATAAGCGGTAGTTATGTTGACTGATTTTTTTTTCTAATGTTTATTTATTTTTGAGAGAGAGAGACACAGAGTGCAAGTGGGGGAGGAACAGAGAGTAGGAGACACAGAATCTGAAACAGGCTCCAGGCCCTGAGCTGTCAGAGCCTGATGCATAGCTCGAACTCATGGACGGCAAGATCATGACCTGAAACTTAGACACTTAACTGACTGAGCCACCCAGGAGCCCCTTGACTGATTTTTATAGGAACCTCCTCTGGTTTTTCTCCCTTGTGTAATAACTGGAATAAACATGGTCTCTTGAAAAAGCAACACACAAGCCACCCTTAAACCGGGCTGACCGCTGCCAATCAGAACCCTTCTGCAAGTAAGAAAATGCAGGGTTGGGACGGTCTCTACCCACCAAAGTCACAGGGCTGCTACCTGGCACGGCTCAGAAGCTGACGTGTACAAATGCAAAACTGAAATTCATAAATAATACCAATGTCAGGTTTAACAATTTCTTCTACAAATAAAATAATTTTCTTCATTATTGTCCTGAGACCTTCGATTTCAGGACCCCATAGAGCCTTGCAATTATGTAAAACATATGTGCTTAAGAAAACTTTGGTAATTTGAAGCAGTGGATTCTTACTTTTTGGTCAATGTATTTGTTGTCTTCTATTGCGGACCGTTTGGAGTGATCACAGGACGAGGAAGAGGTGGAAGGGAGGCTCCGTAACAGGCAGCAGGTGTCCTGTTGCTGGCGATCGATGAACTGCTTCATGAAACTCTCCCTTTGCAAAGGAAGTACAGACACACACATGTCAAGCATTGTTAAATAAAATGGAGCACGTGGTGGCATTTTACACCTGTGCATTTGCTTGAGCTATGATAGGGTGACAGAAGTTCAGAGAAAAAAAGACCCAGGACATTCACTTTCTAATATCCCCTCTTTGTAAAGGGAGCTTTCCTACTGTTCTTCATTCCTCATCTTATATTCTAATAAACTTTTGCCTGCTAAAAAAGAAAGAAAGAAAGAAAGAAAGAAAGAAGACACATCATGCCAAGAACAGTGTTTAAATTTAATTAGCAAAATAATTAATTTAGAGAAAGCTTCCTGAATCTTCAGTAGTTTTGTTTAAAAAAGCAATGTCCCTGAAATAACTTTTAAGCAATAATATTCAGTCATTGACGGTAGTTTTTTGAATCTCATTGTGGTAATAAGATACTTCTTTTCCGCCTCTAAGACTTAGAAGAATTAGTTCATCTCTCTGAACTTCCACTCATCGTAAGAATTATTGAGAAATAATTTTACATTTAAAGATTAAAAATAACTCAAAGAAACTTGCTTTATCTCATCTCCAAAACATGGTGAGAATGCAAATAACACCTTTCATACAACCACAAATCTTGAATCTAATATGTGGCTCTTTTATACTTCCTATTTTCTTTTTCTTTAAAATTTTTTAATATTTATTTTTGAGAGAGAAAGCGAGAGACAGAGCACGAGTGGGGGGAGGAGGGGCTGAGAGAGAGGGAGACACAGAATCCAAAGCAGGCTCCAGGCTCCAGGCTTCTCAGCACAGAGCCTGACGGGGGACTTGAACTCATGAGCCTCAAGATCATGACCTGAGCGGAAGTTGGACGCTTAACCGACTGAGCCACCCAGGTGCCCCATACTTCCTATTTTCAAGTTAAAAAAATATTTTAATCAGAAATGCAAATATATTTCCATTTGAATTTTAAATATTATGGCACCATATCCAGTCTCACATTTTTATAACCCCCCCCCCCCACAGGATTGTTTTTAGAACTAGTTACATAAAAATGTCAAATTTCATACTATTCTGGTTCTATTTGTGATTTTTGAGCTACAACTGAAATAAAATCCTTTGATTATTAAAAATAAGGGTTTGAACACATCCTTTATGCAAATGCTTAACTGAAGGGCAAAGGGGTGGAAGATAAAATTAGTGTAAGTGGGAAATGCCACATTTCTTCTTTTAAAAGAGGAAGACAAGGACCCATTAGAGCCTAAGGTGAGTGTGCTGGGCAAGCCATGTCACCAGAATTTTCCTTCTAAGGTTGTGTCCATGCTACATTAAGGACAGTTTAAAGATTTGGAGGAACGACATACCATTCTCTCCCGCAATAGTTATGTTGGTTTATGATGCATAAAGAAACAATGGCAACACACTTTTGAGCAGGTCTTTGTAATGCACTACTTGTTCTCTAAGATGCATTAAAGAATTTTTAAACTTGACAAAAGCGTGAAAGACAAATTATACTGGAATCAGACATGACGTTCTAAACAAATGCTGTCACAGCAGGACAGAAACCTGGCTGGTGGCATTTCTCTACTTACTTGAAAATAAAAGGCTTCAAGAGGTAAGTTTATCCTTATATGGTTGAAAGTCAGGGGTTGGTGTCTACCTGCAGCTGTGAGCACCCGTGCCCGTTACCTGGGGAGTTGAATCCCTGAGGAGCATCTCGGGAAGAAGCAGGGGGAAGCAGCCTAATGCCACCATCAAATGACTGCTCCGAATATATCGCTTAAAGGGGTCAATGGCTTTTAAAACAGAGGTAGAGAGAGTAGAAACATAAATAACTTAAAAATAGAAAAAAATACCCTTCTTTTAAACATGAACTTGAAAGAAGGACTGATGCAGATTCAAGATAACTCTTTGACAGTGTATTTGGCACATACGCTGAAATAAGTATATTAATACCTGATTTTAGGAACTGTAAAATCTGAAGGAAGCTTTGAGATTTTCACCATTTGCGGTCTGTTTGGAAATTTTTCAAAGATTCGAAGTCGCAAAGGGAGCTTCTCTTTGGTGTCTGCATTGGCTTCACTTTGCTTTAACTAAAGAAAAAAATAGAAAGAAGACAAGGGGGAACTTGGCTTACTGCAAGTCACGGAGTACTTGAGTTTTCGAATCAAGGAAACGGTGAGTTGGTGCACGACGGACGGTAGATGGCAGCAGAGACCCATCAAGTGCGTTACTGTCTCCCGCCATCTACCGCTCTCTCCGTGCACAAACTTGAAAACAACCCGGAAAACAAACCCAAAACTAAACCAAAGCAAAAAACTAGCCCAGAAAAAAAAAAAAAAAAAAAAAAAAAAAACAATGAGAGGAAACACTTATTGTTATTTTATTCCCAAATATTCCCGTTAATACCAAACATCACTTTTTATTGTTTACTTCTTTATTATCACTAGCATATCCAATAACCTAACAATAAAATTTGTTTTATAAATATGTGTGCTACGGCAGAAAATCAAAAGAATACAAATAAATGAAACTCCTAAGTAGTAATAGTTGTAAAGAGGGAAAATGTCAAGAAAACGCATCATTTATTCTAGCAGATTAAAAAGAAAAGCTCAAACTGGAAACAACACATTTGGTACCTACAGGAAGTTCTCTAGTTAGTTGTAAGGATAGATGCTTGAGAATGATTATATTATATGCCATAAAATATCTTTGCAAGAAATGACAAGCAAATGGTATCTATCTATCTATCATCTCTCTATCTACAAGAGGGCTTTTATATTTCTTTTTTTTTTAATTTTTTTGTAACGTTTATTTATTTTTGAGACAGAGAGACACAGAGCATGAATGGGGGAGGGGCAGAGAGAGAGGGAGACACAGAATCAGAAGCAGGCTCCAGGCTCTGAGCCATCAGCCCAGAGCCCGACGCGGGGCTCGAACTCACGGCCCGCGAGATCGTGACCTGGGCCGAAGTCGGACGCTTAACCGACTGAGCCACCCAGGCGCCCCATGAGGGCTTTTATATTTCTACAAATTAGGTCTCAGGGAGACTGAGACTTGAGGTCACAAACTGGAACCAGTGCTGAGCTAAGGAGCCGTCCTAAGGATGGATTTGGCTAGGGGAACTCTGGCCTGAAAAATGAAGTAGTGTGCTTCCTCCCCTTCTCAGAACGCACTGTCTTCCCAATCCAAGGCTGACTTCTCTTGCCAACCTGCCTTACTTCTTCTTTTTTTTTTTTATGTTTTATTTATTTTTGAGAGCAAGAGAGACAGAGCATGAGTGGGGGAGGGGCAGAGAGAGAGGGAGACACAGAACGCGAAGCAGGCTCCAGGCTCCGAGCTGTCAACACAGAGCCCCACATGGGGTTTGAACTCAGGAAACGTGAGATCATGACCTGAGCCGAAGTCAGACGCTTAACCAACTGAACCACCCAGGTGCCCCCCCTTACTTCTTTTTACTACTGCCTCCTCTCAGACCTCTCTGTAGACTGGGATGAACCTCTCTATGTCCACCCGACTCGTCCCCCTCTCCAGCCTGCATCTCGGAACGCCGATCCTGTTCAGAGTCCATCAAATTCGGGCAGCTTCTCTGCTGGGCTTAGGGAAGCATGTTTCAAAAGCCATCAGCTTCTTCTCCCTTGCTGGGTGTGCTTTTACTTTATAATTACAACCTGTCTCCAGTCTGTGGAAAGATTAGCATGGGAGGCTGAGAACAGTTTTGTAAGTCAGAGAGGTGCCAACTCTTCCCTCCTCCCTGAGTGAGGGTATCCACACTGGCCAGAGAGAACATGGGTGCTGCATTTGGGGGAACATACAATTTCAATACAATACACGGTTGTCCAATCGGCTGTGAGCTCATCGTGAGGTTATATGTCTTATTTCTAGTTCAGAAAACGTGCCTCATTTCTCATAAACTTCAGAAACTATTCCTACATTTTTGTTGTATATAATATAAATATTTTGCCATAGCCATCTGTACATCTTAGTTAATTCTGGGGCCTGTCTGTGGTTTTTCTGACGGAGGTGGTGACCTCATTTAGAAAAGGGGCCACTGTTCATGGCTTTCCTCCCCTTCTACATGGAATGCAACACAGCATGCTCTCAACCATTTGATGGTTATGATGGTGACAGTGATGAAGAATTAGCTCTCAAAGGTGCAAAGCAAACATGGCTAGCATTTCCATGAGATGCAGGGAATTAGAAAAATGGCCCCACATGTAAACACAGAAATTCACGAGGAAGAGACTCGTTTTCCAAAAATTTATTGGGACAACTGGTATAAAAATATTTGTCAGTGGTAAGTAGAGCACACAGAGAAAGAAAAGGCAGTTAATATGTTAAGTCAGACCAGAGAGAAAGGCAATTATGTAGGGCCAAAGACAGGCCAAGAAGACAGAGCAGAAACAAGGTATTTAATGCATGTATTTGCTGACTCACTTATTTATATATCAATGCAGTCACTTATAAATCAAATCCCAGAGGCCAGGTTCCATGCAAAGTTCTAGGGATATAAAAATAACTAAGACACTGTATTTGCTCTCACGGAGCCCACATTATAACCGATAGATGGTTATATAAACAGATAATGACAAATATAATAGCTCTTCTAGCTGAGATCTAAACAAGGTGCCAAGAGCTCAAGGTGAGGAGCAAAGGGAGAAGCTTTAAAAAATGACGGTGCTACTTTTATTTCCAGAAACTTCTCCTAGTATTCTGGAGGCTGGGAGACCTAAATCAAGGTATCAGCAGCATCATGCTCTCTCTGAAAGCTCTAGGGAAGACTCCTTTCCTTGACTCAGCTTCTCAGCAATCCTGGTGTTCCTTGATCTGTAGCTACATTGCTCTGTTATCTTCCTGTGAAATTATAAGGCTTCTTCCCCATGTGTTTCTGTGTCTATCTGACTCTCCTTCTCTTTTCTTACAAAGACACCGGTCATTTAAATCAAGGCCCACCCTAACGCAGTATGATCTTAATTGATCATGTCTGTAAAAATCTAAGTTCCAAACAGGTCCCATTCTGAGGCTCCAGGTGGACATGAATTTTGGAGGGACACTATTAAACCCACTACATACAGTAGTTGAAATTCTCAACCACTGTTTCTCTTTCCGCTGAGCCTGTAAATTCTAGGATGACAAGGGTCCTCAGAGGACAAGGATGTTTGCAGGGGTTGGGTGTGTTTCCTTATTTCATGTTCCGGGGCTGCCACAATATTGACACAAAGTAACCGACACAAATATATGTTGAATGAATAATTATACAATCACCAGCAGAACTAATCTCTAGCAGATAACTTGGAAATAAAAAAAAGATTGTAGGTATATCCTTAAGGGTGGAGAGATAAGCAGAAAGTATCAATTTACTGATTGAAAAATTTGTTGGTGTAGAGTGTAAGTATCCCTAGATTCACAGAATAGAATAAAATTAGACTCTGTGGCATTCAACCTGAACTTACATCTACCATCGATGAGCCCATAGATGTTTAGAGTAAGTTTAGGTGTAAAATTAAAGAAAAAGTTTTAACATTTATTCGTTTTTGAGAGACAGAGAGAGACAGAGCACAAGTAGGGGAGGGGCAGAGAGAGAAGGAGACATGGAATCTGAAGCAGGCTCCAGGCTCTGAGCTGTCAGCACAGAGCCCAACTCGGGGCCAAAATTCATGGACCATGACATCATGACCTGAACCAAAGTCAGATGCCTAACCAACTGAGCCAACCAGGTGCCCCTAGACAAAAAATTGTATAATATTTAATTAAGTACCCTAGCCTATGATGTTTGGCAAATGTAGGGTACCAGTATTGAAAAATAGTCACCTTGCCTGCATGTTTTTAAAATGGAACACACCTCATTCTACTTAGTGTTAGAGTTATTTATACTTCCCCAAACTTGTAAACTCCTCAGGGGCAAGATTCTGTGTTTTTTTACTTAAAAAAATTTTTTTTAGAGAGTGAGAGATTGTGAGAGGGGAAGAGGGGGAGAGAGAGAGAGAGAGAGAGAGAGAGAGAGAGAGAGAGAGAGAAAGAGAGAGAAAGAGAAAGAGAGAAAGAGAATATCAAGCAGGATCTATGCTCATCATGGAGACCAGCTCGGTGCTCCATCCCACGACACGGGGATCATGGCCTGAGCCCAAATCCAGAGTCAGACACTCAACCAGCTGAGCCAACTAGGCACCCCAGATTCTGTTAAAAAATATTTTTAATGTTTATTTTCTTTTTGAAAGAGAGAGAGAGAGAGAGAGAGAGAGAGAGAGACAGAGCGTGAGTGGGGGAGAGGTAGGGAGAGAGGGAGACACAGAATTTGAAGCAGGCTCCAGGCTTAGCTGTCAGCACAGATCCCGATGTGGGGCTCAAACCCACAAACTGTGAGATCATGACCTGAGCCGAAGTTGGACGCTCACCCGACTGAGCCACCCAGGCACCTCATGTTTTTAATTTACTTCTATAGCACCTTGTAGAGAGTAGAAAAATAATAACTGCTTGTGAATAAATGAATTAGAATTTAGCATGAATTGATCGTGGAACCGTAAAACTACAAATGAGAAGCTCTTTCTGATGACTCAGAAGGTTCTTCAGGATCCTACCAATCCTCTTAAATGTCAGGCATCATGGCTCCACAGAAGGGCCAGTTAAGCCAGAGAAGGGTGGGTGGTTGCATGGGGGGCAGACATATCAGATCTCACCGCAGAGGCGCTGGACAGAATCTTCTACAAGCGGGGGAGGGGCCTCTTTCTGGACAGCACCTGCCACATGCTCTGTCTGCTGTTCACAGTTAAACAGCATCAACTACAGGTGAATATACACACATCCAGCAGCTCTGCACCTACCAGAAACATGTCCACATGCACACCACAGCCACGCTCACAAGCCCGCAGCCACGCTAAACCATAAGCTCCTCAAATGCCCATCAGCAGTTGAATGGAGAAGTAAATCGTGGTTTATTTATGCATTTGAGTCAATGAACTACTTCCAAGCACAAGGATTTGGGTGAATTTTACAAACTAACGTTGAATGAAGGAATCCCGACCAATGAAACAAGTACATCCTGAACGATCCCATTTATATAAAGTTAAAGAGCAGGTGACGCTACTCTATCTGGCTGAGCATCTGCTGAGTAGTTACCCCGGGATGGGGTGAAGCATCATGACTAAGAGGACATGTGGGGAGGGGCTTCTAAGGACAGCTGCTCTTGGTCTGGGTGCTGGGTGTGCTCGGTTTGGAAAAGTTCAGCAAAATCATCTAATCCTTACTCCACTGCTATTAATCTCCAAAACCTGGACCATTTCTCCTTCCTCAGTCCGTGATGTTGGTCAAGATACAAAATGAGGAAGAAATACAAGAGGACGATGGGACCAGCTTGCCTACCGAGGGGTGCAGGGTGGGATGAAGGTGAGGCAGCCAGAGCAAAGAGAAACACTGCATGGTACTTGGAAACCACAGTCAAGTTTCCTGACACACAATAAACCCTATTCTACCTTTTATCCAAATTCTTCCCCCTTCTTGCATTTAAGGACAGATTTCCCCAAGGTTAAACTTACTTTGATGCAAATGGGTGAGTAATATGGATTACACTGAAAATACGGGATGATAATAGAAGATCCTTATACTATACCACAAAAGCAGACCTTCTAACGTACAGTAATTGTAATTGTAAATGTTCGCTTGGAAATAATTTCAAAGATTATAACTCTTGGATGGAAGGAAGAGAATGCAGAATGCAGAGAACACAAGATTTCAGTCTTTATGTTGGAAAATCTAATGTAGGGGCACCTGGGTGGCTCAGTGGGTTAAGCGTCCGACTTTGGATCAGGTCATGTTCTCGTGGTTCGTGAGTTCGAGCCCCACGTCAGGCTCTGTGCTGACCGCTTGGAGCCTGGAGTCCGCTTCAGATTCTGTGTCTCCTTCACTCTCTGCCCCACCCCCACTTGCACTCTGTCTCTCTCTCTCTCAAAAAGAAATAAACATTAAAAAAAATTAAAGAAAAGAAAAATCTGATATAAAGAACAGTAACAAAGGAAAGAATTCATAATGGCTTCGACTGAGCATGACGTGTGGCTGTAACAAACAGATCAGATGATAGATTTGTAACAGACTCACATGGTTTTAAAAAAACACATTTGCAAAGAATAAATTAGAATAAAAGAGAAAGATTCAAACCTTGAGCTTTAAAGTATATAAATCATCGAAGCTCAGGGCTATTCTATGGCTCAGCATCTGTCTTGTGGAGATATCATTACACGTCGGGCGGCTGAAAGCCTTTTGCTTTCTGTGTGCTTCTCAAGAGACTTGGGTGTAATCGCTCTGCATGACACATACCCTGTTCTGCCTCATCGCTTACATCTTCTGTATTCCAGCCTGTGCTTTCTTCTGTTAAAATATTCAAACATTATTCAGTTTCGGTTCCTTTCTAAATGCTGTGACAAATAACTGAATTGAAGGATTATGTTAAATAAAAATTTTTGTAATTTTTGGTGTGATTTTTCTAAAAGAAAACAACTTAAAAAGTATTCAGACTTGGGAACGATTCTCATTTTAAAATCTAGTTCATGCTAGTTTGAAAAATGCGCACAGACCTGTAGGTCAGTGTAGCTGAGGAGTATTTTTCTGGCAGTTCAGTATGTGAAAAACGGCCACATTATGCTCAATCTGGAGAAGGAAGTTTGTCTACGTTATCTGAGTAAATTAAGGCCGAGTTCTCTTTTCTTCTTTAGACAATGGGTTTGGCTGGTTTTCCTAGATCTATACATGACGCAGCAATTCAGAAGTGAGACTCTTCCTAAAGCATAAACTGTTATTTTTCAAGCAAGTTTCTCTTGCTATTTTGCATCTGTGATTTTTACAACCCAAACTGCACGGCTTCTGGGTTAAAACAGATGGGATATCTGGAGTAATGATCAAACATGTTGGTCTCTGTTAATATCTCTGTGTCCCAGTGTTACTATAAAACCTTGATATAAAATATAAAGAATATCCTTCACTAGGCTGTTGAGTCCAATAAGGAGTTTCTTAGAAGGGAGAATATTTTCTTTCTTTCTTTCTTTTTTTTTTTTTTTTTTTGCCCTGGGCAATGGGCTTTCAGCCACATGATTGAATATAAAACAGCACTACCGTATGCTTTTAAAAATGCTTCCCTTAAAAAGTGTTTAAGTCACCTACTCTCCTCCGTTTTACAAAAAATCTGGAATACATCCAGAACTTCCAAGGTCAAATTGGGGTTTTATTGATACAAACCGGAGGGGCTCTATTTCTTGGCTTCTGGGCCATAAATGAGACATTTTAATATGACAGCTGGCACCTCCAAATGTTCAAAGTAGTTTTATAACATCAGTTGATTCATGGCACTTGGTGTTTCCTTTCCTACATCTCTCAACAGACTCTGAGGGGTTCCTTATTCCTCCTTACAGCATGGCCCTGAAGAAAATGGGGAGCCGAGGTGTGTTCTCGGAGGAGCTGGTGCACTGGGGAGTTAAGTGGCTTCTGCACTTCCTGGTTTGGGAGGCCCAGCAGAGCACTTCGGAAGCACTCTGACATTTATATCGTCTTGTGCCATCCCTTGGATGTACACAGCACTGAACCTAAGATCGTACCGGCTTTAAGTGTCCTTCAGAAGGTGACTTTGTGAAGCAGTGTGAAAAACAGTTGCAACAAGGCGAGGCTAGCAGAAAATGCTAACAAGTTAGTAAGATGAAAATAAAAAAAAAAACTATTCAAAACTAGAATGCTGAATTATGTCGAATGGGTAAGTTTTCCTCATATGATTGTCCCCTGAAATGCCATGAATGGAATTAATGATTTCTTTGAGACAGAAGTAACGAACAGTTTGCTTTCCCATGTTTTCTCTTCTAGGTCCCAAACACCTCTATTTTACATTCTATTTCTCTTGTGTTATTCAAGCGAGACGCAGTTGTTTCCATTAGGAAACTTACTGAGTCATAGAAACATGTTCATTATGATAAAAAATGCGTTTTTTTGCTCCACTTCAGATGAAATTATATTAGAATTCTATGTAAACTAGATAGTTGATTCTTGTTAAGAGATGAATATTCAGTAAGTAATAGGATAAAGCCCACAACAAAGGGAATTCAGAATATATATATATATATATATCTCCACACGTATATATATTACACTCACATAATTGTCCTCCCTGGTTTGATTTAGAAAACACAGGAGGGGGCGCCTGAGTGGCTCGGTCGGTTAAGCGCCCGAGTTCAGCTCAGGTCACGATCTCGCGGTCCGTGAGTTCGAGCCCCGCGTCGGGCTCTGGGCTGATGGCTCAGAGCCTGGAGCCTGTTTCTGATTCTGTGTCTCCTTCTCTCTCTGCCCCTCCCCCGTTCATGCTCTGTCTCTCTCTGTCCCAAAAATAAATAAAAAAAGTTGAAAAAAAAATTAAAAAAAAAAAAAAAGAAAACACAGGAGAAAACACAGTCTAAGTAAAAACAGTAAAAAAAAAAAGTAAGAAGATGTGGATTTAAAATTTTGTTCGGTTTTATAATCCCTTAAGCACTTTGGATTTCAATGTTCTCAAATGAAAAATGAGGATCTTCCCTCCTTTATATAAATGCCAGATATATAAGTGAGATAGCATATTGTCTGTAATTTGAATTACTCAAGGGAAATGTGCTATAAAAACCAAAGCTATCACTATGCCACAGTAACTGCTAGTTCTGCCTGAAAATGCTCTCATCTCAGCGAGTGGGGATAAATTCTGAGGACGCTCACATGCTGTGCTGTCCAAACCCTCCCCTCCATCCACGCTCCAACTTCTGCCCCTTTGATTGACTGATTTTCTCAAGACCCTTGATTTTAAAAATGAAAATGAAAAGAGTGGTGAACATTTCTCCTGATCCGATTCCTTTCCCTTTTCAAACTTCCTTCTCCAAAGTGTCGTCTATACTTGCTATACATGCGGCTTACCTGCACTAACTTCCTCGCATCTTCCACCCTCGCTGTCTCAGGTCTCTCCCCAGCACCTCAGGGCTGCTCTTAGCAGCCACCAACATTTCCCATGCTGCTGAAGCCAGCAGCCACTCAGGCATCCTGGTTTTACCTCACTGCCTCTACTAACCCACCTGCCCCCCAACTGGGTTTCCATCTTTGTCTTGCCCCTTGAAGCCCATTTTTATTTATAGAACACCTGAAAAAGAAACACCATTGTGTTCCTGGTCTTTAAAGTAATTCAAGGATGTTCATTTGTATATAGAAGAAATTAGAATCTTCTAAGATGGCATAAACGACCCTTCGGTGCCTTGCACCTTATATTCCAATGATAGTGGTTTGTGGGTCCTTCCCACAGTCTTACTTCATGTATTTGTGCCTCTGAACATACTCCCTACTGCCGCCCCCTCCCCCCCCCCCCATCGCTTGCAACACACTTTCCTTCTACACTCAGTTAACTCCCTCAAAAATCATCTCCTCTAGGAAGATTTCTTAGAATAACAATAATTGGTAAGTTGAAGTAGTAAACATGAGTGCTAGACTCTATGCTGAACACTTGGCATTGCTAATATTACTTAATCCGGTTTAGCCCATGAGGTAGCTCCATGCTCTAGCATGTTACAGATGAGGAAACTGAGGTCACAAGAGCTTAAGTCAGCCATCCAAGGTCACACGGCTGGAAGTCATAGTACTGGCATGTGAAATCTTTCTGATTCCACAGCTTGAGCTCCTAAACACTGTTTTATATTGCCTCATTGAAACAACATTTTCAAGCAGTAGATGGGTTTTTACTTCTGCAATTTTGTACCTGCTATTTCTTTAACATGGAACGTCTTCTCCTATTTTGCTAACAACATTCCGGGTCATCGTTTCTAGATACATCTTCCCCACCTGCCTGCAATCCGAGTTAGATATATGTTCTCCTATGTTCCTTCTTCAACCTTAGTGCTCAGGTCTTTATGCCATAACTTCCTAATTATGTGTATCTTCCCCCCACTAAGATGACACATTTTAAATTAAGTGTGGGACTCTTAGTGCCCCATGGCCTCATACCATACGTTTACATTCACAGGACAAAGATAACACAATGATGATGAGATGGAGAATAAAACAGGCAGACTCAATGTGGTCTCATAAACAGGTGAAGTGACCCCTTTGTGGTATTTGTCAGCATTTTGTTATCCTTTTCTTAGGTTTTTTACAATGTGGAAGCAGCTATATTAACCAGCACAAACAAGTCTCCCGGTTTCAGAATGAGTTATTTTACTGATTAAAGATGAAGAGAAATGACAAGTCTCATCAGATTTTCTATTAGAAACAAAACCATAAAAAGCATTTGGCTCCTGATGACATGTATGCTCTCAACTTCTTAAGATCAGAAAAGCATAATGAACTATAAATTCTATACAACGTATTCATGGTATAAAGCTTCGCAGATGTACGTGTCTTTGAACAAGGCCACATAGCAGCCAATTTATATGTTGTGTTATTGGACTTTACCATAGGAAATTCTTATCCCATTTTTAAAAAAACAACACTTTATTTTGAAATCATTTTAAACTTACATAAGAATTGCAAAGATAGTACAGAGAGTTCCTGTATGCCCTTGACCCAGCTTTTTCTTATGTTAGCATCTTACATAACCATAGAACATCTATCAAAACTAAGAAATTAACCTTGGTCGAAATACTTTTAACTAAAGCACAGACACTGTTTTTTTAAAAAAAAATTTTTTTTTAACGTTTATTTGTTTTTGAGACCGAGAGAGACAGAGCATGAACGGGGGAGGGTCAGAGAAAGAGAGCGACACAGAATCTGAAACAAGCTCCAGGCTCTGAGCTGTCAGCACAGAGCCCGACGCGGGGCTTGAACTCACTGACCGTGAGATCATGACCTGAGCCGAAGTCGGCCGCTTAACTGACTGAGCCACCCAGGCGCCCCAGACACTGGTTTTTGTATCAGTGTCTTTTTCTGTTTCAAGATCCAGTCCAGGTGCCACACTGTATTTCGTTATCATGTCTTTTTAGGCTCCTCTAGAGCGTGTGACAGTTTCTCGTACCTTCCTTGTTTTTAAAAGACCTTGGCAGTTTTAAGGCATACTGGGCAGGTAACTTGCAGAATGGCCCTCAGTATGGGGTTGTCCAATGCTTTCTCAGGATTTGGCTGACGTTGTGGATTTGGGGGGGAGAGTATTATGGAGACGCGAGGCTTATCTCATCATATCAGGGGGAACATGACACCAATGTGCCTTCATGTTGGTGACGGCGACTGTCATTACTGGGGTAAGGTGTCTTCCAGGTTTCTGTAACTGTAACGTTACAGTCTCTGTTTCCTTACACTACCAGGTATAAGTAAATCACCAATTCCTGCCCATAGTTAAGAAGAGAAGACTTAGGCTTCACCTCCAAGGAGGGGGAAGTATCAAAGAATTTGCAGACATATATTAAAAACCATCAGAATAATTAAAAAAAAAGTTTTGAAGGAAGAAACTTTGAGGTCACGTAAATATCTATTTCTCCTTAGAGCCTCATATTGATTTTAGCACGCAGCAGTAGGTCCTGCTTATAAATATAATGTTCTAATGGCGATTTTCTATTTCCCTCATTTATTATTCTATTATTTCTATTTCTCTATATTGCCTCTATATTCACTCGGGATTATTCTGTAAGGAACAGTTGTCACTTCTCCACTTTTAAATTCGATAATTTATGTGTAAGTATGGCTTTTTGGCTGTTTATTTTATTCTTTGGGTTATAATCTAAGACCCTTATTATTTATTTGATTGCTCAATTTGTCATCGGGGGCTCTTTCAGGTGGCTTCTTACTCTTCCAGTATACCCTTTTCTTTTTCTTTTCTTCTCCTTTCTTTTTAAAAAGTACTTCCTTACTTTCTGGGCTCCACAAAATACTTAAGTCTTATCTTCTATTTCCCCCGACTCAGCTTGAGAATCAGCCGTTCCTCCAAAGAGCGCTGATTTGCTTTACTGGAGAATGGTATTTAGAAATGAAAATCTTAGGGGCGCCTGGGTGGCTGGCTCAATCAGTTGAGCGTCTGACTTCAACTCAGGTCATGATCTCCCCATCCGCGAGTTCGAGCCCTACATCAGGCTCTGTGCTGACAGCTCAGAACCTGGAGCCTGCTTTGAATCCTGTGTCTCCCTCTCTCTCTGCCCCTCCCCTGTGCATGCTCTGTCTCTCTCACTCTAAAAAATAAATAAACACTAAAAAATTAAAAGAAATGAAAATCTTAGCACCAGGTTTGCTTGTTGTTATTGACAGGTCACTGCTTCTAGGCTCACTCAGAGGAAATAATGTATGTATATAAAACAATGTATATATGCGTACCTATATTTAACACCTGTGTATGGATGGATAAGTCTTATGTAACCTTAGATTATATATATGTATCCATCCATGTATCTGTGTATCTGTCTATGTATCTATCTTCTATCTTAAAATAAACTGAGCTTATACTAATACTCCTACTCCAATCTGGTGCCATAGGGTTAATTCTGGCATCTCCCCTTCGCGTATTTGTAACTTCTTTCTCTGACAGTGTGACATTATCTACAGTAAGTTTTCTTATCTGTTCCAGCTTAGTGTACATATAACTAGTATCAGTGAAGGTATTTACCGCAAAACAAACACCACACTTTAAACTGGAGGTATGGAAGACACATATTTCGCAGTCCCCACACTGGCCTTGAACCTCAGCCGTGTTCTGTCTCCTTAAGTAATTCCTTTTCAGGAAATAAGCATGCATTTTCCAAGTACCATTCCTGAGTATGCTTATGGTAGATTGTAGAGTTGTTCAATTTTGCAGACTTTGATAAAAACGGCTTATTAGATGCACTATGAAGATTCACATTAATCAACATATTTTATGCAAAGCAAAATGGAAATAGGAATAACATCAAAACGAAATAGCATGCATGTACATTTCTCGTTTCCTAGAAATAACCTCAGTCACTCTTTTGTTCATACCAGAGTAGGAACTATTCGCTAGTCATACGGCTGTGTGTGAGAATGTCAGTCTCACCCCATCTCCCACTATGCCTACTGTTGAGCAAGCACCCGGAGTAGAATATAAGGAAAGGCCAATGATGAACTCATTAACTCTCGAGTACAAGGAAGCAGAATTATTAATAAAGAGAAAGAAGACTGGTTATTTTGATAAAGTCCATAACTCTCTGGCCACCTTTTATTAAAAAATCATTTCAGTTCAATCCAGTCTCCTACGTGATTCAAACCTTCCCCAAGCCCCTACCTCATAGGGCTACAAGTGTGACTTCAGGTCTGGAACTGGGGAGGGGACATGCTCCCTTCCTTCACTGCTCCACATTTCCTTCTTTAGGGTCTAGCTTCTTGAGAGCAGAGGCCAAGGTGGAGGGTTAGGAGAAGAAAGGATTGTCTTAGGAAACCAGCCACATTTCAGGGTGGCCCCCTTTGTGTTTTGGTCTGGATCTAGACCTGTTGAAAGCTGATGACTTTCTGTAGGGATGACCAACATTGTAAGCAGTCATAGACATGAAATTCTGGCCTAAAAGGAGTGAGGTTGACTAGCTGGGCCAATCAGATCTTCTCTTGTTGGGAGTTTGAATTTGAGACAGAGTGTTGATTATTTGTAACAAAACCAAAAGTCAAAACTTACATGGAGAAAAATGAGATTATTTGTGTTGCCTTAAGGGTAAAGCACTTGGAGTTACTAAACATTTTTCTTCAACGTTCTAGTAGGTCTTTTCTTTCCATTCTGTATAATCTCATCCAGATTTACAACTTCCAGTATTATGTCCGTATAGAAAACCTCACTAGGACTGAAGAATCAAAGAGGGAGAGGAGTTTTGTCTGGTTTCTTCCCTGACTTACCCCATGTGCCTAGGACAGTGCCTGGCACATGGTAGGCACAGGCTAAGTGAAGATTACCTTGAACATCCATATTTGTATCTCTATCCAGCCAGCCAGCCCTCACCCCTGAACTCTAGATGTACACATGCAGCTGTTAGGGGTCTCCACTAAGTCCCAAACTCATCACAGTCACAACATGCCCAAGACTGAATTGTTGATCTTTTCCCTCCAATAGGTTCCATGCTAATGTTTCCTGGCTCAGTGGATGTTACCATCGTCTATTCAAGGAATTGAACCTGAAACCAAGAGTCATCCTTGAGACTCTTCCCTTTCTGCCCTTAAATCCAACCCCTCACCACGTCCCTGCTGATTTCACTTGCCAAACAGCTCTCCAATTTACCACTGCCTCCCATCTTCAAGTCTTCTGTGGCTTCCCATGTTCTTAGGTAAAACATAAAATTCTTGGCTTCTCGAAGTGCTGCGTGGTCTATGCCCAGCTTGCTTGTCTACACTCACTTTATACCACTTGGCCCTGGGCTTTCTGGTCACTGTTGCTCATCCTTCAGAACTTAGCTCCAGTGTTTCTTTCTCCTCCCTCACTGCCCTTATCTCCACGTGGGTCAGAGTCTTCTATGAACTTCTCACTCAGAAAAATGTTATTATTTAAAAAAAATTTTTTTTAACGTTTTTTAAAATTTATTTTTGAGACAGAGAGAGACAGAGCATGAACGGGGGAGGGGCAGAAAGAGAGGAAGACACAGAATCGGAAGCAGGCTCCAGGCTCTGAGCCATCAGCCCAGAGCCCGACGTGGGGCTCGAACTCACGGACCGCAAGATCGTGACCTGAGCTGAAGTCGGACGCTTAACCGACTGAGCCACCCAGGCGCCCCAGAAAAATGTTATTTTCTAAAGGAAGTTCATCTTGGTTTGTAAACATTTATTCATTGGTTTGGATATTTGATTTATGTCCAATTTTTCCACTAGACCATAAAGTCCATGGAACAGAGAATTTTATTGTTTATTCTTGTTTCTTTAGTGCCTGGCCCAGTGTCTTACACACAGTAGGGACTCAAAGATTTGAGAAACAAATGAACAATCAGATAGTAAAAATGCTTTGGGAAGAATGAAAAGATATATGGACTGAGACTCAGAACAAGCAACAGATGGGCTTTGTAAATGCATTGACGTTCGCGTTTAGGTACACACGGGGTAACACTGATTATAATCTTAACTCCTTATAGTCTTAACAGTTACGAAGGAGTCTTTTTGCAACGCAATGACTGTGAGACACTGAATAAAACTGAAAACCAGTTGTCATGCTTTTCCCTTAGAACCATAACAATCTACTTTCCCATTGCCTGTGAAAGGATCTAAAGGAAAAAAAATGCTGTTCACTTAAAAAAATTTTCTTCTCTTGATTTCAGAAAGCAAATGAGATAGAGTCCCCACAGCTCAGCAGTAGGCACAGGGCTGGGAATGTGGAGTTGAGGCAGAGCTGAAGGGAGAGCTTCTTCCCCAGTTAGGGCATGTTTTCCCTATGTACCTTCTCATTTTTTTAAAATTGAGGGGTTGCCTTACAAAGTGCTGTGGGAAAAAACGTAATGAAAGTAATTCTGAATTAGCACAATTGTAGAATGATACAACCAACAACTGATCAATGTAAACTTGAACAGTCTTAGGCAAGTCATTTTATGTTTGTTCAAAGGCAAGAGAGACTTCAGGTAATTTATAAAAAGTCCCAAGTGCCAGTGGAATGAGGCAAAGAACAAGGTTTCTGAAAACGAATCCTCTAAAAGTGATCTGGTTTGGGTCACTCATTCATGGAATGAAAATTTGAAAGGGCTTAGAGGAAACCCTTCTTCCAAGAGAGTCTCAAACTTATAAAACTCACTTTTTATGGGACTTATGAGATTAAGGGTGAAGGTAAATGATTCCACCTGCTGAGAAAGCTGCTCTTGGTCGATGACAGTTGGTCTGCATCCTGAGTTGCACCTGTTGTCCCCCACTGGACCACGATCTCAGTGCCAAAAGGGAAGCACTTCTTCTTGAGGCCAAAGAACATGACTCTGGAGGTTGTGTTCATTTGTGAGGGCACTGGGTAGCTTAAAACAACAGAAATTTATTGTCTTACAGTTCTGGAGGCTGGCAGTCCAAAATCAAGGTGTCTTTGGGCTTGGTGCCCTCTGGGGGCTCTGAGGGAAGGTCTGTTCCATGCCTCTCTCTTACCTTCTGGTGATGGTCGGCAATTCTTGGTGCTCCTAAGCTTGTAGACACCTCACAGTCTCTGCCTCTGTCATCAGATGGTGTTCTTGTATATCTGTCTGTCTGTCTCTTCTTTTCATATAAGGACACCAGCCTAAGCGGATTAAGGTTCACCCTAAAGATCTCATCTTAACTTGATTATATTTGCAAATACCTCATTTCCAAATAAGGTCACCTTCAGAAGTATTAGGGATCAGGGCTTCAATATATCTTTTGGGGGGACACAATTTAATGCACAACCAAAGGACATAAATTCCAAAAGGTACCTCCTCTGCTTGATGACTATCACCGGTTTAACTCCGAAATTCAGGTGGGCTGTTTCCCTTTTGGCACTGACTTCTAGATTTCTAGGCCATATCTAATGCTGATAATTGATATCCCCAAACTCTGAGTCTCTGTTGTAACCTATCGTCTTGAATCTTGATCTGAATTGTTTTCTGCCTCAGTCACTTCATCTCTTAGAACTGATCTTATTGCAGTCCGTGTCTTTATTGACATAAGCATGTATTAAGCAGAAGTCTAACAATGAAGCAATTTCAGAAATAGTAGAGCAAATCTTATATAAGATGACCTTCTGAGATTTAAATTATGGAAAATTATGGGTATTAATATGTGAATTGACAACTGAAGAGTCATTTCTGACTAAAAGATGGAGAGTGGCTTCAAGTGGAGTTGAGTAACATCAAAGGCTTCCAGTAAATACCACTTCCCAAACCCCAGTTGCTAATGATTTGTAGTTTCTTTAGGGTATTGAGGCTCTGGCCCCTGGGCAGCTCAGTGTTTCCTGGAGCAGCAGGAATCCTGGATCTCATGACTCCAACTGCCTGAGATTCCCAGCTGTTGATCCAATGTGTTGTGCAAACATCACTCTCTAACATGCCACAATGGGAAAAAAGGTTGGGTAGTCCTATAGTAAATAGTGGTGACATACTTAAAAACATTAAGAATCATCCAGTAACTAGTGGTCTGTCTGGAAGCTTAGAATATGATAAATCTAAGAAGAAAGGATCGGCAATTCATCCTCACTTCTTTAGCTGTCATTCACTGCTCATGTCTTAGAACCCAACTTCCACCCGAGTGCCTGAGCCCTACTGTCATCACCATCACTTACCACCTCCTTAATGCTAATATCATCACCATTTTTTTATTTTTAAAGTTTATTTATTTATTTTGAGAGAGAGAGAAACAGAACGCATGAGGGGGGAGGGATAGAGAGAGAGGAAGAGAGAATTCCAAGCAGGCTCCACACTGTCAATGGAGAGCCCAACACGGGGCTCGAGCTCATGAAACCATGAGATCATGACCTGAGCTTAACTGACTGAGCCACCCAGGTAATCCTACCATTTTTTCATTAAAAACTTTTTTTTTAAGTTGTGGTAAAAAATACATAACATAAAATGTACCATCTTACTCATTTTTAAGGTACAGTTCAGCAGTGTTAACTACATTCACTTGTTGTGCAAAAGATCTCTAGGACTTTTTCATCTTGCATAATTATAACTCTATAGCCATTGAATGACAACTACCCTCTGCCCCCTCCCCCTGGCTCCTTGCAACCACTAGTCTGCTTTCTGTTTCTATGAACAAGTCTACTCCAGGAACCTCACAGAAGTGGAATCATACAGTATTTCTCTTTTTGTCACTGGCTTAAGTCACTGAGCCTAATGTTTTCAACGTTCATCCATGTGTAACATGTGTCAGAATTTCCTTCCTTTTTTAAAGCTGAATAATATTCCACTGTATGTGGAATATACATTTTCATTATTCATTCATCTGCTAATGGGCATTTGAGTTGCTTCCACCTCTTGGCTATTGTGAATAACACTGCAGTAAACATGGACTTGCAAATATCTCTTCAAGACCCTGCTTTTGATTCTTTTGGATATATACCCAGAAGTGGTATTCCTGGATCATATCTATTTTAATTTTTTGAAGGACTTCATACTGTTTTCCACAGTGGGTACACATTCTCAGCAATAGGGTATATGTGTTCCAATTGCTCCATTTCCTTGCCAATGTTTTTTTTTATTTTCCAGCTTTTTAATAGGGCCATCTTAATGGGTGTGAGGTGGAATCTCATTGTGGTTTTGATGATTAGTGATGCTAAGAATCTTTTCATATGGTTTGTGGACATTCTTATATGTTCTTTGGAGAAATGTCTATCCAAATACTTTGCTACTTGTTTTGTTGTTGAGTTGTAGAATTCTTTATATATGTGGATATTAACCCCTTTTCAAATACATGATTTGCACATATTTTCTACCATTCCAGACAGTGCCTTTTCACTATGTTGATTATTTCCTTTGATTCACAATTGTTTTTAAGTTTGATGAAGCCCCGTTTGTCTATTTTTGCTTTTATTATGTGTACTTTTGATGTCATATCCAAGAAATCATTGCCAGTTTCAATGTCATGAAACTTTTTTGCAATGTTGTCTTCCAGGAGTTTTATAGTTGTAGGTCTTACATTAAGTTCTTTAATCAATTTTGAGTCAATTTTTGTATATAGTGGAAAGTAAGGATCCAGTTTGCATGTGGACATCCAGTTTTCCTCATTGTGTGGCTTTGACATCCTTGTTGAAGATCATTTGACCATAGATATGAAGGTTTATTTCTGGACTGTCTTTCTTCTGTTCCACTAATCTACGTGTCTGTCATTATGTTAGTACCAGGTTGTTTGATTACTGTAGCTTGGTCATATATTTTGAGATTAAGGAACATGAGGCCTCAATTTAGTTTGTCTTGTTTGGGGACCTTTGAGGTTCCACAGGAATTTTAGGATTTTGTTTTTCTGTTTCTGCAAAAAAGTACATTGGGATTTTGATAAGGATCGCACTGAATTTGTGGATAACTTTGGGTGGTATGAACATTTTAATAATATTCAATCTTCCAATCCATGAACACAGATGTTTTTCAATTATTTGTATTTTCTGTAATTTCTTTCAGCAATTGTTTTGTCATTTTCAGTGTAGAAATCTTTTACCTCCTTGGTTAAGTTTATTCCTCAGTATTTTATTCTTCCTGATGTTATTATAAGTAGGAGTGTTTTCTATAATGACAACTTTTGACCTCTCTGAAGTCTTTCACATTGTTAACCATGACCTCTTTCTTGAAACACTTTTACCTTTGGATTTGACAACAAATAGATTCTGGATTTTGCTCCTATGTTTTGGGCTGTGACTTCTTGTTCATATTTTAGGCTCTTCCTCCTTGGCTTATATGACTCATTTGTTGTTCCTCAGGAGACTTTCTTCCCCTGGTAAACTCAGAACTTCTAAAGGCTTAAATTACCACTTGCATGTTGACTCTTGCTCCTACCCAATACCTATTTCAGTCCCAATATTCTATCTAAGCTTTAAACCTTCTAGCTACTCATAGAAATTGTCTCATAAATATCTCCTAGGCATCTCATGGAAAATATGACCAGCCTCTGTCCTCCAAAATAAAACAAACAAAACCCCATTTCTTCCTTCTACTGTGATCTCTGTCTTGGCACACCTTGGACAATCTAGAAACCTGAGTGACACCCTGGTCTCCTGCCTTTGCTCTGCTCTTACTTCGACTGGTCACCAAATCCTACCCACTGTATTTTCTCCTCTGTATTCCACCACCTCTGTATGTTCCCTGGTCTCAGTTTCATTTAGTTGAGGCCACGATCACTGTCTGACTCAGCAATGGTGCTCTTATCATTAGGTCCCTTCAGTCTATTCCCCATGCTGATGCTGGAATGTAGGGAACATTATGTCACTCTTGGGCTTAAATGCCCTCAGGATAATACCTAAATGCTCAGCACCGCTCACAACTTTTCACCTGCAATTTCCTGCTTACTTTTCCAGCTTACCATTTCTCCCTTGATCAACACTTGAGTCAGTGAACACAGTGAACTTCAAGTGACTTCCAAAAAAACACTGTGCTTTTTCTTGCCAAAAGAAAAAGCCTGCTGTTCTTTTGGTCCTGAGTGCCCTTCCTCATGCCACTTTCTCCTAACCCCCTTCACCTGGATAGGCATTACTTGACCATCAGAGTTTAGTCTACACCATACTTGTGAGAAAATGTCTCTGATCTCATCATCAAAATTGGGCATGGCTCCTATGTGCTCCCCAATTCCCTCATAACATCTATTTACATGTCACTTTCTCCCACCACCTCACAAGTGACTTAAGGCAGGAACAGTATCTTGGTCATCATTATGTTCCTTGACCCTAACATAATGTTTGAAGCATAATAGGTGAGTACTCAGATCTCCAGATTACGAAGTAAGTAGATACAGTCTCTGAGCAGTAACATCCTATCTATAAAAGGGATACCTCATACAACCTTAGCCTGATGCCATTACATATTTGAATCACACAGCCCTCCTCCCTCACCACCCCCCCATACCGATTCCTGGCTTATTATGCTATGTTCTGATTATGATTTGACCTTCAGTGTATACACCCACAGTGAGAGAATATGCTAATCCATAGATGTAAGTACATCATCTAACCCACTTTCTAGACTCACATCTCATAATGAATGAATGAACTGCTTCTCTGAGCAGGCATCATGACGTCCTTTGGTGAGGACATTGGATTAGAGTGAGAGAGCCCAGGTCTTTTCCACTTACAAACTGTATGAAATTAGGCAAGAAATATACTCCTTTGAGTGTTAGTTTCTGTGTCTGTAATCTCCAGCATAAAATGCAATAATTTAACATGCAGTACCTTGCACGAGGTAGTTTTCAGTACGTGATATTTACCAGCACAGCAGTTATGTCTCTCTTTTATGTTACACTTGTTTAAACAAATTTACTCATGGACCCAAAACCAGGAAGACTGAAGGCCTGACCCAGATCAGGAGACAGCAACCAGTGCTGAGCCGAATCGCACACTCCCCAATACCCTGTCTCCATGCAACTGCCCTCCATCTGGAAGGACCTCAGTATGGACACAAGGCAGACATGAAAATGAAAGCGCCCAGGTACGGCTAACGAGAAACATGACCCCAGAGCTCACATTTAAAGAGAATAAGTTTTTTTTTTTTTAAATCACACTTATACGAGAGAAAAGCTCCTCTACACGTCCATCCCCACTATGCAGTGGACATCACCAAAGACCAAACAGCATCAAGTTTGAACCAGAATTCAAATGAGACTTGATACCACACTGGGGAAACAGTTTTGATTTCAGAGGATGGAATTTTATCTAAATAGACTATCTATACTTCCCCTTCCAATGATTCTTTCCCTGAGGCTTCTCTGTGGGTTTTTTCCCCCCCTCATAGTTGAATGAATTTTATACTGCTTGAAAGAAAGCCCTTTATATCTGTCTTGCACTGAATTTGCAAAAATCATTAAAGCTGTGAGGAGCCTCCCCATTTTCAAAGTTTGCAAAAACACCTACAACCTCTAGTGTCTTTGCTGCACCACCAAGGATCAAAGTCATCGTCTCCTGGAACTACTGTTCAGAGGACAGCATTGGGTCAAGGAGATTTTTAGTTTCTATGCAAACTGATTTGGCTTCTCAGCAGCCCAATTACACATTCATGGACAACCCCATTTCTAGTCAATTTTCTGGTCTTATATAGAAAACCATTACATGTCTATATCTTTATTTATATCTATACCTGTATCTGTATCTGTATCTGTATCTGCATCTATATCTATCTCCATCTCCAGGGTCTGGGCTGGGGTTCAGGGTGGTGATAAGAAAAGCATGGTCTCTATTTAATTAGGTATGGGAGCTATGAAAGGATCATTACTGCTATATTGCTTCCAGGAATCGGTTGAGTCTTATATGCAACACACAGGGAAAGCAAAAAATGAGTTTCATATGGAGCATCACTGTCATGACTTTTTAGAACATTATTTATTTTGAAGAGGGAAAAAATAAAGCTACCTTAGTGGCTATCAAGGCACAATGTTGGTGATACCGTGGAGAGGAGGTGTGGTGGGAATGGGTACTTACATTAGAGCCTGTCCAAATGTGTCCCCAAGGGGCCCTTTTAGTATATTGCTCTGAATTCTACTAAAAAAAAGACACTTTTCTGTTTCAAAATACCTTTATTAAGTAATAAATAATTCAATGCTTTCTCCTTTCCCTTAAAAGAAGGCATATAGGGGGGACACCTGGGTGGCTCAGTCAGTTGAGCATCCAACTCTTGATTTTGACTCAGGTCATGATCTCATGGCTCATAAGATCAAGTCCCAAGTCGGGTTCTGCACTGACAGTGTGGAGCCTGCTTGGGATTCTCTCTCTCCCTCTCTGTCCCTTCCCCTTCTCAAAATAAATAAATAAACTTAAAAAAAATGAAGGCATGTATGAAGAGACTTCAGAGCATTAGCATTAGGGAAGCTTCACTGCCACCTAGAATTTGATTTGCAGATTTCCAACTAAAAGTATTAAAGTTGGCATTTGAGTTAGCACATCTGGTCTTACATTGGGTGCACACACAACTCTCTCTCGGCTTCCTCAAGTGTTAAAAATGGTGGCTGGCTCCATACTTTCTCCTGAAGAGTTCTCCTCCTGAAGATGGTCCCTAAGTGGAAGCCACTGTCTCAAAGTCCAAGGAGGTGACCAGAAAGTCATGGGGAAAAGAGATCTAGGATGCTTGTACTTGAGAAGAATGTGATTCCAGGATTCCACCAACAGTTGGTTGTGTTGACTTGCCTTCCCTGAGCTTCTCCCCGAAGGGTTCTGGTGTCCTTTGCCATCTGGCAATTTGACTTTATCACTTTCCTAACTCAGGGTTTGGCCCCATTGCTCCCCCTTCATCCCTGTGTTATATTCATAATCTGTGTTCTTTCCTTTGATTTCATATCTTGAATGATTTTCTAGCACCTTACTTTACTTCTTCCTTCTTCTCTTCTGTTCTAGTTTCTTCACCGTACCTTTTAGCTTTCTCCTACCCTGTCCACCTTCAAGGTCATATTTCCTCTCCCAAGCATGAGAACAGATTTTCTCTTTCTAATAGCTTTGTCTAGTGTTTCATATTTAGCCTCTGTGTGTTAAAGGTGACTCACACTTGTTTCTATTACTCTTGAAAAATGTCTAGGAACCAGCATTTACATTTTAACACAATTGTTTTTTGACCACAATCAGAATAAAACACATTAAAAATCTCTAGAGGCATTGCTGAAATGTAATATGCTGCAAGCACACTGTGTCTGTGTCTAAAGAGGATCGCTACTCCAGAAGGTCACCGAGAGAAGAGGTGCCTTGGGCAGAGTCTGACGTCGCGTGTACCGAGTGGTAAGCCTCTGAGCTCTTACCTGCTGCAAAAGTCCTAACTCCTGTGGCTCTGATTAGATTGTCTGCTTTCCCAGGGAACACAAAGAATTATTTTGGATAGTTTTAATGACTGGGTTGCTTGATTCACTTCCGTTCCTCAGAAAACTGCCCCTCACACCAAGTTATTTCATGAATATATATTGATGTTTCTGCCATCTAAAACATGATTATTTATAGACGAGTAATTAACATTCCACAACAGGCATGACTCATGTTTGGCATTGATACAGCTTTCCTGTGACTCAGTCATGGAGCCTGGGCTTTAGGTCTGAATTGCCTGGGTTCAAATCCTAACTCTGCCATTTATTCGCTGTGTGACCTTAGGCAAGTTACTTAACTTCTCTGTGCCTTAGTTTCCCCATCTGTAAGATGGATATATTAATAATACCTACATCACATGGTTGCCATGAAACTTCAATAAATGAACATACACAGCACCTGGAACTGAAAGTGTCCGACAAATGTTACTATAGCTATAGGAACCTACAGATTAGTGGCAGAAAGGATAAATGATGAAAAAAGGTTTGTACTGAACAAAGGCAGATTATGGAGTATGTATGCTTTCTGGAACTTAAAACATTAAGAAAATCAAACATTTTTTACAGATTCCCCATTCTATTCTCTATCTGGGAATACTAAAAATAGAGTATAGGAATTTAAACCCTTGAAGGCTGAGGCTACACACAGAAAACGAAATCGGGATTTCAGGGAACATTTGTAATGGAGTTCTGTAAGAAGCTTGGAAAAACAGGCTACCATTTCAGGTATTCACATAATTACATGCACGTGTGTGTGAAAGTACATACAAGTGTGTGTACATTGGGGGGGGGTGTGTGGGTGTACGTGAGTGTATTCTTGAAACTATGTAAATAAGCCTCATCTCAAAGACCAAGATGACTGGAAATAAGGGGGGGGGGCGTATAAAAATGATGTAATTTGTAGAAAGTAATGAAACACAAATATTCTTATACAAAATGGAAGAAAACAGTAAACATTTTAGTTTAGTGCGATAATCTTTGGTCCACAGCAATTAGTGTACGAATTAATTGATAAATTTAATAGGTATGTAGTGTTAGTCCAGTCATGGCCAAAGAACAATGTGAAAAGTACTAATGAAAATGAGTTTGCCGTTTTGTTTATGGTTAGGATTTTCAATGCTCGAATATCTCTAAATATTCAAAGAAGATACTTCAAATTGTAGGCTGGTTCAATCCGATAATTAGCTCTGATGTATAGGATTTCCAGAAATACAGAGCATTACTAATATATAGCAAGTGATTAAACAAAAACCATTTTATAACTAATGATAGATCCTAAAGCAAAGCCCCGTGTAGTTTACTAAAACTGTATAAACTAAGAAGAAAGTCAGATGTCAGTTAAAATCCTGGTTTTTTTATTGTTGTTCACTTGGGGTCAGATAAAATGTGTGTGTATATATATATATTACACAAAAATATTAGTAGGTTTGAATTTTACTGCAAAAATATTAGTAGGATTGAATTCACAAACTTGAAAAGAAATTGCCTACAGATTTATTTTACTTCTTTCTAGTAAAAAATGTGGGCTGGAATTATATGGCATTTTAATTGGCCAATGGTTATTTAAAACCATATTGAACCTGGCTGTAGCACCAATTTGAAGAAAATAGAATAGTTTTCATTTTATCTATAGACTACACATATTTATGTCGTCAGAAAGAGGACATTAAAAATCTATGTATAGTAAGCAACGTACACAGGAAAATCCACATCTAAATACCAGATTTGTAAAGCAAGGACTGAGGTGGCTATCCAACAGCAGATTTTCACTGGTTATGTCTAATGATATGGGTCAGTTTTCACTTTTGAACTCACTAATTACATGTTTTTTCAATAACTAGAAGCTGCGTAAAGCATTTGCATCAGTGGCAGAAGAGAAGTTCCCAACTCTCATTTGAATAATCTGTCACTGTTGCTGCAAACTGAAAAGATCTGGAAGAAATCATTTCCACTATGCCCAGAGGGCCATTTTGCTTGTGTAGCTGAAGCACAGGAAAACACTTAAATCCTTCCTTGGTATGCTCACAGTGGGCATCCTTTCTATCAAATATATATATTTTTTTTCTTTTGTTGACTACCCTTGGTTAGAAGCACAGACTTTGGAGATAAACAAAAGTAAAAGGATGAAATGCCTAAAGTGATTTTAGGATATGCAAATGACAAGGAAACCTTTTAAATAGGTTCTGTCTTTGCTTTTGTTAAATAAAAAATAAAACCCAGGGCACCTGGGTGGCTCAGTCGACAAGTGTCTGACTTCGGCTCAGGTCATGATCTCGCGGTTTGTGGGTTTGAGCCCGGTGTCGGGCTCTGTGCTGACAGCTTGGAGCCTGGAGCCTGCTTCCGATTCTGTGTCTCCTTCTCTCCCTGCCCCTCCCCTGCTTGTGCTCTGTCTCTCTCTCTCTCTCAAAAATAAACATTAAAAATTAAAAAAAAAAGACAAGTCAGATGCAATTTGAAAATTCTGAATGTATAGGGCCTTCTTATAATTCCAGGTAAGACTTGTTTTCTAGCCTTAGTTTTTCATTAACATCTCAATTATTATTCTTGCAGTGCTGGGGAGTGTGATCCAAGAATATCTTACCTCCCTCCTCAGGCAA
This sequence comes from Prionailurus viverrinus, assembly GCF_022837055.1. NCBI lineage: Eukaryota > Metazoa > Chordata > Mammalia > Carnivora > Felidae > Prionailurus > Prionailurus viverrinus. The sequence continues at coordinate 72,648,839 of NC_062561.1, forward strand.
GGAAAAGAAGAGCAAAGATAAACTATTGGACTGCATCAAACTAAAAAGTTTCTGCATGGCAAAAGGAATCATCAACAAAATGAAAAGGCAACCTACTGAATGGGAGAAGATATTTGCAAATGATCCATCCAATAAGGGGTTAAACATAAAATATATAAAGAACTTCTACAACTCAACATCCCCTAAAACCGAACAATCTGGTTAAAAAATGGCCAGAGAAACTGAATAGACATTTTTCCAAAGAAGACATCTAGGTGGCCAGCTCATGAAAAGATGCTGCACATCACTCATCATCAAGGACATGCACAATGAGATACCACTTCACACCTGTCAGAATGGTTAACGTAAAAAAAAAAACACAAGAAGCAACAAAGTTGGAAAAAATGAACCCTTATGTACTGTTTTTGGGAATGCAAACTGGTGCGGCCACTCTGGAAAACAGTATGGAGGTTCCTCAAGAAACTGAAAATAGAATTACCATATGATCCAGTAATTCCACTACTGGGTATTTTCCCAAAGAAAACACAAACACTAATTTGAAAAGATGTACGTACCCCTATGGTTACTGCAGCACTATTTACAAGAGCTAAAATATGGGAACAATCCAACTGTTCATCGATACATGAATGGATACAGAAGAGGTGGTATATATATACAATGGAATATTACTCAGGTACAAAAATGGATGAGATCTTGCCATTTGTGACAATATGGATGCAGCTAGAGGGTATTATGCTAAGTGAAATAAGTCATACAGGGAAAGACAAATACCATATGATTTCACTTATACGCAGAAGCTAAAAAAGAAAACAAATGAACAAACAAAAAAACCCCAGAAATAGATTCATAAATACAGAGAACAAACTGGTGGTTGCTGGGGCGGGGGGGAGGAGAAGTTAATAAAGGAGATTTAGAGGTACAAACTTCCTGTTATAAAATAAATAAGCCATGAAGATAAAAGTAGAGCATAGGGAATATGTTCAATAATATTGTAATAACTTTGTATGGTGACAGATGGTAACTACACTTGTGGTGAGCATTGCATAATATATAGAATTGTTGAACCACTTTGTTGCACACCTGAAATGAATACAACATTGTATGCCAACTATATTGCAATAAAAAGAATATCTTATCCACTGACCTTCACTCACACCAACTCTACTTTTCAAAGGGTCTCTACTTTTTGATAGAACCATATATGTATGCCAAGCATCTTCCATGTAACAGAAACTATGAGAATGGTCCATCATGCCTGTCATCTTTCTGCCATCAGCCATATAACCTTCACACATTTTCATTTACGTTTTTGGGGTATGATTATCAATGCCATAACATCCAATCTGTTTTCATACATAACTGGGCACACAGTTGATCATTTATTCTATTCCATTTCTTATAATGACTATGGGCACCAAGACTAAATTCTCTTTTAGTGTCTAGAGGTCAGGCAAGTTGATGCTTAATATTTTTATGATGATGTTCAAGAGTATTACACACAATTATGCAAAATGGCAATCTGGCCCTGAAGCATTTCATTCTCAAACAACCTTTATGTAATGACAGAAGGGGGACAGTCACCAGTCCAATTTCCTATACTATGTGCATCTTAGTTTTACTCAAAAGAGTAATTTAAAAATATTCCTAGGATATTTCTAGAGCCAAGAAAACTTTTTTTTTGTGGATAATGGATAAAAGTCAAACACAAGAAAATTCTGCCAACATAGACTGCCTTAATTTATTAAACTATTTTTCTTACTTTGAAGCTAGCTCTATTGATAACATTATCTGTAAGCACATATTTTACCCTTATTTTTTTAAATTCAGAGTTAAAGAATTCCCCATACATTACTTACTTGTTTAAGCTTCTTAAGATCTTCATCAAGTTCTAAGTTGTCCAAAATAACGGCAACAAACAAACTCAGGAGGATCTATAAAATGGTTAAATAACAATGAAAAAACCCACATGCCGTAAGTATCAAAATACTATATATATATATATATATATATATGCTATAGAATTTCTGCCTAAAAAATACCCTATATAGAATGCATTAAATGAAAAATGAACATGTAGTTGTGAAGCACTGCATAAGAATTTTAAGGTATTTATCATGAATATGTTAAAGGCAATGCATATGCTAACTGAAATAATATAAAATATTATTTTGTTTTATGAAACCAATTTAAAATGGAAATTAAGAAATATTTTTTTATAACTCAACAGTCCCACTTCTGAGACTATATCCAAGGAAATAATTTGTAGTATTAATAAAAAGCTTTATATACAAAGGTGCTTGACAGACAGATAATACAATGATACAGGTCTCTATTACAAAAATCACACAACCATTAAAAATTCCCATTGTGGTAGCTGGTCTCTAAGAGGACCCCCTGGTGTTCACACTCTTGTGAGCCTCCTCCCAAGCTGAATATGGTTGGTCTATTGAATATGTTACGGAAATGATTGTGTGCGATTTATTAATAAGACCAGGTGATGAAAGACATTGTGGGTTTCAGTTTACTCTTTGTTGGATCACTCACTCTGGTGGAAGCCAGGTACCATGTTATGAGGACACACAAGCAGCCTAAAGAGAGGTTCATGTGGTGATAAACTGAAGCCTCCCACCATGTGAGTGATCCATCTTGGAAACTGGTCCTCCAGCTCTTGTCAAGTTGTTGTTCAACTGCAGCCCCATCAACATCTTGACTCCAAACTCATGAGACTTTCCGAGCTAGAATCACTCAGTTCAGCCTGTTCCAGATTCCTGACCCATAGAAAAAGTGAGAAATAAATGTTTGTTGCTGTAAGCTCTTAAATTGTTCATAACTTATTATACAGCAATAAATAACTAATGCACTCATAAATTTTAATAGTATTGAAAAAATGCTCACATTACAACACTAAATAACAGTATACATGGTAGAAGTGCAACAAGAAACAAAGAAGAAGAATAGAGAAAATGCTAGAAGGAGGCACTTTAGAGATGTTAATGATGCCTGCTTTTGTGAAAAACAGTCTTTCCCCTTTTCTTTGTATTTCACCACATTTCACAAACTTAAAAAAAAAAGCATATGCTTCTTTTTTGGAATGGGTAATTAAAGTAAAAGAAAGCAACAAAAAAGTAGAATTTTTAAAAATATTTAATATTTAGTCCCTTTTCAAGTTTGAATTCTCTAAAGTTCCACATTCATTTGATAATCTTTTTCATCCCTAATTTATGTTCCTCCTTTCAATTTCCCTCTTAAGAAATTATTCCCATCTGTTAATACTGGAGGGTTAAGCAAGAAGGTAAAAAAGTTAAGGCAATTCAGTCATGACTTTTAAGTACCAGAGAGATTTATTATGCAAAATTTAATAGCTAGCTCTTTTCCAAGTTCCATGGGTATATAACAAGGAGAAAAAAGGTTCCAAATATTATTAAATTTTGACAGTGTATGCTTGGCTTGGGAGAAGTGCCAATATATTTCTGTTTAAAAGCCATGTCCTTTGGGATCCTACCAGAACTTAAAGAAGATACAGAATCATCTAGATGACAGATTTTTACTGATGTCACCATGTCTGCCACACCATAGGCATCTGGGCACAGATATATTAGTCTTTCTCTAACCAGACATTATTCTCAACAGGACCATTCATAGTTCCCTTGAAGTGTAGTCCCCTTGCCTGACCTTGATATTCTCATCAACAGCAATATCAGAGGAGGAATCTACCTTCCCCTACAATCTCACTCCAAATTCAGAGATGTCCACCAGAGGGTCTCCTGACTCGAGGAAGTGCCATCCTTCACCATTTCTATTTCTCATCGGGCACTTAGGCAGGCGCTGCTGTGTCTAATTTAACCAGTTTTCCTATCTCCCCACTAAAGGACAAACGCGAATCTAAAAAGAAAAAAAATTTCCTCCATGATAAAAGTGACTGCTCTCCTTCCTTTTCTTAGAGCATTTCCTTTAGAAAACATGACTTTGTAGATTCTTCGCCTCCCCCTTTGATGTATACACAGCACTTATTTTACAACCCAAGAATGGTTTTCTTGGGAAGGGGGTGACCTCTTTGATATATAAACACTAGCCAAACAGCACCCTATCTATCATTCCCTTCTCCCTTCTTCTGGGGCAGGGCAGGGGGGTGGGGCGGGGAGCGATGGGAGTGTCACTTAGCAACCTGGCTCCACATTCCAAAAGTACCTACTTGTCTTGAAGAGATGAGAAGTTTTCTTTTTCTTCTAGATAAAGGTAATTAGCTACCACAGATGGCCACCCCAATTACCAGGTGAATTTAGGGGGAACTCTATTTAATAAATGATCCTGTCAAGTCTTCTTATGTGAGGCCTAGCTATTTTCGTCTTGAGAACACAGATGTAATATATATACAAGGTGAAATTGCTTTGTCTTTGTGGTCTCTTTAGTGGGTTGCCTGTGATGCCCACTGCTGTCTGGCATAGTGATTATTCAATAATAAAACTGTTTTCTTTCTCGTCTACCTTGATGGAGATGTTTTCTGGGTTGGCAGGATATTTTATTTTTAATGATTTTCCTAACACCAGACAGATGGCAGGCTACTTAAGGACAGTGAGGTTATGTTATTCGATTAAATTCGACAAGCAGTTGATTGGGCTCCATCGATGTGTCAGACACTGCCTGGTCAGGAATATAAATATGATATTGAGCTCACTGCTATGAGGTTCACAGTTCAACTGGGTTGCTGTAGGTGGGTGGCCTGGGAGAAAGAGCACTGTGGTGGGAGACCTCAGTTAGCGACCAGACACTGAGTTTCAGGGCCCTTGTCTGTGAAATATTATGGATAAAACAACAAAAGCTCAACGAATTGCAGCTATCGCTTTTCCTGTTTAATCTTCTCCCAACAATCCTGTGGTTTGGTGCAGCCTGTATGAAAATATACAGTCATAAACTTAGATATGCAAAAACTAAAATAATTTTCTTGATATTTCTACACATGAATTGAATTTAGTCCATAAACCCTCCATTTGTGCTGATGGCTGAAAGCTACATCTTGCTATATCAATTCAATTTAGTCTTTCAAAACTCAGTTACATTTGAATAAATATTCCTTTTGTTGGTCGAAGGTCAATGATGTGCTTCTCATCAGGTCTGGTCCACTGTGGCCATGTGGCCTGTCCTCTGTCCACCTTTGGGGACAGTGATAGTGCTTGTTTTGGGGGCCTCTGCTGAATTGGTCACCACCTCAGCTCCTGCAGCTCCTACTAAGATCTGATTCTCAGTGACACCCCTTGTGTTAGTTTCCTAGGGCTGCTGTAATGAGTTGTACAAGCTTAGTGGCTGGAAACAACATAAGTGTATTCTATGATTGTTCTGGAGGCCATTGTCCAAAATCAGGTTGTCAGCAGGAACACGCTCCCTCTAGAGACTCCAGGGGAGGGTGAACCTTGCCTTCCATCTTCCAGTGGTGCCAGGTGCTAGTTAGCTTGTGATGGCATCGCGCCAGCCTCCACCTCTGTCTTCATGTGGTCTTCTCTTTCTTCCTGTGTCTTGTCCTTATTTTGTTTCTCGTAGGGACACTTGTCATTGGATTTAGGACTCACCTGGATAATCTAGGATGTCTCATGTCAATAACCTTAATTTAATTACATCTGCAAAGGCCCTTTTTCCAAATAAGGCCAAACTCACAGGTCTGGGAGTCAGGATGTGGATGTATCTTTTTGGGGGTCTCCATTTATGCCCTTCTACTCTCCATCTAGTCTCCAGCTTGGGACATTGCTCTTATACTAATGCTGTTCCTATGCACTGGCTCTCAACTCTCAGGAAAGCTGAGAAGTTCTTCCATTCCAGGTGGGAACAGAGAGAGATTTGTTTCTGAGGTTCTCTCAGGCCTCCCCTCTCTTCCCAGAACTTCCCAGACCTCCAACTCTGTGCGGGCCACCCCCTGTCCATGCAGGGCCTCCAGCAAGGCTACCTCTTGCCAAGTTCTGGTGAGAAGTGGGGGCCAAGTCATGGATGCTGAACACGCCCAGGTTGGCACCACTACTGCTGCTGCCCCTGAGTGTGGCCGCCGCCCTCTGCTGCACCCCCCTGCTTCCCTCAAGCTCCATCCTGGAAAATGTCATTCCTTGTGAGAAAGGAGGAATGTGAAGCAAAGTTGGAGCAGGGGTTGAGAGTGAGGCTCATACCAATGTGAAGACTGACGACCAGAAACTAAGCCCAATCAGAGTATCACACATTTAGTTCTGTGCCATCTGAGCATTTAGATTTCTGAGAGCTGATCTGGGACAATAGGCCTCAGTGTGTCTTCTGAGTGCTACTTATTTAAGATTGTGAGGCACTGATAGGGTCCAATCCTGTGCTACTATCAAGATACTAAGGAGAAAAGATGATTTTCGCAGGAAGAGAATTATGAGAACGGATTTCCAGGTGGCATGAGCAAAGACAAGGCCTTGGGAACATGTGGCTTATTAGGGGCCAGGTGAGCAGTTAAGTATCACAGAGCACTGCCACCAGAGGCCAGAGAGGTAGGATGGAGGGGTGGCAGTTGGCCCAAATGCCACCAAGGGAGGCTGGGAGGTTGGCAGGTATGAGAGGGAGGTTGTAATAATCACTAAGCGATGACATTTGCTTCCTCTCTGTTAAATTTGTCCTCCCAAATGTAATTTTTAATGCATAATGTAGTTATTTTAAATTGGTTCACTGAAACAGTAACTACACAGCATGAAGTACAGTTTGACAAAGGGCTATTAAATATATAAGGTTTTGGAGCGCCTGGGTGGCTCAGTCGGTTGGGTGTCCGACTTTGGCTCAGGTCATGATCTCATGGTTTGTGGGTTCAAGCCCCGCATCGGGCTCTGTGCTGACAGCTCGGAGCCTAGAGCCTGCTTCGGATTCTGTGTCTCCCTCTCTCTCTGCCCCTCCCCCACTTGGGCTCTGTCTCTCTCTCGCTCTCTCAAAAATAAGTAAAATGTAAAAAAAAAAAAAAGTTAAATATATAAGGTTTCCCATGTAGCTGGGTGTTTGGCTTTCAAGGTAGAGAGAAGGCAAGACTCCAAAAGGAAAAGGTTTGGCTTTGCTAGCAAACTCGATGAAAGGGCTCTGAGGATTGAAAGGCCCACACCCACAGGACGAAGCAGCTGGGAGGGGTTTGGACAACAAATTCAAGAATAATGTAAAAGAAAGTTGAAAGCTTGCTTTCAACTGTCATTAAACCTAAATTCATTCAACAAATATCTCTGTTTAGGTGTTGCTGCTTAATTAACCTGACAACATGATGGCACATGCAGAATCTGTATTGAAAAATCTGTGTGGAGCTCTCATTTCCTCCCAAAACTCCATTTGGATACGGACTTTTAGCCTGGTCCTTGTTGCCAAGCACTGTGATAAGGTGGCACCTTGGCACTTAGAGTGAGAGGTGACCGACGACGTCTGGCTTTGATTGCCTGTTTGGAATGGAAACAGAAGGTGCAGGAGAGGCAGGGCTGAGCTGTGGCCGATTGCAAGGAGGTGAGAATTACTTTGTGGTTCTTTTCTCAGACTCGACTAAGGTGGCAATAACCACTGTGATAAAGAAATAGAAGTGAAGGGAGGGTGGCAGCTCGGCTCCTGTTTTATTTAATTCACGTTGTCAGTGAGACACTCTTCTCCTACAGACCCGGTGCTGTGCACAGGTGGGCTGAGTGGGACGCTGATCTGGTGTAGGCTATTCCAAAACCCCAACCCCTCCACCACCCTGACAAAGTCATAGGAATGGGGGACAAATCCTAGTTCTGAAAGCAAGAACAGTTCCCAGTTCTCCCAGTTTCCTTTTGCACTTTTTTGTTCTGTTTTTATAGAAAGCTGAGGTGATGCTTATCGGAATGTGAACCCATTACATTGACGTCTGAATCTTATTTTCAGTCAGTGTTTACCCACAGGCGCCACATGTGTGTGCCAAAGGGTTTTCCGTAGCCAATATGTGTGATTCACAGGTGTATATTAAAATGTTATTGCTAGAATAAATAGGTTTTTTACAGGGACTCACCACATTGATTCACAAGAGCTTCCTCATTTCCATGGAACGCTTTTACCTTTACACTTGGCCAGTTCTAAATTATGCAATTAACCTGCTCTGCTTTATTTACTTTTTTTTTTAATATTTGGATTTACATAATACTTGGATTTATAATGTGGCACAGAATACTACATCACAATTTTTCTGAATGATGTACTTTCAGGGGCAAAAGAGGCTAATGGTCTATCCTTTCATTTTCTCTTGAGCTTTGTTAGGGCACACATATACTTTCAACACAGTGGTATTTAATTTGTTCAATGCTTTAGAAAAAGAAGTTCATCTGTATATTTTTGGGCATTGGCTACTAGTCACTTTTTAAGAGAGCTATATAACTTTCCATTATATTAGTAAGCAACACAAGTATTTGTTCTACTATGTAATATACAACTGATGTAATACATGTACCTCCTTATTTTTGAGCAATACTGATACACTACAAATCACCAATTTCAATGAAAAAGTGTAGAATAACTATTAAAATATCACAGGTACCAAATTCTTCTAGTTTGCTCAAGATATTTTTAGCATTGACAATACATTTAGTGGGGAAAATGCCATATTAAATCTCTGGGGGGCCATCCAATCTCGTTCCTAGAATTTTTATGAATGACATACCAACATACTAGTGAGATTTTTGACCTTCTAGCTTAGTGGATTTCAAAGCATCCATTTCTGGGTTCAATATGGCTCCTGTCCCAGTGTCTTAACAGGTGTTCAGCTACCATTAAATCCTATGGCCTCTCTATCCTCCTCTAACTGCTGTTCTCACTCCTTACATTGTACTGAAAAAGCCAGATTCTCCTGAGCTAAGGGTTTGCTAGGTATTTGCTATGTTTTAAGTTTTGTACATTCAACCGTAGACAATCTGTTTTCCTTCCTTTTACCCAGAACACATTTTAGCACAATTTGACAAATTACGGAAGCAGGTGTGTTCCCCAGTATCATTATTGCCTCCAGTTTTCTTGTGACAAGACCATTTTGCCCAGCACAAGAAGGTTCTCCTCTACCGAAGACTCAACTTTTGGGGCAGCATGACTCAGACTACTGAAAGTCATGGTTTATCTTGAAAGAGGGTGGCCTTACCATTTTTTGAGTGGGTTTTCTTGGCTGAGAATGTCTACCTCTATTTTGCATTCTCTCTAACTCTGCATATAGTCTTGTCCTTGTCCTCCAAATCTTCCCCGTTCCCTTCCCACTTCTTCAAAGTGAACTTGTACTACTTTCTTTTCCCTCTGATGCAGCTTAACAATAGCCCATTAGCTGAAATGTCACCTTTAGTTTTATTTCTCTCTCTACAATGAGCTTTATTAATAATTCCTTTTTAAAAATTATTTTCAAGCATACAACAGGAGCACAGCAGGCACCTGGTCAACACCCCATAATCCCGTGTTTTTCTTTTTCCTTTTCACCATTTAGAATCACACTATCCTAAGTTGTCTCACAAGCTGTGTTGGAAACAATCTCGTTTTTTACACAGGTCAACAAAAAGTCAAATGCAATCAGAGCAATGTAAAATGGGGTATGTTCAACACAGATGCACTTTTAAATGAATTCTATAAAATCAAGTTATTTAATTTACACTTTGGAATGCCATTTTTGTCAGCAAAATATGACTATTCTCAGAAAACTGCCACTACAGAAGCAAAATCAAGAGATTGCTGTGTTAATTTAAGCACTTCAAAGGTAACAAAAAGACTATCCACAATGAACGCTTAATTACATTTTCTCTCTTTCAGTATTCACATCACAGGGCTTTCCTTTGAAACAATAATAAAGGGAAAAACACTGAGCAAAAAAAAAAAAATAGAGTCTTTCAACTGGGTAAGTCTTCAATAGCCCTTATCGCCTAATCATTGGCAAAAGTGGGGGGTGGGGGGGGGGAGACGAATTTCACAAGCACTGGGCAAACCGCAATCAGTCAGGACAGAAATACAGAATAAATACCTGGTGGATGAGAGAGACATTTTAAAGAGACAATAGATAATGGTTATGAATATGCATTTGCTATACACTTAAGCTTGATTTTCATTGTGGGCTGACAAATTGGTGCCCCCAGGGGGCGATGGAATAGCCTGCTGTTTTTTATTCCAGAACAAACTGCAGCCAAACATTTTTTTTTTTCTTATTTTGCTGCCTGGCATATGCCTGTCCTTGAAAAGACTAAATCAGGGACTCCCTGGCTTGTGCAGCACGACTTGGCCAGTGTGGATAAAAAACAAATCAGAGCTTGTATATTTATGTGGACTTTTTTTTTTTTCATTTGGATTAAAATGCTTTGTAGTATTTTGCAAAAAGAAGCATACAATTTAAGAAAAATGCTCATTTTAATTAAGTTCAAGCCTAAAGACAGGCTTATGGAATGGAGATTTTAACTTGTGTTCGGATTTTAAGGGGATGTGATGCATATTTAACACAGGCCTAGGGCCTCCATCCACATATTTTATCTGTCAATCCACAGACTGTCTCCAGCTGTTTTACTGCCAATATTTTAACTATTTCAGATCAGGTAGGGCTGGAATGAGCGGGAATCAGAAGTATTATGTGGGCCCTAATAGAAGGCAAGCTACAGCCTTTTATCACTTGCGTCAGTAGGTCTTAAATCACAGGTTTTATTTGTTTGTTGGTTGGCTGGTTGGTCTGTGTTTACTTGTCCTACTTCTGTACTAGGTACAGACTCAAAAAGGGGAGGGATTGAGCTCTTTGCCAAGCTGGCCAGGATGTAGGCTAGTACTTAGACATAGCAGTTGAGATTCAGGAAAACTGGGCTAAATCAGATTGGGCTAACATTGTAGAGCCTGTCATAGCGACTGTGGGTTGGAGGATGTCCAGAAAAGCAGAGCAACTGCTGATCACGTTTTAGGCAAAATCTCAAGTGAACTGGCAAAGTGACTTTGGTCCCAAGACTTTTTGGGTAGTATAGTATGAAAGGGACACTCAGATTTCATGTCTTGTGGAGTGCCTTCTTTCAGTGAATTAATTAGGTCTCATTAAAAAACAAATCATTTATAGGGGCGCCTGGGAGGCTTGGTCGGTTTTGGTTTTGGCCAGATCATGATCTTGTGGTTCATGGGTTCGAGCTCCACACTGGACTCCATGCTGGCAGTGCAGAGTCTGCTTGGGATTCTCTCTCTCTTTCTCTGTCTCTGTCTCTCTATCTTGCTCTGTCTCTCTCAAGATAAATAAATAAACTTAAAAAAATTAAAAACATTAAAAAATCATTTATAAATTTAAAAAATCTGAGTAGTTGTCCTTTTGGCTTTAGATTTCATAATCAGAGAACCCAACCAAATATCTCAAAGCTTAAAACACTTCACATAAGTCTGGTTAAGAAAAACCTTTGAGTTTTCTTGCAGCAGTGTATTTTATCTGGCTCACACTATATACAAGCAGTACGTTAAGATTCCTTAAAGACCAGAAATTTAAAACAATTAGAAGACAGAGGAGAATATTTTTCCCACATCAGGGTGGGAAAGAATTTCCTAAGCATGAATCCAGAATAAATATTGACCGTAAGTGAAAAACGGATGGTTTTGACCATGTCAAAATATAATGTCAAAAGCCATCAGAGGCAAATTGAAATAACAAAATGCTGCCTAACAGAGGAAATTTGCAACTCCTACAGCAGTCACGGGACTACTATCCCACAGGATATGTAGTACTCCGACAAATGCATTGTAAAAAGACCAACTAGCTTTTAGAAAAACAGGTAAAGCTTACAATATGGTTGGGTGGGTCACAAAGATGGCCAGTAAGCATATGAAGAAGTGCTCCCTTATCAACAACTACTGAAATGCAAAAATGCAAGCTAAAGGCCAAGTGATACTACCATCCAACTCATCAGACTGTCATAATCTTAAGCCTAACCACGTCAACTATACATGAGGAAGGAAGAACATGGGGTTCTCAACTGCGGCACTTGGGAGGGTGAGCTAGTATAGCTTGCCCATTGAACAGGGCTCAGCAAGTGTCAGGTCCCTACAGTGAATATTTTAGGTTTTGAGGGCCGAGAGGCAACACTGATGATGTTCTATGCGTACTTATATAGTAATTTTAAAATGCACAAACCACTCCTGTGCATTGCTCAAGGGCTGTATAAATAAGCCTGTGGACCAGATTTGATACATGGGCTTGCAGACCCATGCTATAGAGCCATCTGGGCAGGATCCAGGATCTGGAGTTCTACTTTCTGGCATATAACCTAGAGAAACACTCACACAAGTGGACACAATGTATACATGTATTAGTTGCAACATTGTGAGGGCAAAACATTGGAATACAACTTAAATATCCACCAGGAAGGACTGATAAACAAATATGACAGTCAGTCACATTCCATATATTCATGATTATATATACTAATGAACTTTATGTACATTAGGATAAAAAGATTTCAAAAACAGTATTTGGGGAATGTGTGTGGAGTTTGATCCCATTTACCCTGAAAATTGCTGCTACTAATGATCTTAAGGAGAGAAACAATGATCAAATATGACTTGGCCTCAGCATGCTGTGTGGCCATAGCAGTGAGAAAAGTGTACAGGGACATGCCTCCCAGGGACAGCCATCAGGGCACTGGAGCATAGCTTCTCAACTGGAAAATTAATATAAATCTTAAAAACTAATGGTATAAACTGTTTGTAGGTTATAACTTTAAATTTAAAACATTACATATTTTTGATGGATACATATATATGTGGGAAACTACTTCATTTCATGGATTTTTAGACACACGTTTATTTTTACATTTCAACAGTCTAAAACTGGCATGCAACTTATCTATGTGTGTTTGGTTTAATTGTTGTTTCTTGTTAATGTTAGCCAAAATAAGAGTCTTCCTATAGTTAATAGCATGTTAAATTCAGTAAAATATGATTTAAAACTGGACGATAGATTCATACCAAATACATCCCAGTCATTATCTGGGAGACATGGTACGGGCGGAAGAAGGAAACATTAAGGCAGAGAAGGACTCGGTCTAGGAATGGGCATCAATGATGCTTTAAATTGATCAGTACTACTTTACTTCTATAAATTAAAAGCATCTGAACATATTAAATGTTTAGCCTTTATTAATGTATAGCTTTAAATGCACACAACATCTTATTTAAACTCAGTGTTGGTGGTAGCTGTGATCACCCTCTTATCCCATGGCTAAAACATCCCCCAAAATACAGCTCCCATGTAGATGGCATCTTGGAAAGTAGGTATGTGGGGCATCGTTACCCTCATTTTCAGATACAACGCAACAGAGAGGTTGCGTTGGTTTGGTATAAACAGTTTACTAGGCCGAATCATTTTTCTTCTTGCTTTCGTATTGCGTGAGACTTTCACTAAAGGATCAAATTTGTGTGAAACATCTGCCATGAGGATAGCAAACAAATATATTGTTTTAATAGAAGAACAATTTGATTATTACTATACATAGATGATTTCAATCATATCTATCCTACCTTTAACTATGATCAATAGTCTCCAAGCTATTCCATAGTTATAAAGGAACTTAAACAGAGTAGGTACTTAATAAATATTAGTTGAATTGACAAATGGGTGTGTGGATGGATGAATGAATGGATGGATGGATGAATGAGATAGACTTAAAGGTCCCAGAAGACAGGATGCAAAGCCCTCAGGGCCAATGTCATGAGGCGCAGGTGGATTTGGCTCTGGAAACCAGGCCTCCATTCCTTCTGCAGAAGGTTCTCTCCTTTTGTGCATATTTTAAAAGTCACCCCACGTAAAAAATGCCAAAACTATTTCTATGTGGTTCTACGGTTTGAACCTAAAACGTTACACCATGTAACAATGTATCCCTATACACTTTTTGACCTATGTGCTCCCTTTCGAAAGAAAGGTTCTGCCTATAGCAAATGCAACCTTGAACACATCTAGTTTCTGAAGCACCTATTTAGTTCACATTTAGAATTGGAAGGAATCTTAGTGCCCATTTGTAATTTGTCTTATTTTAGTGACTCTTGGAGAGAGGTTTGATTCCAGGAAGACATTTTCAGTGATAATGCTAAACTTCACAATCTTAGGAAATAACAACGTAGCTGCCTGACCACAGGCTATGAGACCAGGAAGACATGGGAACGTCCTGGGTCTAGCATTTACACTGTACATGATGTTGGGTGTGTTTCATCATCTGTAAGCCTCAGTTTCATCATCTGTAAAGTGGGAACACTGCCTACCTTGGTTGTTCCAAATAATAGGAATGAAATTATGAAACGTTCTGCTTTTTAGCAACAGCAGGGCTTTTTGTTTTTTGTTTTTTTAATTTCATGTGTTTCTGATAAAGGATAACATTTTGGGTCCTTACACTAGAACTTTTAACATAATAGAGCTTAAGTTTGCTTCTTAAATATACACACATTTATTATAAGGGGATGTACTTTGGCCATTAGAAAGATCTGAGAATTACATCCCTTACTATGTCAAGGCCATATTTCACAACCTTTTTCTTTCTGTTTAATGCACATGCATTGAAAAGAAAATTCTCCTTGTGTGATAGAAGTCAATTTTTCCCGGGTTTTGGTATTTTGTTTTCATGATGCTTTTTGCAATATTTGTGACTCTGTGTTTTAATCTTTTCCCATGTGTTTCTTTCAGCCACACAGCCCAGAAACACAGAGCTGACTTCTAACTGCACCCTAGAGTCAAGGTCTTCAGTTTAATCTCAGCTTTGGAATGGAAGCAGTGAAACTGAAGAGTGTGTCCCCACCTTATAAATAACAATAATAGCAGCAGCAATAATAATGACATAGTTCTGGGAACACTTAGAGATGGTTAACCATGTACTTGAATATGGGATTTCATTATGTTTTATCTCGTGTTCCCTCAGGCAGACATTGGAGTATAGGATGGAGCCCTCCTCTTAGTCAAATTTGGAATCTAGTTCCTCAAGCAGTTGGAGTCATAGAAATTTAGACTGGAAGAAACCTCATGTGCCCGGACTACTCTACACTGGTTCTCTGACTCTCGTTTTGACATTGAAAAGAGGCCACAGAAACCGGTTGATGCTTACCCCACTACGGTACTAAGATATAATTGACAAGAAATGCTAAACTCACCAGAGTGGCAAAGAGGTGATAGAGAATGAAATAGATGGCTACCACAGGTGCCCACATGTGTCCCACAGCATTTAGGGTTTGGTCCATTACGTCTACCCATCCTTCCTGGGTGAGGATCTGGAACATGGACATAAACGCCTATGGAGGAAGAGAATGGAGGCATTAAACACCAGTTCAGACTTGCATGCAGTTTAAAACTAGTTTGTGGTGTTTGAGGACTTCGATCTCAATATTATTGATTTTTATCTGATTGATTGGGAGAACAGCCTTAATTCCACAGAGGGGAAAGAGCTGAGAATTAAAGATCCTTAAGGCTGATATCTAACTATTCAGTGTGGAAAACTAAAATAATCACCCTGAATTATTATTAATAATAATTACCCTGAATTAATATTAGCCTTGTTGGTGGTAAATACTGTTGAGAAAATAAAATAAAATAAAAAGACATCTTTTTATTTGACTTTCTTTTTTTTCCTCGAAGCAAGCTAATGAGTTGCTTAACATTTCCTACAAATAACTGTATTTTTTTTCTGTTGCTAAGTGCAACTTATTTTTATAGCGAATTGCATTTGATTGTCTACAGGCATATGAGAATAATAGCCTTGATTTTACTTTTATAGTACCCATCCATCAAATTATTTCAGTTATATTAAAAACACAAGACTCATTAAAAAAGAAACATTTCTAAATGGTATTACCATACCAAGAGACTTAATAAAGACAAACATATTTTCATGATTTTATTTATTATTTTCAGGGTGCATACTCAAGACCATGAAAGAGGCCAAGACCTAAATAAATAAATAAATAAATGAATAAATAAATAAAATAGAGCATTCCCACAAAATCTAGCCAAGCTAAAAGACTCATACTTTCTCTGCAAAGACTTTGGCTAGTTCTGTTCTTACAAGTTTTTCTTATTAAATATATGATTACATGTACATCTCTGACTCGTGTATCTTACATACATTAGTGAACAATAAATGCTTCTTAATGAGGATTTATTATGACGATGATGTCTGGAGAAAGTGACAATTGTAATCCAGTGACTCTTTAAAAATGTCTTTATAGGCTTTAGTACAATGAAGATGTAAATTGGATTCTCAGATTCCAAGAAATAAGGTCCAGGATAATACAGAGATGGACAGGCCCAAGATAAAAAGCCCTGTTACACTGATAGGATCTTAGAGACAAAATGAACCCTACAGAAAATCTACTCTGCCCTTTTTTTTTTAGAAGATAAGGAAAATGAGGCTTAAAGATGATTGGTGATTAGCTCAAAGTCACTCTATTAATGTGTGGCAGTAACAAGTACCACTGAGTCATTATGACTCCAAAGTAAGTTCTTTTCCAAGCACTGCAGTCCATGTTCAGTGAAGTCTTGAATCTACTAGTTTCCAGGCTGCACCCCACACAGTACACACTCTTAGCAGTTTCCTTTCCTAGGGACACTTAAATTTTAACTGTTTTAGAAGTACGACATTCAATCCCAGCACAAAGCGGACCCATTTGAACAAAGGAGCAATTAATTGGTAAGTGATTCTTTTACTAGGAGATAAGTTTTTCCACCTATCCTTTGTCTATGTGTGAAACACTTAACATCTCCTTGAGTTAATTTTTTATAACCTCATTACCTACAACGTGTTTTGTTCATGTAAGCATGAAGTAGGCTGTTATTGATGCTTGAACTCAGCATCGCCAAGGACAGACAATATAATACTTTCTTTGCCAGGGCGTCTAAGAGAATATTAGTCCTAACTCATCCGAAAAATGCTTCAGATTTTGCAATGCGTCATTTAACTTCTTAAGAATGCCAAAACTTATTGAGGACATTACTTTTTCCCTCTGTGTATGTTTCTGTCACATATTTATTACATCCAAAGACAAGGAACACAAATTTCAAAGACAATTCACATAAAAATATCAGACTGCTGTATTTTCTTCAATGAAGACGTCACCAATGTGAAAGTGTGTGTACATCCTCAAGACTCAACAGCACAAGGGGAAGAGTCAACACATCTACCAGTATAAACAGAATTTCACCCGACATGAATTCCTTTCCCCCAAAATGACAGGCCAGCTTGTGATTAAATCCAACATTTATTCTTGGTACCTAGAGACCAAAAAATGTAGGTGTACCTTTCAACTGCCTTGGGGACCAACCAAATTAATTTGTTTTCATCCACTGCATTAGCTTTCATGAATACTCAGCTATTATACATTCAGTAAATGTTAGGGAACATGGAGCAATGGGATTGTAACCTGTTGCTGGCAGATAAGCAATGTGGGCAAGAACACAGGGGTTATCTTCCACTCTTTTCAGAGTCTCAGAAGAAAAAAAAATCTCCTTTCTGCACAGCTCAGCCACCTGAAAGTGCATGTTGTAAGATGCTGTGAATTATATTTGAGAGCAATGCTTTGTTACAATGCGATTCATGTGTTTCCAGCTGCTTCCTTGAATAAACCAACAAAAAGTAGCGCCATGAAATATTTCAATCACGGGCTGAAAATTAATTTGTGCCTGGCATGAAGGCTGCTATGTCAGTTTTGTTGAAATCTTATCCAGAAATTAAATCCCAACGACTGGGAGATGTGACTCAAGTACACTTACTTATATTTATATTGTCAATGGAATCTGTGTCCCTTGAAGAGCCTGCTTAGTGTATTTATTTAAATGTGGGTTATTGGTGGTTACTGAAGGCTTGATGTGTTGGGGACTGAGATGAGGAAGACACAGTTTCTTCTACTGAGAAATTTATAATCAAGATTAGAGAAAAAGATGAAAATGACCAACTGTAAGAAAAGGCAAAAGGGAAAACATGGTATATAAGAGAATTGTGGTAAAGCTATCATGAGCCAGTTAGAAGTATCAACGTACTCCTCTTGGGTGAGGCAAGAACTGTTTGGGGAAAATGATGGCAAGTGATTGTCATGATGAAAATGAGAAGGACTTAAATGGGGAAGAAGGGGGCCAGGAACAAAGGGCTGGAGGAAGTTGTTTTCTCTGAGCTCCTTGTCTCTACTTAACGTCATTTTCCTATCCTGTTGACCTCTTGTCCCTCTTTAATGGCTTCTACCAGCTCTTTATAAATTAAGAAAATGGATCTTTTATCTGTTATATATGTTTAAAGTATTTTCCTCAATCCATTTGTGGTATTTTTGTGAACATAAATTTTACATTTCTATGTGGTCTAATTTGCTATTCTTTTATCTAAGGTAAAAAACTTCTCTCACTGGATGATTGGACGTAAATGTACCCATACTTTTATGAAGTAGTTTTAGTTTATTATGTTTAGCATGCTTAACCAGAAGTCACATTTAAATCAGTTTGTATCTGGAATTTATTTTGGTATAAGAAGTGAGATAAGAATTAATCTTATTTTTTCTTTTAATAGATGATCAGCTGACTCAGCACATATATTTGAAAAAAATTTATCTTTTCTTCACTAATCTGAAATACCTCTTACCATAAACGGAATACTCAGACAATTTCAGCTCTATTTCTAAATTTTTATTCTTTTCCATCAATCTATCTCACTCCAAATTGCCTAACAACTGTACATTCACTTTAATAATGATTAAAACGAATTAATAATTTGATTAATGAATTTAAAACATCGTAATGAATTTAAAAAGCTAGGGTTCCTAGCTGTTCCCCATAAACTTCTGTTTTCAGAATTCTTTTATTTACTTTTATGTATTAACTCCTCAAAACATTCTCTTGTTTTATTTGTTGAGATTACATTAATCTAAGAAAAACTAATATTCTCCAATCTCATAGAAATGTTTACCTTTCAATTTATTAACTTTTTATTCACGATTCTGAGAAAATATTTCTACTTATATAGTTTCCACACACTTCTTGTTAAGCTAATTAATATTACCTTTCAAAAGCTTAATCAAGGTGATGTCATGTCATTAAAATACTGTATAGTAAAGAAACCTGATGATGAGTTTCTTAATGGGTGATAAACTGCAGACTACAGCTATATGCCTAAGCACACTTCTTAGTCCTAACTGGTCTTTCATGCTTGCCAGTACATTTATAATCAACAGATTGATAAACTATAAGTTGACTATAAAAATATTGTTCACTGTTGAGTCGGGTAATGCTCTCAGATCTTACTTCCTTCTCCAGGGCTCCAGTATTATGAGGTATACGGTACCAGAAGGTCAATGCTCCAGGTAAATGCTCCCTTTCTCACTTTCCACTAATTGTTCAGAATCTGATTTAGTTTCATGCATTTTATTTGAATCTTGCTTTCTTACACAATTTTCAGTTAAGTTTAGTTTTGCTTGGTTGAGATTTTCTGATTGGTTTTGACAGATTTTGTTGGAAAAAGAAATACATACCTCCCCCCCCTTCTATTTCCTATACTTTCCAAATTCTCATGAATTTTATCTATTGTTTGGAATAAATTCCACTCTTATGCTGCTGTAGATGTTCTTCCCAAAACCTTCTGTTACTCCAAAACCATTGGATTCTTGCTCTCGGATATTTTTCTTGGAGTCTTCTTATCACCTGTTTTAATGTGGACTAATTGCTTTCTAGATTTGCTCCATGGTGGTCAGAATCTTTGCTTTGAACTTTCTTCTTATTCTTTTTAAAATATAATTTATTGTCAAAATGGCTAACATACACTGTGTAAAGTGTGTTCTTGGTTTTTGGGGGTCAGTTTCCATGGTTCATTGCTTACATACAACACCCAGTGCTCATCCCAACAAGTGCCCTCCTCAATGCCCATCACCCATTTTCCCCTCTCCCCTACCCCCCATCCACCCTGTTTGTTCTCTATATTTAAGAGTCTCTTACGGTTTGCCTTCCTCCCTCTCTGTTTGAAATTATTTCTCTTCCCTTCCTCCATGGTCTTCTGTTAAGTTTCTCAAGATCCACATATGAGTGAAAACATATGATATCTGTCCTTCTGAAATACAATTAACTTTGTCTAGATCTTTTGTTCTATTACGGTGTCAGAAAGTGACCCCAAATCTCAGGCCTGGTTGTGAGTCCTGTTTCACTGTCAGCTGGGTTTTCTTCTCTCTGCTTTGCTGTCTCAGTATGAGAAGAGGGGTTTGCAGGGACAGAAGTATTAGCTACGCTATGGGAAGTCATGCTCGAAAGATCAGGCTTCAGGTATTTCTTCAGTTCAGTTATTCAGAAATCCTTATTGCTGCCAGAGCCCGTCAGTCTCTGGTGTTCGCATCCTCAGATCATGGGCTCTTCCAGACCTCACTCTCCCAGCACTGGCTCCAGGGGAGGACAGACAGGCTGATTCTGCCATTTTGGGTTCTCTGTGAGGAGAAAGAATACAAGAGGGGCTCTTGCTCCCAGGGCCGCCTGTCCCCTTGTGGCTTCTGTTTTCTTCTTTTCTCCTCATACTCTCACTATGCTAAATTTTTGTGTATCATGGGAGACAATTCGTTTCTGGAAATCATGATTATTTTGCTTTCACTCTCAAGCTTTCTTTCTGTCTTGGAAAAATAAAATGGTGAGATCTAGCAGTTTCTTTTGCCTCTTGTAAAAGGGCTGGAACAAGTCACTTCTACACTGGGGGGTTTCTCGTCTTTTTTCAGGCTTGTGCATGCTTCCATGGTCAAGTCTCCTCAAACAGAAGGAGAGGAGGATGTGTTTTAAGATTTGCTTTTCCAATTTATTTTCTTCTCAATGTCTGGAAAACAGGCTTAACGCATGAGCTTCAAGAGTGAATCCTCCCTCTTTGACTCTCTCTCTCTTTCTCCCAGCTTTCCTCCCTCCTTAGTAGCTGCTATTCAAAGATAATGGTATGAAACTGTGGCTTTGCCTTTGTGTGGTTGTTGCTGTATAATTTTTTCAGGCTGATAATTAACTGTTTCATTTGTTTCCTTAGGTTTTAGGGACAGAGGGTCTGTGGTTTTGCGATTTTACTCCTCAAGTCCAAACCTACAGATGTAAATAGGGGTAAACAACTTTGTTTACAAGTCCTCTTACTTTTTTTTTTTTTTTAAATGACACAATCACATGTTAAACACCACTATACAGGTCAGGCCCTGTTCACACTGAAGGTGCCTGGAGGTACTAACTGGATCAGGGATGAGCAGTTAACTAAAGAATGGCCTTTGAGGTGATCAGGAACAAACAACTCTGCTCCATCAGGGAAGAACTAAACCAATCAAAAACATCTCTAATGAACCTCTAGCGGAAGGTACAGAGAAAAATCACAATACTGGCAGTAGCATCTGGAGGTGAACAACTGAAGACAAGCTGTGCAGGTCAGTAGGAACAAGAGGGATCGTTAAAAAGTCAGAGTTATGAGTATGTTGATAAAACAAGGAAGCAAACGTCTCCGAATGAACAGGAATTAAGAGGGAAAGAAAACACACTGAGTAGACATGGCAATGATATTCACCAAGTGGAGAAGGAAGGTCTTGAAAATCACCAGCTCAGTGACCACCTTTTTCTAATTGGAGTGCATCACATCCCTCAGGTGTGTGGGAATAAAACAAAGGGTGGGACCAGAGCAGGGGGAGAAAGCCACAAGGCAGGATTGTGATGAGGAGAGCTGTTCCAGGGGTGATGCAGGAGAAAACACGTCTAAGCATAGAGAACAGGGTCCTGGAGTCACTGAATGTCCTGAGCACTGCAGGAGAGAGACACAAAGTTCACCATCAGCCCTTCTCAGTCTCCTTTGTTGGCATCTTCTCACGTAATCTCTAAATGCTGCAGAGCCTCAGGGCTCAGTCCTCAGATCTCTTTTGTGCCTCTCAACACTTACTAACTAGTTCAACTCACTCATCCCAATGCTTTAAATACCATCTATATACTGATGGCTTCAGCCTCACATCCGGAATCGACTCTGCTTCTCCACTTGAATGTCTATCAGACAGGAGTCTCAAGCATTAGATGTTCCACATCAAACCCTTCATGCTCTATTCCCCAAATCTGTTCCCTCTGTCTCCTTCCCATCTCAGGAAATATCAGCTCATTCTCCAAGTTACTCAGGCCAATGACCTCACAGACATTTTCGGTTTCTGCATCCAACCTGTGAGGAAATCCCGCTAAATCTCACCGTGGTTCTTGGTCTCAGTTCCACATTTATTCTCAATATTCCCGGATATTACTACTAACACAGCTAATAGTTTCCCTGTAAGTAGCCCTACATTTTGGAGCTATACTTTCCTGTCATAAACTGAGACTGGGGAACTTGAATAAAAATAAGACCAAAGAGGGAGGAATAAGAAAGTATTTTTATAACTTCTCTTTTGTTCCAAATAATGCCCTTGAATGTCAATCACAGATGGGGTGAACAATGTCTCCTAGACCAGCTGCCACCAGGGCCACCAAAGGCCCATGCCACACTGTTGGTGGCAGAGATAGGTTTATCAATGACAAGACATCCTTTTCTCTCTCAAGGTCCCAGGGATCCCTTGATCTTTCTTTTTTTTTTTTAATTTTTTTTTTTAATGTTTATTTATTTTTGAGACAGAGAGAGACAGAGCATGAATGGGGGAGGGTCAGAGAGAGAAGGAGACACAGAATCCGAAGCAGGCTCCAGGCTCTGAGCTGTCAGCACAGAGCCCGACGCGGGGCTCGAACCCACGGAGTGCGAGATCATGACCTGAGCCGAAGTGGGACACTTAACCGACTGAGCCACCCAGTCGCCCCTCCCTTGATCTTTCTGACAGACCTACCTAGACTTAGGTGAGACAGCAAAGCAAGGATCACCCTATGCTGAAATAAACAGGCTACAAGTCTTTGTCCGGGCCTTGCAAAGCAGTTCATAACCCTTTCAAAAGCATATCGTGGATGCCCTTTGATAACTTGATGCCCCAGTGCATGTTTTGGGTTTTGAGTAGGTGTGAATATAAATTTAGGTCAAACAATATTTAAATATTTTTAAAAAGTAGGATGGGTAAACACCTCAGGTTTTAGTCAACACATATCGAGCAGAATATACAGTATGATCCCATTTGTAATATACAAACTAGATGTGTTCTTGTGGGCCTCAAAATGCTTGAAAGCCTATAAAATAAACTTGGTACTCTGAGGACTGGAATGTAGAGGACAGAATGCGGAGGAAGTGGGGGGGATAGATACTCAATTTGAACTTCTTAAAGTAATAGCTTTACTGAGATATATTATATTTTGTGTACCATAAAATTCATCTTTTAAAGTCTACAATTAAGTGTTTTTAGTTTATTCACAGAGTTGTATGACATTACCCCTAGTTTAAGAACAGTTCATTACCTCCCCCTCCCCTCAAAAACTATGTGCCCATGAGCAATCACTCCCCATTTCTCCCTCCTGCAGCCTTCAGAAACCACTATACTTTCTGTCTCTCTGGATTTGCCGGTTCTCAACATCTCCATCATACAATCCGTGGTCAGGGTTCATGCATGTTGTAGTATGCATCAGCACTGTATTCCCTTTATTGCCAATTGATATTTCATTATAAGGACATACCACAGTTTATCTATTCATTAGTTGATGTATATTTGGGTTGTTTCCACCTTTCTGGCCATTATGAATAATGCTGCTGTGAACATCCTCATACAGGTTTTTGTGTGGACAGAAAAATTGCTTTTCACTTAACATGCCTTTTATCTTTTGTATTCAAATACATGTAAAACAGATATTCATCTTTTTAAAAATAGACACTTAAAAAAATTTTAAATGTGGTGAAGAATACAACCCATATTGACATACAGCTTTCATTTTACAATATAATTTGCATCTACTTTCTCTAGCTCTAGCTGGTTTCGGGAACTCTTTCTCTACAATAGATGTGCTTTCAAAATGAAATCCACTTGACAACTTATATAGTGGCTCAACCTTCTTATTGAGAGTGTCCCTGCTGTGTCTTACTACCAGTCAGCCCTAAAATAGAAGACTTGGCTTGATGTATTCACTGAGTACAAAAGTGACACCTCCTTTGGTTTTAATTGCCTTAATTAGTCACC
This sequence comes from Prionailurus viverrinus, assembly GCF_022837055.1. NCBI lineage: Eukaryota > Metazoa > Chordata > Mammalia > Carnivora > Felidae > Prionailurus > Prionailurus viverrinus. The sequence continues at coordinate 72,672,860 of NC_062561.1, forward strand.
TACTCAATCTCCTTGTTTCTTTTTTCCCCACTCAAATAGCAGTAATAGGTAGAGGAGTTTTATCCTCTAAAAAATCTACTAGCATCATGATCCTTTAATACTTTGTGGTATAGTTCTTTTATTTAAAACTTAACTACTCAAAACTTTAATATTTAAAATGACTTCAATCAATAGCAAATGTTGGACTTATCTCATGTTGGCTGGCAAAATCATGACTGTCAAGATCGAGGTCTTATGGAGAGTTCGGTGGGGGGTGGAAAAAAACAATAAGATGACATTAAATGTACTTAAAAACCTAGAGTAAATTAAAGTTCTAAGAGCCACCACTTACTGTGGCTATACTAAGCTGTCCATAACTCCAAACTGTGGGTTTGAAATCTGGAGTAAAAACATAGCGCTGTGACGTTAAAGCCACTGGCGGCAGCCATTTCTTTACTTCCAATTCCTCTTTAATGGTTTAGATGGAATTCGATGGTCCATCAATTCAGTTACACTTTTTCCAGTTCTCCAAACTCCGATTGTCTTTTTTGGCAAACTCTCAGGAAAAATGCCTACTCCTAGGTGAATCTGACGTTTCATGGCTGCGCTTACCCCTCCATGTGCTCTGAAGACGGGGCTTATAGCAGAGGAAGACAGGCTCCCTTGTCCCAGGCCTCCAAAGGGGCCTCAACACTGTCTGGCAAGCCCCTTCCATGTTTTTGGTGAGTCCATTACCAGACACAAGCTTTCCCAAACTTTTTGTCATCTGTCACCTGACTAACGACATCCACTTCATCTCTGCCCTCACCCTCAAGAGATGACCTTCCTAGATGGGGGAGCTAAGAGTGCTTTTTAAATTGGAGTTGCATGAACTGAGTATAAAGACCTTGACCTTCTGTGAGCGGCAGAGCAGTGAGGCAAAGAACACCTAGCGGTCCTGATACCCATCTTCCCCAAATGCATGATAGCAGCACTCTGAAGACTGTTTTGAGAATCAAACTAAATTAAGTATGTGTGAGTACTTTATAAACATGAAAGCACCATACAAGAAATATTAATAAAAATGAAAAAATCTCTTTCAAGGAAAAACTTCAATTACCCTCATTTAAATTTCAGAGTTTCTATACGGTTTCTATGACTTAAAACTCTTTATGCCATACACAGTATGATTCCATTTTTATAAAGCTTAATATTATATTGGATAAACCATTCATATTTTTTTTAGAAGATATTTCCTTTTTGGGGTGCCTGGGTGGCTCAATTGGTTAAGCGACTGACTTCAGCTCAGGTCATGATCTCACAGTTTGTGAGTTCAAGCCCCGCATCAGGCTCTGTGCTGACAGCTCAGAGCCTGGAGCCTACTTCAGATTCTGTGTCTCCCCCTCTCTCTACCCCTCCCCTGCTCACGCTCTGTGTCTCTCTGTCTCTCAATAATAAATAAATGTGAAAGAAAAAAAAATTTAAATAAAGAAAAAGAAGATATTTCCTTTTAGATATATGATTTTGAAAGTGTGGTTATTTTTGATGGCATCATTTTGTTTCATCTTTGAACTAAATGATTCCCTAGAGAACCTCTATAGCTCTAAGTGTCTCTATTTTATGATCTATTAATTGGTACTAGCAGTCAATTGGAGAACTTTGTTTTCATACAGTAAATTTTCCAGCCCATTTTCCCAGACTATCTCTTACCTATAAATTACAGGAAAAGGCTGCAGTAAATGTTTTGTTCCTAATAGATCCGATAAATTACCTTCTGGTGCTGTCGATTCATCTGAGTATTTGTTGAATAAACAGTAAAAATCCTGGTGTTAGCAAATGGACTGATAATAGAGAGCTAAATAAAATAGGTGCTGTGCTCAATGTTATCACATACACTGGGATCTGAAAACAAAATGGAACAGTGGCTGGATTTTGTTGTAGGGCCCTGGTCTGGAGAGTTTAGTCGCTAGCGACCTTTAAATGGTAAAGGTTTTGAAGGCATGTCTCTCTCTCAATATATGAACTTTTTGGAATTTGAGATCTGTTGAAATCAATTCCCTTTGTTGTTAATACGAAACGAAACATTTAAAACATTAATCTCTCTGTAAAATGATTATGCCTTATACCTTGTCATTTAGAAAGAAATAAAGTTGAAACCAGGGGTTTCAATTCTGTGACTGCCTTTTATACTGTCCCAAAAGACCAAGCAGTTCTTTGTTTTTTTTTTTCCAAAATGAACCCACATTATTTATTTCATTTCTATAATTCCTAAAATGTGCTTGTTGCCAAGCATTCCATTTAAATGAATAAAAAGAGAGAGAGGGAAAAGCCTGTTTACTGGTCAAATTTTAGACCACTATGGAAGAGCCTTACTGAATCGAGACTAAAGTAATTGGGCTTAAATGTCAAAATGAGCTTGAATGTAATTAGAAGCAGAGCAGACATCAGAACCTGATGCCTACGCCAGCAGCAAATTACTTTCGGTAGAGCCTACACTTAAATATAATTTCAGGAGTAAAAGGAAAGATGGCAGAAACTCATTTGCAAAAGCCAATGAATCCTTTTCTAGTCCTGAAAGTGTCTGGAGGTGTATCCAAACATCTCTTTTCTTTCAAATGGCCATGCTTGGGTTCACTTTTACATATAACACCGTAAGTGACAATACAGACAAAAATCATGGATTTGTACAGTGTCCTAGGATTTCTTTCAGGGTAATTGTCCTTAAAATGACATAAGGAGAGATACTGAGTCATGACTAGCATTTTACATGGTGCTTTACAACCCCTGAAGCATTTAATTGTCCATTATGCAGAGGAACTTGAACAATAACCCCGCGAATTACTACTGTACATATTATACTCCGTACGGAAGTGCAGAGGCCTTACATGATTAATCAAGGCCTGCAGGAAAGCAAATGGTGGGGCCAGGTATCTAGGCTGGTCTTAAAATTCCTGCTGTCCTTTTGAATATTGCAGGTAGTATAAATCTGAAGAACTAGTAATTGCCGACTTCTTTTCACAATCTAAATTAGTAAAACAAACAGTATAATATTCAACTTTTATAAATTTTGAAAATTTTGTAGTATTTAAAATTTTTACCTTCTTTGTCTTACATAGTATCGGGTACGTATCAAGAACCGCAGGTTAAGCTCAACTGATTAATGGAAAATAGGTATCTGTAGTATTTTCTCCTCTTTGCTAAAATAAACTCCACTCATTAACATTTTTCCACATGGAAAGGACATAATGTTTTCATTTTCATGAGAATCTAAAATTACAGAATTTTAATAATAAAAATACGTTAATCATTTATGACTTAAATGTTAAAGTGCCCATGTTGGAAACATTTATCTTAAGGGAAAAAAAAAATCAACATGAACTGACTGAACTTAAATTTTTCCCCTAACAGTCTTTCTTGAGGAGCATGATATTTTTAGTTGAAAGGTATACTTCCCACCGATTATGTTAAAATAATTTTGAAATGCAGCCATCTCGCTGACAGAACAAACAGCTGTGAAAATGAGACCTGGAGGTTTATGCAAATAGGAAACTTCTGAATTAATTTTCTTCATAGAACAGACTGTCAAGTTTCTGGGAGTATTTATGCCCTATTTCTTAATTAGTGATTTTGCTAATGTCAGTCATATTAAATTTTCATGATGTAAATGATGCATTTCATTGGCAAATATGCGCTATAAAATTGCAGATGAAAGTTGACGTTCTACTTTTGGTGCAATAAAGATCTTGTAACATATACAGAAGAAACAGTGCTCCTGAAAACACAGCTGTGTGTCCTGTTGTTAAACAAGCAGAGGATTTATTAAGAAAACTTCTGTAACTAAAGTACCATGGAGTCTACCTAGGAAATTTCAGTGTTTCCTGACTATCGGTTTGTAAAACAATGCTTAAGAATGAGGTTTTTCAGGGCACCTAGGTGGCTCAGTTGGTTAAGCATCTGATGTCAGCTCAGGTCATGATCTCGCAGTTCATGAGTTCTAGCCCCATGTGAGCTTTGTGCTGACAGCTCAGTCTGGAGTCTGCTTTAGATTCTGTCTCTCTCTCTCTCTCTCTCTCTCTCTGCCCCTCCCCTGCTCACACTCTGTCTGTCTGTCTGTCTGTTTCTCTCTCTCTCTCTCAAGAATAAACAAACATTAAAAAAAATTATATATATAAAAGAACCAGATTTTTCTATTTGGTTTCAAACAGAAAGCAACTCTGGTCAGAAAAAGCTTAGAGGTTTGCATTAAAAAACCAACCAAACAAACAATAACCCTACATGTTAGAAATGGAGTGTGCCACTATTTGCTCTCTTCGAATGGGATTTGATGCTCATCTTTCTTCACTAAGTCCACAAAAAATGAGCTAGCTTTACCGCAAATTATATTGTCTACTCTTCTATCACACACATAAATTTCCAAGTTTTGCTTCTAATCTGATAGTGCTTATTTAGTTCTCTAATACCTTGAAAATAGATTTGATAGTTGTTTACAAATAAATATTTAATTGAAATGATTTGACGTTAATAAAGCTGATTTTACAAGTCATGAATTAAAATTAGTCTTATTATATGACTAAAATTAGTCCTGTAGAATTTTTTATTTCTCAGGTAAGAGTAGATATATAAAGGGAAGCATTATATTCTACCATTCTTTTCTGGGTGTATATATGTATTTGAAATAAAACTGAACTCAGTTACAAATATAGTTTCTATTATGCTTTTTTAATATTTTATCATCACAATTAGTGTCGCCCATGGCTTACCTCATAAGTTAGGCTGTAAAAATACAGTTTTGATGACTGTATGATATGCCACCACATTTAAAATTTATTTAGACTTTCCAGATGGTTGGACATTAAAGTTGTCTCAAAATTTTCACATTAAATAATGCCACAAAGAGCATTTTTTGAAGATCAGTCTTTGTATGCATCTCTGGTTATTTTCTTGGAGTAGATTTCTAGAAATGCAACCATTAGATCAAAGAGTAAAAATGCTTTTTAGTGTCTTCATATATAATGAAAAACGGATTTCCAGAAAAGTTACACAAATGTTCACCGCCACACGCAATGTGTGAGAGGGCTTTCTGCCAGCAGTGCACATGACCATTAGCCAAAAAATAAAAATAACAAATAAATCTTGTCCATTCAACACTTTCTTCCTGACATGCATTATAAATTAAGGTTGTATCTTCATGTTTTCCTTTGATCTGAAAAATTATTTATAGTGGTTATTTTCGACTTTTTTGAAAAGTCAAGCGTGTTCTGCTTTTAGGCCTAGAAATTTCTTGATCATCAAGAAAGATGAAAGATGATATTTTCTTTTTGTTTTCTACATTTTCACACTTCACATTTCCTTGCTCTAACTCATCAGGAAGATATTTCGATACATAGTATGAGGAAACTCTGGTATCGCCCATATTGCTTGTTTGAGAACAATTTGTCTTGTAATTGTGATGCTTTCTTTGCCAAATGTTTTTTAATGCATGTTTGTCTGTTCATCTATATGTTAACCCTAAATCACATTCTATTATTGTAGCCTTGTACATTTTCTTGTTAGTTCTTATCAATTTTTGGTGATGTTCCTTACTGCTTTTTTTTAAACAACATCTATAATGTGGGGAAAATACTTCCTTAATAGGTTGTTTTGGGAATTACATTAGATATATGTGGATATCTATGTGTGTATGTATATATCTCTCTTTTTCCCTATGAAAAGTTCTTGTTCTGAGGGCCTCACATGTAAAAAGTCTCATATATAGTAATTATTATTATTATTGATAAATGATCCCTGGGGAAACGTCTTTCTTGACTTAGTTAGGAATAATTATGCTTCTCTAGGAAAATAGTTCATTTTCATCTCATAATCATCTTTCATCTATCTAAGTCTACTTTTGCTAGAAAAACTGGAGTCACACTTGTGCCTGAACTCCAGCAGATATGGATGTCCTCATGATTCACTTTTGTGATTTGAATTTCGTTTTTGCATTCATTGTAATTTCAATTTTGTTTTCCCTTTAGATTAAATCTCTTAAATTTTGATTAAATTGGATAAGGATTATAGCCAGGTCAAATAAAAAGGTCTTCCTCAAAAGAGTGCCCTTCTGGGACTCAGGCTTGGACTCTAAGGATGTTTTACTCAAGGAATAGTTCTGGTAACTGCAGTTCAGTGGACCAGTGATGGTAATACACAACAGGAAAAGACAGCTGTCTGTGAGTGATTCATACTGCATTAAAACTGCCCTTTAAAAAGAAGCGCACCAGATATAATTTTATCATTATGCCAATGATGAATCGCCACACAAAGAAATTCAGCTAGAAGCAAAAACAAACAAAAAAATCCCAACAACAACAATAAAAACAAAGAAACTCAAAAACCAAAAAACAAGCCATCTGATTTTATAGCAGGAAGAAAATAAAATTAATTTTAAAACTTTTTTGGGGGGGAGATGGTGACATTAAGCTATGTCACTAAATTACTCTGGATTTTAAAACAAGGTGCTAGTTTCTATCACAGCGCCAGGTCCAGACATGGATGAAGGCCTTGGATGGCCTAAAGCCTTTGATGGGACCAACTTTAAGAGACTGTAGAAGATATGACACAGTAATGGCCACACAGAAAAAATGAAACTTACCTCCCTTCCTGCCCTGATGCTGCTGCAATTCCTCAATCATAAATTTTTGTCTTTGGTCAATAAAAATGAAATTTTGTTCAGTGAAAATACCTCCTCAGAGAAATAACATTTCTTCCAGTGTAACTAACCTCCCTTAAAATAGCTCATCTGCTCTTCTCCAGGAAGAAAATAAGAAAGAGTGAAATCTTCAACAGCTTCCCTCTGTCACGATCCCAACCTCTGAAAACACCCTGTTGTCTGGCTCCAGACCAACACTGCAGTTCCTTTTTCATCCATCCCTCCATGCCAGTGATTCTCCATGTCTCTGATTTACTCATTCTGTCTTCCTGAAATGGGATATTCTCATCTAATGCCGTTGCCCAAATTCTGATCTGTGGAAACCACATGCACCCCTGAAGACCACTCTTCAGAAAGCTTTGGAAGCAGACCCTTCCTCTTATTAAAACAAGTGATTTTTGGAAGCTCTGTGCTTAGCACATAGTAGGCTCCCAGAATTTTAAAATATTCTCCAGATAATCTTTGATGTCATATTTCACCTTTTGGCTTATTTGAGTTCTTTCTTATGTGTCTACTATGGGATAAATTGACTTCTTCCTTATGCTCTTGACTATGTTACAAGTTAAAGAGGGCAGTTGGTATGTTTGTTCATGTGTGTATGCCTCATGGTTCCATTATATAGAGAATGTGGGCTAAATTACAAACAGCAACAAAACACATACACAATTTAGTTAGTCTTCATTGTGAATGGATGTATCTGGTATTTTGTGGAAAATGGATTTCAATGGTGTAGCAGATTAGGGGGACACAAAATGAGATTGTGAGAATCAATAACTAAATTGCAACCGAATGCAAACAAATATGAGGCTTCAGATGGTGGCCTAGCCTCAGGGTGTATCTGTAGAAAAAAAAAAGAAACCTATCCATCTGAAAGATAGTCACTAGAGTGGGTTTTTTTAATTCTCAAAAATATATTAGTGAGCCTTAGTATCTGATCATATATGGAAAAAAAAACCTGATTAGCCCTCCCTCCCCAAATTCTGTATAAAATGCAACAAGCATCCTTTTAAAGGCCTACTTAAGATCCCAAGACAATAACTGAAGCCCTAGTACCAAAAACTAATATGCAGCTTGGGTCAAAAAAAGACAATCTTAGAGGATTTACAGTCTGTGGCAGACTTAGGTTTTTCATGTACTGTCAGGCATAAGGGGCAAAGTCACAGGCCCTGGAAAGATGGAGGTTGCTAACTGAGATCCTTGAGTAAGGCTGGATATTCACTGGACTTCACCAGAGATTGACAAAAAAAAAAAAAAAAAAAAAAAAAAAAAAAAATTCCATCACAAAAGGAGATGATGGAAAGGAGCTTGTGTGTCTTGAGCAGGGTACACACATGTGGAATCCTATTACGACACAGCCAGCACAGCAGAACCATGGGGAATGGATAGACTAGTCAATAAATGGTACTGTGACAATGGGTTATCCAATGGAAATAAAATAAGATTGCTCCCTATCTCACAGAAACCACAAAAATCAATTCAGGTTAAATGAAGAGCTAAATGTTGAAAGTAACACACAGCCTGACAAGACCAAGTATGGCTGAGTTGTGAAGCAGAGAACATTCCTATGTCCTGCTGATAGCATATACACTGGGGAAATTGCGTTGGAATGCAATGCAAGTTTATCAATACCTGCTGAAGTTGGAGGTATCTTTATTCTAAGACTCAGCAATTCTATTCCTAGCTACATACCCCCCCAAATGTTCACATGTGCACAAGCTAATTTGCAATGTTGAGATTAGCATTATTTGGAATTATAAAATATTAGAAACAAACATCCAAAACCTGCATGCATTCATTTTCTATTTCTGTGTTACAAATCATTACAAACTTAGCACCTTAAAACAATATTTATTTCTTATTTGTAGTTTCTGTAGGTTAGAGATGTGGGCACAGTATAACTGGGTTCTCTGCTCAGGATCTCAGAGGCTGAAATAAAAGTGTGGGCTGGGCCGTGGTCTCATTTGGAGCCTCATTCAGATTGTTACCAGAATTCAGTTCCTATGGCTGTAGGACTGAGGATCCTGTCTTCTTGAGGCACACAGTCCCTAAAGGCCACCCACAGGTCCTAACCACATGACCCTTTAACATGACAACTTATTTCTTCAAAGCCAACAAGAGACTCTTGCTTTAAATGCCTCTTCAGAAGAGCCCAGTCCCTCCGAATAGGTCAGGCACACCCAAGATAATCTCCTTTTTGATGGATTCCAAATTAACTGATTAGTAGCCTATTCACAGATGTGAAATTCCATCCTATTTGTGAGTCCTGCCCAAACCCATGAGGAATTCACTTACCATGCAGGAGAATGGGAAAACAAATTGTCAAGTGTTTATATAAATAGTGCATTATAAATATAATGCAATATATAGTTGCATATTATACTGCAAGGAAAATAAATTTTATTTTTTTTTTTAAATTTTTTTTTTCAACATTTATTTATTTTTGGGACAGAGAGAGACAGAGCATGAACGGGGGAGGGGCAGAGAGAGAGGGAGACACAGAATGGGAAACAGGCTCCAGGCTCTGAGCCATCAGCCCAGAGCCCGATGCGGGGCTCGAACTCACGGGCCGTGAGATCGTGACCTGGCTGAAGTCGGACGCTTAACCGACTGCGCCACCCAGGCGCCCCAAGGAAAATAAATTTTTAAAAATTACATGTACTCATCGATAAATCTCACAAACATAGCAAAAAAAGCAATTAGCAGAAGAAACAGTATAATGTGAGACCATATAAGGCAGGTTTAAATTATGCAAAAAGATATGTGATTTTCAGTTGATGCTTCTTTATGCATTAAAGCATAAAGGAATGCACTAAAAGCCTAAACACAAAATTCAGAAAAGTGTTTCTCTATGAGCAAGAAGGGAGTGATGAAGAAGAGGCATTCAAGGCCTTCAGATGTGCTCTAATGTGCTTGTCAAGCTGTGTATGGCTACAGAAGAATACATTTTATTATTCTTTGCATGTCTGAAGCATTTCATGAGAAAATAAAGTCTGAACTAATAATTCTACTTTTGAAGATAAAATGTACCTTGACTTGAGGCACCTGGGTGGTTCAGTCAGTTAAGTGTCCGACTCTTGGTTGCAGCTCAGGTCATGATTTCATGCTTGGTGAGATCAAACCCCATGTCAGACTCCACGCTGTCAATATGGAGCCTGCTTCAGATTCTCTCTCTCCCTGTCTCTCTTTGCCCCTCCTCTGCACACTTGTGCTCTCTCTTTCTCTCAGATAAATAAACTTTATATATATATATATATATATACACACACATATATATATACACACATACACACATATATACATATATATACACATAAACATATATATGTGTATATACATGTATATATGTGTGTATGTGTGTATATATATATACATATATACCTTGACTTTATTAGAAATGTTAATCAGACTCTCTTAACTACATCTGGCAAAAAATGCAAAAAAATTAAGGAGCAAGTTGTTTCTTTACATTTCTCAGTAATTCTTTCAGTACAGTTAAAAGCCATTTTGGTGGCGAGAGAGGGAAATTAATTTGTAATTAAGTGTTTTATCTCATTTACTGCTTATATTGTGTAACTGCATTGGATATGGTTTTATAAGTGAAAACTCAACAGAGCAAGTCATTTGCATTTAGAGAATGCAAATTAAGAAAACATACGAAATACATAATATTAAAATACAAGTACCTGCTCTCGTGGAGGGTAGTTTATTGCTTCTGAATAAAAACTCCCCATTGGAGGAACTGAGGAGCAAATGAGGCCCATGGATTATGACTTTAGTGAGAGTTTACAAGGAATAAAGATACTGAATTGGTGAAAGATGTACAGTGGATATTTACTGCATGTGTTTTAGTAACTTAGAGGCAATTTGTTTTGTACAATAAGTGGAGAGATAAACTGAACAAAGCCTTAGTGAAACTGCGCGCATAAGCTTTTGTCAGGCAGCTATGGGAAACACACAATTTGTTTTTGTTTTTGTTGAAGAAAGACTGGTGGCTCTTTCCTGTGCCAACCGGTGGTCCTTAGGACCTGCACAGGCTGTTCCATCATGAATCTAATTGTCCTCCTTCTAACGTAAGTTATTAGTCCCAACAATAGTCCAGAACTACAGGATCCTGCCTCACAGCAGGACTTGATCTTCCTTGGGAATTCTACTTAGCAGTGAAGTGTCTGTTTGGTCCAAATTAGAAGAGAAAGTTATTGGTTGAGATGACAAAATGGTTTTATTAAATTCTATCAATATATCTTCCTCCCCCCCCCCCCCCATTAACAAATGTCAAGCTTCTCTTCTCCATCTCATGGGACTGTATGCTGAGGCTCCACTGGTTGTTTCCGCCCTGACCCTCCCAATGACTTGGATCCCAAGGCATTGGCATCAGCATCGTGGTACATGCTTTGGGAGAAGAGAGCACGGTGCTGCTACCCTCAAGATACTTGAGGTCTAGCAGAGGCAACAGGAGCTTGCACAAATATTGATGGTGTGTCACAGAAAGTGACAACTGCCATAAACAGAGGGGGAGCAGGAATCCACTCTGTGCCAGGCCTTGTGCTGGCTTCTCTGCAGGTACTATTTGGACATCTTGGGAAGGAGCTGAAGCCCAGGTGCTTCAGGTGAGAGAAATTAAACACCAGTCCTCCTCCTACCACGTGTCTATTTACATGCCCACAGGGTATATCAAAGCTTTAGAGATGAGAGATGCGAGAGAGAAACCTTGTCCAAACTCTGGGTCTGACCGCTGTAGTATTGTGGTGTTTCTCCAATAGTCATCTCTTCCCACATGACTCATCTAAGCCAATCCTCTTGGCTCAGCCATCTTGTGAATGATTCGTTTAGGAACAACCAAGTTACCCAATCCTGCCAATGAACAGTGACAGCAAGTGTGCTGGGGGAAGTAGAAAATGGTACCAGGAAAAAGTGTCCTTGCTCCTTGAAGATGACCCTCTTCTTCCTCAAGATTTTATCACAAATTCTGGAAATATTGCATCCATTTTGCTAACACACTAAGACAACACATGGAGAAAATAACTGCAGTAGTTTTCTTGGGCTGCTGTAACAAAGTACCAAAAACTAAGTGTCTTAAAGCAAGGGAATTTATTATCTCACAGCTCAGCAGTCTGAAATCAATGTGTTGGCAGGACCATGCTCCCTCTTAAGGATTCTCCCAACGTTTTCTAGCTTCAGGTGTTTTCCAGCAATCCTTGGAGGTCCTTGGTTTGTAGTTGCCACTCCAGTCACAGGGCTGTCTTCTCCACATGTGTTTTCATATCATTTCCCCTCTGTGTGTGTCTGTGTCTGTGTCCAAATCTCTTCTTTTTATAGAATATCAGTCATATTGGATTAGGGCCCAATGTAATGACCTCATGTTAACTTAATCACCTCTATTTCCAAATAAGGTAATACTTTGGGTTACTTAGACATATATTTTTGGGGCACATAATTCAGCCCACAACAGAATTTCAGTGAAAGATTCAGAGTCTTGGCTTTCTGGTTTACCTAATCTCAAGTTTTGTGAGAAATTTCCTAATTGTTCAAGTTGATTGGGGTCAAGATTTCTGCTACTTCCTGCCAAAGCATTCTGATAGAATTATGCAGACATTTCAGATGGGATAAGGGTTAGGGAGATGGAGAGTAAAGGGGTTCCCAGAGGAAGGGGACAGCAGTGGAAGAAAGAATCTGGGATGTTGAGCCTGATACAGTGTGGAAGGATCACAGAAGTTTTCTTTGGTCTAGCATTGTTATTCATTCCTCAGTGAAAACCTATTCACTGGGAAGTGTTATGCGAAGCATGGAGGATTTAATGAGCAAGATAGATGCCCTCTCTGCCTTTGGAAGATGTGATGGGGGAAATCCAGAAATATGAGCCCAGAGAGGTAACTGGCGATAGAGAAGAGAAGATACTGAAAACTCTAGCAAAATGTGTGGTATCGTGAGGGAAAGGAAGACCTTGAAACATTTTAAACAGGAGAGTTCCAGGAAACAGTTTAAATTTTGCTACAAATGGAGATGGGTCGAGAAGTGGCCAACTGAGGCAGAGACCCATTAGGGAACTTGTGGAATAACACAAGTGAAAATCCTTTAGGACCTCTCTGCCTTCAAGTGTTTCAGGAAGTAGCTGGGGTCCTTCAGTGTGGCTGGAGCTCTGTCAGAGGGTCAATGCAGTGGGCAATCACTTTGTGTGCCCAGGCTGCTGTTTTAGGAATTCACATGTTCCTGTTAGGTCCTCTTAGAGGGTTTCACAGTGGGCTGCTGGGCCCAAGATACAAATCCAATCAAACAGTGTTTAATTTCATAATCAGTCCTATTTCCTTAGAGAGAATATGCCACCCAGATGTCTGGGTCAAAATCTGGTTCACGAAAGAGCCACAGAAAAACTCTTTGCCAGGCACAAAGACTGAGGCTGCTTTGCCAAGTCAGGCTGGCTCTGCCTCTGTTGGATTCCTTCAAGATGGGTGTTCTCCCAGCATCTCTCATGGGCGCACATAGTTTATTCTGCATTCCATAGCTCTAAGTACATATAAGAAAAATCACATGATGCATCCCAAAGTAAAACAGGAACTTGAAGACTCAGCACTTGTTTTTATTATCTTTACTTGACTCCCACCATCTCGGAGGCTGGTGCCCGCTAACCATATCTTGTGCACTTTGGCTAACACCATAATTAACCAACCTACCACAACACCCAACCCGTGGATAATGAGGGAGATGCTCTATAAGAAGGGAACGGAGTAAGACCCATGGATGAGTGTCTGAACAGAAATCTACCATCGACTATCATGTGTTTTTAACCATCTTTTCTGATGATTTCCTGTCAGGCAAGTGGCACCAATGGATGATGCTTTATGTGACTGGGAATGATAATGACTACTTTTTGTAGCTGCAATGTTTTCAACATTTCTTGCAAAATTTGATTATTTTTTCAGGGATTTAATGCATAATGCGTTCATGTGCAAGGAAAATTCTACTCCTAGTCATTTCACACATTTAGGCTGTCAACCCCGTCAGCTGCGGAATCACTGATTAGGGGGCCCCATAGCTGCCTGGCTGCTTTCATTAAGATGGTCAAAGTAATCAGGCAGAAAGGCACAATTGAGTAATTGGAGACCTGAAAACGTAATGCTACTTGATTACTATTATGGCTGGAAAATAGAGCAAATCCCAAGGGGCTAAGTCGGGTGGCTCTGAAGCAGCCTGATCTTTTATACAGAATCTAATATACCGACTTCAAATATATTGTATTATATAGAATAAAACATTTAAAAATGCTTCTAAGAGTTGGACTTTGTATATTTTGTATGTATGGTATATTATTAAATCCACATAATGGTATGAGGAAAATGCTATTGTTACCTACACTTTAGATGTGAGAAAATAAAAGCTTAATGACTAATTTGTCTAGTATCATATAGCTAAGAAGTGAGGGAGCAGTGATAAGGAATCAGATCTGTATGACAAGAAGTGCAAACTCTTATCTGTGATGCCTTCTTATTATATTCAAAAATTCTTGAAAATACCTAAAATTTCTCTTTCTTTTTTTTTTTTCTTCTTCTTCTTCTTCTTCTTTTTTTTTTTTTTTTTTTGGTAGCTCATTTAGTGGCAGAAAGTCAATCTGACCTAAGACTTATTTATTGTCCTTATTTATTCTTCTTTGCCCAAAGGCTGATGTTTTGCTAAAGAAACATTTGTGTATTGATTACAGAGTGCTGACTCAAACAAATTAAACCAAGAAGGGAGTGATATCACCCTTGTAATATCTAGAATATTCTGAACTCCAAAAGCCATCTGGCTCCAAGAGGCTTTGGCTAAGAAATATAAAATCGGTGATGTGAGATTAGAGGAGACAGTAAAAGATGAAGATAAGATTTGACGTTAAGAGAAGACTGTGTACATAAAGAAGGGGACGGGGGGCGGTTTTCTTTTTAGGATCCCCTGTTCCTAGAACAATGGCTGGCCCTAAGTGGGCCTTCAATACTGTGTGCTGAATTAACCTGGGCTCAGAGATGGACTGTGACAATGACAGTCTCAGTGTCATTCTGAACGATGGCGCTCTGCAATTTTCATTTCCCCAGTGACGGGGCACACAAAGAGAAGGTGGGCTTAGTGACATCACTGTCATCTTTGCTTGCATGCCCCCAACCCTGAAGAAGAGCTGAGCCTCTTGTTGAAGAGTCTGGCTCCAGGACAATAGCATCCTATGTGGCCTGACCCCAGGCACCGGAGAGGCTCTGCCCCACAAGCTCGCAGGGTGGGCTGCCATCCCCACACCACATTTGGTGCACAGTCTGTCTCTGGAGGGAGATTCAGGCAGAAACTCGGCACCCCCCACTTCAGGTGGCCATGCTCTTAGGAACAGCCACATTCCTAGCTTGGGTGCTTCTGTTCTGAGAGTCACATCAAGAGGCCTCAGCTGAGGCACTTTTCCCTATTCTTCCTGCCACAATACACTCACCCATCTGACACTCACCCAGTGCTGTTCAGTGTGGAAAATGGAATGTTGGGAGCCAGTGGCTTGTACTGTGGTAGTAGGAAAATAAAGACTGGCTGTGACTCTCAGTTTGGCTTGCTGTCCTACATCACCACCTCCACGCAGGACGTGTCAACACTTGTCTAAGAGCAATCCTTGTGCCTATGCTCTGGATACCCTCTTCAAGAACCCTTTGCTATTGTCCTCTGTGTCTCCTACATCTTCAACCTCACCTTCTACTTGCTTGTTCTCAATGAACATTTAAATACAACCACACTTTCATCCAACTTAACCCTTCCTTGGTCTTGTATCCTCCTCTTACCATTGGCCTTGCTTTCTCCTTTACCTTCTGGAACAAGAAAGGCTCACCGCAGACCTTTAGCATATTCTGACCCCAAACCCAGGACACTGTGTTCCTCCACTTTGATTGTCTATGTACAACTGCTCTTTAGTGACTGTTCCAAGAAGACTATTTGGACGTTTCCATTCCTGGTTACAGATCTTAGTTCTGGGTTCTCAGAGCACCTCGTGCCTGCCTCTATCATGCTTTGCATTTACTTACTTGGCACGCCCTTCAACTGAGAATTTCCTGAAGACTGGGGATATAGTTGTGTTTCTGCCCTAAGATCACCAAAATTGCCTGGCTCTTTATACACACTCAACAAATGCTTGGTGATGCATAACAAATTTAGCACGAGGTTAAAAAAAATAATAACCAGCCTATATAAGACTACCATTTTGAGTACAGACACTTTTGCCTTCAAAGCTTAGTTTTTTTAATATTTATTTCATTTTTGAGGGAATGAGCATGAGCAGAGGATGGGCAGAGAGACAGGGGGACAGAGGATCTGAAGTGGGTTCTGTGCTGACAGCAGCGAGCCCAATGCAGGCTCGAAATTGCAAACCATGAGATGGTGACCTGAGCTGAAGTCTGACACTCAACGGACTGAGCCATATAGGTGTCCCACAAAGCTTATCTTAAAAAAATGAATTAGGGGAGCCTGGGTGGCTCAGGTGGTTAAATGTCTGACTTTGGCTCAGGTCATGATCTCACCATGCGTGAGTTCGAGCCCTGCGTCGGGCTCTGTGCTGACAGCTCAGAGCCTGGAGCCTGCTTCGGATTCTGTGTCTCCCTCTCTCTCTGACCCTTCCTCGTTTATGCTCTGTCTCTCTCTGTCTCAAAAATAAATAAAACATTAAAAAATTAAAAAAAAATGAATTATATACTGTTGTTACCCCAAGATAATTCTTCCCATATAAATGGGTATTTCAGCTTATGGTGAAAAAATACATATTTTTTTGTCTTGGTCATTACATTTTTTCATGTTTTTAATTCCACATGGAGTTAAATTTCAGAATCCTTGGTTAGGGGTTGTATTTTCTATATGAATTCTGTTTATGATTGATTTTTGACTTCCTTTTTTAGCCTAAGTGAATTCCTGATGATAATGCAGAGGCATGAACTAGAGAATTTTCCAAAGACATTTCAAATCTGAAGAGTTTATAAATTTTCTTACATTGAAAATCAAAAACTTCCTTCTAGATTATGCTTGACATTAAAATCTATGAACTGTAGGGGCGCCTGGGTGGCTCAGTTGGTTAAGCGTCTGACTTTGGCTCAGGTCATGATCTCACAGTTCCTGGGTTTGAGCCATAAGGCTCTGTGCTGACAGACAGCTCAGAGGCTGGAGCCTGCTTCAGATTCTGTGTCTCCCTCTCTGTATGCCCCTCCCCCGTTATCATTCTGTGTGTGTGTGTGTGTGTGTGTGTGTGTGTGTGTGTGTGTCTGTGAGTGTCTGTGTGTGTCTGTGTGTGTCTGTGTGTCTCTCTCTCAAAAATAAATAATAAATATTAAAAAAAATTAAAAAATAATATATGAACTGTGAAACAGATTTTGAAATGTCAACTTTCACAGACACAAAAAACAAATTTTATTTTAAGATTCTGCTAGGGGCACCTGGGTGGCTCAGTCAGTTAAGTGTCTTGACTCTTGGTTTCAGCTCAGGTCATGATCTCACAATTTCATGAGTTTGAGCCCCATGTCAGGCTCTACACTGCCAGTGTGGAGCCTGCTCGGGATTCTCTCTTTCTCCTTCTCTCTCTGCCCCTCCCCACTTGTGCTCTCTGTCTCTCCCAAAATAAATTAATAAACTTAAAAAAAATACTCTGCTATAATTTCATCTATAGGTACTAAGAACTCTAGCTTTCAACTGGGCTGGTTTTAGCATCTCATTTTATCAGACTATTTCCAGAATTTTACAATTGAGGTATAATCTAACAGTGTTGAAAACGGGCTCAAGTGCCTACACCCTGCAAAAGAGACCATTTTAAATATTAAAACTGAATTATTCCAAGTTATCAAAAATATGCCAGTATTTTTGATCCACTGTTAAAGGGATATTATTTTGATGTTAACCATTATTGCTAAAATGGGAATGATGGATTAAATTGACTGCAGTTTTTATCCTTACCCTTGGAAACGTTGTAAACCTGTCCAGTTCTTCAACAAAGCAGAACATCTGAAGACTAATTGCTGACATAACAATCAAGAGGCTGGCAGTAAATACGACCAAACTCCCAAGCTTTTTTCCAGGACCAAATATCTTGTACACAAAGTCTTCTAATGCAGGTGAAATCTTAATAAGTCGAACTACCCGAAGAACCTGTTGTGGGAGAGGAAAACATATGTACTTGATCATTTACTCACACTGAATCTTAAACAAGTTCACACTAAAACCTCATTTTTCACAGTACTTCATAAAATCACACTTTTCCATGTGAGTAGCTACAGACAAAAAGTAACACTACAATAACTAAGATCTTGGTGTATCTCAGTGCCTGCCTTTCTGCCTTTTAGCCAGAGCTCAATAAATCCTGAATGAATGAAGGAAAATGGTGGTAACAAAAACTTTTTTACATATAATGTGATAATTCAAAGTGCTATTACATTTTCTTTCTTTCTTTCTTTCTTTCTTTCTTTCTTTCTTTCTTTTTAGAGAAAGAGAGAGGGCATGCGAGCTGGGGAGGGGCAGAGAGAGAGAATCCCAAGCAGGCTCCGTGCTGTCAGCACAGAGCCCAATATGGGGCTTGATCTTACAAACTGTGAAATCATAACCTGAGATGAGATTAAGAGTCACATGCTTAATCGACTGAGCCACCCAGGCACCCATCAAAGTGCTATTAACTAATACATATTGTTGAAATACAATTGATATTTTTCTTATGTTCAAATGTAGATGAAAGGCTTAATCCAAGATTAGCTATATGTCTCATAAAACAAAGCTTCCTATATAGTATTGTACATATAGACTTTTTTTTTAAAAAATCTACTATCAAAGAGTCCTTACTTATGCCTGAGAGTGATGCCATAATATCCATTCTATCCTCTCTTTAAATAATAGAACTATCAGAAG
Organism: Prionailurus viverrinus; assembly: GCF_022837055.1. Classification (NCBI taxonomy): domain Eukaryota; kingdom Metazoa; phylum Chordata; class Mammalia; order Carnivora; family Felidae; genus Prionailurus; species Prionailurus viverrinus. Next base: position 72,691,374 of record NC_062561.1, read on the forward strand.
TTTAGCCTAACAAGTGGCTAGCAAGGACTATAGACTACATTTTCCAGCCCCACTTATAGCTAGGTGTGGCCAGTCGACTAAGTTCAGATGTAAGGAACATGAAAAGAAGTAATTTTTGCAACTTTTGGCACATTTAATTAAATAAACTTGCCCTGGATACTCTTTATGCTTTCCTCTGGCAGGGAAATTGAAATGAATGGAGTAGCCCCTTTGGACCAGAAATGGAAGCCTTGTATGGAAGCTAACAGATTCAATCCACCTCAACAGGCAGGCTTCCTGCATGACTGTGTGGAGCAGAGCCACCTACTTTCCCTGGACACCCACCAACTACTGGAGAGAAACAAACTTCTGTCTTATGTAAGACTTGCATTTTTAGATCTTTGTTATATCTAAATACACACACATATTTAGATGTTTTGCGTATATATAAAGGCAACTCTCCATAGCTTACTGATTAATAAATTCACTTGCTCTTCACTTTAACAAATACTGATTAATTATTATGTGCCAAACATTGTGTTGGAAAAATAAGATTCAATGTTTATAAATTACAGAGGGAGTATAATATAAAGGCAAAGCTCCTAAGGGCATATTTATAAGATTAAAAGTATAATTTAGTATGTAATTCAAGGTTGAAATATAAAACATGGAAAAGTAGCAATTTTTCATTAAGTCTGAGATGTCAACATTTTTATATGTGCCTCTGAAAAATAAAAAGTGCTCCCAATTAAAGAATGGCATACCACTGATTATAAGACAGATTCCAGGTTTAGAGATAGGAAATAGGAAAACAGGAAAACTATGGTCTTGGCACAAATAAACTATGGTAAGTGGAAAGGTTGTCCAAGATGGTTTGATGAGAGCTTAAGGTGACTGTGAATGCTTTTTAGTAGCAGAAAATAAATACTCTTCAACAGAGTAAGAGCAGGAAATGCTTTTAAAACCTAGTTTTTAGGGGTGCCTGGGTGGCTCAGTTGGTTGAGTGTCTGACTTCGGCTCGGGTCATGATCTCACAGTTAGTGGGTTCGAGCCCAGTGTCAGGCTCTGTGCTGACAGCTCAGAGCCCAGAACCCGCTTTGGATTCTGTATCTCATTCTCTCTTCACCTCCCCCGCTCATTCCCTCCTTCTCTCTCTCTCTCTCTCTCAAAAATAAACATTAAAAAATTTTTAACCTAGATTTAATTTTTACACATATAAAATAACATATGTTTGGATTTTTCCAGCATCCCTAGCTTCCTACTGTTCCTGATTTTCTTTTGGCAAATCATTTCTGCTCCACTCTTGGTCCATGAGGACCAGAAGAGACTCTGTGATGTCCACGATCCAGGCCGGGAGGGAGTATTCACAATGACCTGAGTCATCCTCAAAACTTTTGTTGGACCTGTAAGAGGTGTGCCATTTTTCATTCCCAATTCACATTACTGTGAGCACCACAGAAATCTTGAGCTCTGGGAGCCATCTTTGCCACTACATGGAGCAAAGCTAGCTTAGGAATAACTGACACAGAAGAAAAGTGAGTGAGGAAATAGACTGAGCCCCTGCGATACCATTTTAGCCTCTGCATCATGCCATACTTGAAGCCACTTTTACTTCCTTAGACTTTGAATTAACAGAATATATTGTGGTGAAATAATAGGAATGTCTACAGAATCCAAATGCAGCCACATGACTAGTAAACTAAATGGACACACATGTAAAGAAGTTGAGAAAATGTATATTTTCTTGTTGCTAATTTTAATTCCTCCCTGCAATACTGAAAAAAGAAAATTTATGTGAAAAATCATGTTGTTCCGAGTAAACATTATGCTATATACATGGTTAAGCTACCAGTTTTCTGTTTGAATTTATATATATTCCCAAATCAGAACATATTACACTCAGGTCATCTTTCCAAGTAATAAGCAAATAGCTTTATCATAAGAACTATTAAAATATTCGCATTCATATTAATATCCTGAATAATTATATGGAAGGATTTCACATTCTTATCAGATTTGTTATTCTCAGATATAAATGATTCAGTATCTAATTGTTAATAGCTAAAATGAGCAAGTTTACAGGAACAATTTAACTGGCTTATAGCTCAACTTTCAATACAGTGTGTTTTCTCCACTTGTACTAAAATCATATTTAAAAGATTGTCTAGGGGCGCCTGGGTGGCTCAGTTGGTTAAGTGTCTGATTTCAGCTCAGGTCATGATACCGCAGCTCGTGAGTTCAAGCCCCACGTCCGGCTCTGTGCTGACAGCTTGGAGCCTGGAGCCTGCTTCGGATTCTGTGTCTCCCTTCTCTCTCTGCCCCTCCCCTGCTCATGCTCTGTCTCTGTCAAAAATGAATAAACTTAAAAAAAAAAAAAAAAGAAGATTGCCTAAGTAATTTTGAGCCCTATCCCAAATTCTAATAAAACATCCTATGCACATCTGTGCAATTTTGATAAATTAAAATTTCATTAGTTGGAAGAAGCAGAACTTAACATGATTCCTACATGGCCGATTTGATCAGCATTTTCAAAGGGGAAAGGCTGCATCCTTGCAAAGGCAAAGTCCTTATCAGTGACTCTAGTTACGCCTTTTCATCTATTTGGGGATAAATATGCTTTTCACTCTGTTTACCCAATAAAGCCTTTTGATTTGGTGCTTCTGCAGACAGGAAATAAAGTAAACCATACTCTCAAAGATAAGCACTGCAGAACATTTTGTGGTTATTTCCAAAGGATATTTTCCTGGTCACATTTCTAAGTCTGTCTCTTCAAGATCACTCTGCTAATTACAAGTGAGATACTTCAGAAATTGTATGGCCAAGAATATGGACTATGAAATTAAATTTCTTAGTAATGCGTTTCCATCACTTGTTTGTTATGTGGTCTTGAGCAAGTTATCACGTGTCTTAGCACTTCAGCTTGCATGCATGCTCTCTGTCTCCCAGGATTGTGGTGCCTAACCAATAATAGCATGATGCTCTCAGCCCAGTGCCCAGCACATAGTAAATGCACAATAAATCCCAGCTGATATCATCATAATTATCCGGTACATCAGAGCTGTAGCATTTTGTAACACTTTATTTCTTCCTACAGGACAATGGTGCCCTATGCTCATTCCAGTCCAGCCATGCTGGCCTTTGTGCTATTCTTCGAACACAGCAAGCATGTTTCTACCTCAGGACAGTTGCCCTGTGGTTCTCTTGGCTTGCCATTTCATTTCACTCAGTCGCTGCTCAAAAGCAACTTCTTCAGAGAGGGCTGCCATGAGCAACCTATCTAAAATAGCTCCTCACCCTCAATCTCCATCCTTTTCACCCTTGTTTCTCCTTTACTGAATTTCCAGAACTTTATTCCACTTTCTTTTGTATCCTTGTTTGTGAACTATTTGCCCTCTAGAATGTAAGTTTACTGAGCTAGGGCTCTTCCCTGAATATTTACCTCTGTCCTCCATTTCTGGAACAGTGCCTGGCACATAGTAGGTGCTCAGTAAATACCATTTGAATAAATAGATGAAGAACACCAATGATTGCTCTCAGAGATAACTGATGTTATAAAGGGAGTCATTTTGTACTAAACTGTTGACTTCACTTAAATACGAAAATGTGAAATTCACTAATGGAAGCCAGGCCGCCAACACAATGAGGAAAGGCCATGTCAGATGAGAAATGTGAGGACCCACAAGGGAGATTAAAGTGGACCCACGAAGAGCCAATCTGCTCAAGACAGTCAGTTCTTATATGTGAATGAGCAAAAATCCTTGTGACACTTAAGCTTCTCCACAAAACAATCCAGGCAGTGTTTAATTATTTCATTAGGGAAATATAAACATGGTCAAACAGAGAGAGATACAAATGAAAATCACTTAACCATTAACATAAATTAAACTGTTATCGATTATAATCCAGAATCAAAGATAACATTAAAGTTGCAGACTGGGGGCACCTGGGTGGCTCAGTTGGTTAAGCATTCTGTCTCTTGATTTCAGCTCAGATCATGAAATCACAGTTTGTGAGTTCAAGGCCCACATCGGGCTCTGTGCTGACAGTGTGGAGCCTGCTTAGGATTCTCGCTTTCTCCCTCTCTCTCTGTCCCTCCCCTACTCTCTCTCTCTCTCAAAAAATAAACTAAAAGAAAGTTGCAAACTCACTGAGTTGCGTACTATGTCTATATATATATAAAACTATTAGAACCTTGCACACTAATTTTAGGTATTTTGGGAAAAATTGACTAATATAAAAAAACTAGACATAATGACTTAATAATCTGTAATAATTTGGTTTATTTCTTTCCTGTCATTTTTCCATTTATAGGTATTTTACATATAAATATATAGCTATAGATATACATACATATAACATATATATGTTATATAATTTTATACTGCTTTGTGTGTAAATAAAATATAATCATATTATTTTAATCATGTCTCTGAGTAATTACAAATTCATCATTGTCATTATTTTTGTGGTCAAATTCGCATATGACTTGCTAAGCTATTCCTCAAATGTTTACCATTTTAAAAGTTCTCATTTTTTTTAATCTCGTAAACAATTCTCAAATAAATATCTTTAGATTCAAAGATTACTCTATTTCTAACTTTTCACTAAAAAATTATCTGTGAGAAAGTATAGAAATTTTAAAACCATGAATGTATTTTGTATATGTATCCTTGCTGAAATAGGGACCAATATATTTTTTTAAATTTTTAAAATGTTTTTATTTATTTTTGAGACAGAGAGAGACAGAGCATGAATGGGGGAGGGTCAGAGAGAGAGGGAGACACAGAATCTGAAACAGGCTTCAGGCTCTGAGCTGTCAGCACAGAGCCCAACACGGGGCTTGAACTCACAGAGTGAGAGATCATGACCTGAGCCAAAGTCAGAAGCTCAACTGACTGAGCCACCCAGGTGCCCCGGGACCAATATTTTTCTTAATTTGGTTAACTTAATAGGTCTATAAAATATATTTTGTTGTTTTGATTATCAAGCATATTTCCTATAATTATCAAACATATATATTAAATACTCATGTTGATTTTGTGAATCTAGACAGCAATGCCCAAGAGCATACAAAGGCATGATTGGGAAGTACATTTTGTACCAAGAGTTTTAAACATGTATATATCTCTTGCCCTACTCATCTCACTTATTATAACCAAGCCTAAGGATATAACCCAACAAATGACAAAGGGCTTATGTCCAAAGATGTTGATGTACTGAAAGCTTGAACCATATATCCTTTGTGATTTCAGTATGTTTGGCAATGATTATTAGAGGCCTAGCTTTTAACCCATGTGTTTACAGGATATTTGTTATCATTTCTGTGAATTATATTTTCATGTCCTTTCCCTAGGTATCAGAGGTATAGAGTTTCAGGTTGCAGTCTGGCAGCTGAAGTTAAAACTGCTCTGAAAATAACAGCTTTGGAATCTCTAATAAATAAAGTCAGTGAAGTTGGAATGCATCTTTTTTCATCTTAGGAGAAAATTTCATCTAAAATATCTCCACTGTGAATTTTCAGAAGTTTTAAAAACAATGTTATAATTTATGAATGCACTATTTTTGGCACTGAAGATGTCGCCGGGCCTATCTCAAGTTTGTGTTTATTATATAATAATTGTATATAACCATTTAATATAATTATGTATAGTTATTATTACATAACTGGTATTTCCTCTGGAAAGAAACAAATTCTACTGACAAATAGACATTATTCATATTACCTGAAAGTATGTGAACTGAGAATGATAAAGATCTGGATATACATGAAGAGTAGTTCCAATTACTAGCAGTAGCTCAAATTTGTGGAGAGATGAGCTAATATATCCAGTAAATCCCAAACACCATATCTTCAGAAGTGCTTCCAAATCAAAAAGTACTGTAAAAGCCACCTGGAGGAACAAAGAGACAGGGAAATTGGAACGTAAAACTGTAATTTATTTCAAAATGCCTCATACATTTGTTAGTGTGTAAATCTCAGCTGCTGTTATATAAAATGAAAAGCCCACAACAATCTACAATGACATGTTATAAAAAAAATGGTTTTGAAAAACACCAACTAGAACACAGAAGACCAAAAACATCTAAAGCAATCAGTAAAACGTGTTAAAATGTTAAATGTTTCTAAGTGGTATTATTTCTTTATTATTCACTATCTGATATTATTTAAAAGTCATCGTCATTTATTAAATTCTGTATACACAGAAAGTCTGCATTTTCCATACTTTATATTTTCTAAAGATAGTTTCTATAATGCATATGGCATATTGTAAAATGACTTGCATCTTACTAAGCATCATCAAACTAAAATAAAAAAGTGTAGATCTAATTTATGTTTTGGGCCACATAAACAAGCAAAGAAATATGGATTCTATATCAAGCATTATGTGTGTGTATATGCACACATAAATTAATATATTAATATGATTTATGCCTAGAATATTAAGAAAATTAACAATGCATATTACTGTATTAATAAATTAGTATAACCATTTAATCTATCACATTAATTCTATGAATTTGCTATTACTAATACCAATATTATAAAAAGTACTCATAAACACAGCATGTTATTTTTCCTTTACTTGTCCAATGGGTAAAAAAACTCATTTTATAAAAAAGTTTGCAACTGGAATGAAAGTGTGTAATATAAAATTAACTTATAATTAAAGAGCACAAGAGTGGGTGTTGGAATTAGTCAAACATACCCTCTGAGAAGATACCAGAATATTTACTGGAAAATAGGAGTAGTGGAGAGCTCCCTTCTCTTATTCTTGGCCAACACAGAGTATCAGAAGGGATTTTTTTCTTACTCATATTACATAATAAAGCCATATGTGAAAAACCTACAGCTAACATCATATCCAAAGTTGAAAAGTGGAAAGTCTCCCCCTAAGATCAGGAACAAAACAAGGATGTCTGCTCTCACCACTTTTATTCAACATAGTACTGGAAGTCCAAGCCACAGCAATAAGGCAAGAAAAAGAAATAAAAGGCATCCAAATTGGTAAGGAAGAAGTATAAGAACTAGAACAAACAACCTTAAAATTTTTATGGAACCCAAAAAATCTTGAATAGCCAAAGCAATCTTGAAAAAGAAAAAAATAGGAGGCATCACAGTCCCAGATTATAAGATAGACTACAAAGAGGTAGTAATCAAGATAGCATCATACTGGCACAAAAATAAACACATAGATCAACAGAACAGAATAGAGAGCCCAGAAATAAACCCATGATTACATGGTCAACTAATCTATGACAAAAGAGGCAAGAATATGCAGTGGGAAAAATACAGTCTCTTTTCAACAGTCTCAATTGTGTCAGAAACTTGGATAGCTTCCATGTTGGATACATAAATATCTACGATTGTTATATCTTCTTGTTGGATTGTTCCCTTTATGATTCTATAGTGTCCTTCTTTGTCTTGTTATAGTCTTTGTTTTAAAGTCTATTTTGTCTGATATAAGTACTGCTACCCTAGCTTTCTTTTCACTTCTATTTTCATGATAAATGCTTTTCCATCCCTTTACTTTCAACGTCCATACGTCTTTAGGTCGGAAATGAGTCTCTTATAGGCAACATACAGATGGGTCTTGCTTTTTTATCCATTCTGTCACCCTGTGTCTTTTGATTGGAACATTTAGTCTATTTACATTCAGAGTAATTATTGATAGGTATGTACTTACTGCCATTTTGTGACTTGTCTTATGGTTGTTTTTGTAGTTATTCTCTGTTCCTTTCTTCTCTTGTATCTTCTCTCAGTTTGCTGGCTTTCTTTAGTGACATGTGTGGACTCCCTTCTCTTTATTTTTCACATAGCTATTACTGGTTTTTGGTTTTTGGTTATCATTATGTTTGTATCTAAAATCTTATGCACATAGCAGTCTATATTAAGTTGATGGTTGTTTAAGTTTGAACCCATTCTTTACTCTGCTCCCTTACACATTTTTATGTGTATGGTGTTGTACTTTACATCCTTTTATGAATCCCTTGACCAATTTGTATAGATATACTTAATTTTACTGCTTTTGTTCTCCCTAATTTTTTAAAAAAGTTTTTAACATTTATTTATTTTTGAGAGACAGAGAGAGGCAGATCATGAGCAGGGGAAGGGGAGAGAGAGAGAGAGAGAGAGAGAGAGAGAGAGAGAGAGAGAGAATCTGAAGCAGGCTCCAGGCTATGAGCTGTTTTGTTAACACAGAGCCTGACGTGGGGCTTGAACTCATGAACTGCGAGAGCATGACCTGAGCTGAAGTCAGACCTCAACGACTGAGCCACCCACCCAGGCACCCCTGTTCTCCCTACTTTTATTACTCCTACTTAGGGTCTTATTTTTCACTCAAAGAATCCTTTTTAACATATCTTGTAGAGCTGGTTTAGTGATCATTAATTCCTTTAATTTTTGTTTGTTTAGGAAACTCTATCTATCCTTCTACTCTGAATGATAGGTTTATTGGATATAGTATTCTTGGCTACAGGTTTTTTCTTTCAGCACTTTAAAGCTATTAGGACACTCCCTTCTGGCTGAAAAGTTTCTGCTGAAAAATCATCTGATATCCTTATGTGGTTTCCCTTCTTTGTAATGGTTTTCTTTCACTGATTTTATAGAGTTCTTTATTTGTCACTACTTTTTTGCCATTTTAATTATTATGTGTCTTAATGTGGACCTCCTTGGTTGATTTTATTTAGGGCTCTCTACCTCCTGGATCTGTATTTCTGTTTCCTCCTCCAAATTTTCAGCTATTTTTTTCTTCAAGTAAATTTTCTGCCCCCCTTTCTCTCTCTTCTTCTGGGATCCTTATAATGCAAATGTTATTACGTTTGATGGTGTCATTGAGTTCCCTAAGTCTATTTTAATTTATTATTATTTTTTCTCTCTCCTGTTCAGCTTGATTGCTTTACACTCCTGTCTTTCAGGTCGCTGATCCATTCTTCTGCTTCCTCTAGTCTACTTATTCCATTTAGTGTATTTTTAACTTTATTTATTGAGTTTGTTATCTCTGATTGGTTCTTTTTATGTTTTCTTTCTCTTTGTTAGGGATCTCCTCACTGAAGTCTTCCATGCTTTTCTTAATTCTAGTGAGTATCTTTATGACTATAAATTCTTTATTAGGCATATTCCTTATCTCCATTTCATTTAACTCTCTTGCTGTAATTTTGTCCTGTTCTTTCATTTGGAACATATTCCTCTGAATCCTCATTTTGTCTAACTCTCTGGGTCTGCTTCTATGTGTTAGGAAAGTCAGCTACATCTCTCTTGGAAGTAGTGGCCTCATGAAGAGTTCCTGTAGTGCCCTGCTGTGCAATGTCCCCTGCTCACCAGAACTTGGTGCTTCAAGGGTATCTCCTATTATGTTGTGTATGCCCTTGTGTTATGGCTGAGTCTTTTTTGCCTTCAGTCTAGTCATCTCCAATTGCTATTTTTGCCTGTTTTGGGCAGGGTTGGGTCCCTGTGTTGTTAGTGGGCTGGGCTGGGGCCGCCTTGGACTTGAGTTGAGTCAGACCAGGTTTTGACAGAAATGCAGTAGCACCAAACTGTAGGGTCCTTCCCCTGTCTTGTACCCCTTAAAGTTTTCATTGATGGGTAGGACCAGCAGTCAGAGAAGATGTCTGCCCCTAACCCAGTGCTGGTGCCACAGGCAGACTGGTGTGTGTAGTTATCTTCCCCTCTCCCCAGGGTAGGAGTCACCTTGGGGTGGTGCTGGCCCCTGTTGGGGCTGTTTACATACTGCCAGGCTTGTGGCACTGCTTTGGTTGGGCTCCAGTCAAGAGTGTATTGAAGGGGGTAGGTCTACAAAAGAAGCATGGGTGGGGCACACTGTTAACAAATTAGGTAGAGAGTGTTGTCCCACAGGTATACAAATGCCTAAACTAGGGGGTGGGGGAAGGAATTGGTGTCTGCCAGCTCTTTTGTTCTTGAAGTCTCCTAAAGACCCCTGCCCCTCTAGCACATGGTCTGAGATTAGTAAACAAATGTCCCTTCCATAAATCCCAGATGTTTTTCAAACTGCTGCTTCTATGCTGTATCTCCCTGGGGCTGTTTGTTGTGTTGTCCTTTTAAGGGTAGGGAGTCATTTTCCTATTGCCTTCCAGGCCCTCCCAGAGTGGGGCCTATTGACTTTTAAAGTTTCAATCCTTACACCCTACTGATTGTAAGAATTACTGAAATTAGGCCCCTCTGGTTCCCAAAGTCAAATTACAAAGATTCCTCTTCCTATGCAGGCTCCCTGTACCTGGGATGCCCGGTGTGAGGGTCTGTTACTCTTTGCTTTCCATGCCCAGGCATCCCTCCCTCCCATGGACAGTTCTCAAGGTCATTTAGCTCTTGACCATGTCTCTACCCTTCCTACTCTCTTCAATATGGCCTCTTTTTTACATTTAGTTGTGGGGACTCTGTTCTGCCAGTCCTCAGGTTGTTTTCTGGATTATTTACACTGATGTGTGTGTTATCTAGTTGTATCTGTGGGATCAGGTGAGCCTAGGGTCCTCCTACTGTGCCATCTTACCCAGAAATCTTCAGTGTTTACTTAATTCAACATTTTCCTTACTGATTTATTGAAGGGTGGTACTTCCTTGATAAGGAATCATCAGGAAAAATGGTTAAGCACTTTGCTATTTCTAAAACAAGACTGCACTAACTATCCTTATGCAATACCAGTATTTTATTGGGCTTTTATGTCTATGAATAGATTCTCAAAGCTGGCATTGCTGGGGCAAAGGACAGGTTTGCATATTTGATATTTTAGAAAATATTAAGGGATTATTTTTAAAATGCTATAGTAAGTCTTTTGCCTTCCAGCAAGGTAGGAAAGGGTTTCTTGTCCTAAATCTGAAGAATCACCAGATGTAATCAAACTTAATCAAACCTTTGCTTATCTGTTCATATATGTATTGATCATTTGGATTTTTCTTTTTAAAACAATTTTCCTGTTCATAACCTTGCCAATTTTCTATGGTGGTGTTTTGTCTTATCAGTTTTTGGAGTTGCCGATATTAAGGACATTAATCTTTGCCCACTATATGAACTGCAAATATTTTTTCTCTAGTCATTAGTTTGATTTTTAACTTTGGTGGCATTAGTTCTACAAGCACTTTAGATTGTATATGGTCACATATATCTATATTTATCTTTTTAAATTTTTTCTTTACCTTTTAAAACAAAAATGGACTTCAGAAGGATTACTATCGAGGCTTCATATCCAAGAACACACTGTTTTCTATTCATTTGGACTGTGTTCTTTGATAAATCTGTGTTCTTAATTTCCCCCACAAAGATGTTATTGTTTGCTTGTGAAATTTATTTCTATGAATTTAATATTCCAATAACTAATTCAAATGTGTTTTTTTTTTACCTTTTTTACTTTTTATTTTTTTTACCATTTCCACCTAGTTGTTCCAGTGGAGAAAAAAGATACTGATTTATCTATATTGATTTTCTATACCTGCCATACTAGATTCTTCTATTAATTCTAATATTTTAAATATTATCTCCTGGATTTTACAAAAATATGTACATTTTATCTGCAAATGAAGATAAGATTTGTTTTTCAAGACTTATTCTGGAGTTTGCATTAATTCATTAGCTATAATGGTACAGCTGTACAGTTATACACTACCCAATGAAGTGGCAAAAAGAATCTATAATGTGCTCCTATTTTCAAAGAAAGTTTTCCAGCATTCATATATAATGGTTGCAGTGGGTTTTGGTAATTAATTGCTACCATGTTTAAGGACTTCCATTCACTTCCTGTTCTACTTACAGGATTTTAGCTTTTAATTCATTGAGGCAATGGGATATATCACACAAGTCCTTGATGTTGACCATTTATGTATTCCTGGAATAAATCTTAGATGGTAATGCTAACCTGCTGGACTTTATTGAATAACACTTTATTTATAATATTTGTAGCTATTGTTATATATGAAATTCGTCTATAATTTTACCTGCCTTACCATTATCAGGATTTGGTTAAGCTTATGGTAGCTTTATCAGACTTAGTGTGGAGTTTTCCATCTTTTGCATGATTGATAATTTCTTAAATAAAATAAGAATGATCTCATCTTTGAAAGTAGGTACAACCCATGGGAACTCCAACTCCATGTGAGGGCAGGCTTGTGCTGACTCATTTACAGTGAAGCTTATTCTTTTTTCTATCCATCTGGAGTCAATGTCAAGATTGAAGTTTTCCTCATCACATCCTTCTGAGGATGGACTTCATCCTTTTTTCATTGAAGCACAGACTCCATGTGTCCTATGTTATGTGGGGGTCTCTGTTCTGGCACCTCATGTTCACAGCCTCTTCTTCTACACTGGTTATAGCTCTTAAAATGGCAAGTTTTAGGTGACAAGGATATGCAAATGCCTAGAGGGTAGCCACTGGCATTAGTGTCCATCTCATGTTCCACACTCAAATCACACATAAGTTTTTGGCCTTGAGAATATTCCTTAATCTTTTGCATGTTCTGCTAAGCATTTACAATGTTTTAATATTTTAGATGTCACTTTTACTTGTTTCATAGAGACATGATTCTCAGCCACCTTTTAGGGCCACCTTGTATGTGTTTCCTATTATCAATATACTATCTGAGTTTGTGTTTAAGCTTTATTGGATTTTCTATGTCTTTTGATAAGAAAATTCAACCTGTACACATTTAATGTATCAAAATTAAACTTGGTCTTCTTCCAGTTTTTTTGTAAGTCATTGCTATTTCATCTTTTAACTTTTTCTTGTCTTTTCTGACCTGGTCAAACTGTTGCTGATTTCTTTCTCCCCATTGTTAATTTGGACATTCTACACTGCTTTTCTAATCCCACGGTTCAATTCCCAACTGTCAGAAATCAATCTATCTTTTTTTATTATCGCATTAATATGAAATAATTATAAGCTCCTCTCTCTCCCACATAAATCTGCTTGCTCACCCATCCCTCACACCCCCACCCATCCACAAATTTCATAGCATGCTTCTATCACCCCACGCTCCATGGGTGTCATGCCCCTTCCTAAATCCTGCTTTTGCTGAGATTGTTTACACATTTACTTTTAGTTTCTTGAACCATCATTATTTCTTTTTTTTCCCTCAAAATTCTTATTTGGCATATTTTTAAAAATCATCTTTCATTTGGATCTAATACCTACCTCTTTTCTTTCCTTGTCAGCTTCTCTGATCTACCTTTCCTTTTCTATTTCTCTGATACACTTGGGATTAGCATACTTGGGAGTAGTTTGGTCAGATAAATATCACAGGTTGCATACTCTCTTAAACCTTCTCTATCCAAAATGCGTTTTTAACACGGACATGGCAATTCTGGCTGCATACAAATTCTTTCCTCTTAACGGTCTATACAAATATTGTTTCACTGCCTTCTATGTTCCAATATTATAGATGAATCATCTGATGCAGTGTATTTATCTTGTTTTCACATGTTACTTAAACTTGTTCAGAGGCTTAAAAAATTTTTTGTTTAATGTTTGCAACCAAGGAAGGTCACCAGCATATGTCTAGGAATGTTATCTTTTTTTTTTTTTTCATTTCATCACCCTGAGATTTAGTGACTCTTTTTGGTCTACTGATTTATGCTTTTCCTCAATTGAGGAACATTTTTCTATGTCATTTATTATTGCTTTTCTTCTATCCATTCTCTTTTTCCTCCAGGGGCTAGTATATTAGTCACATTGAAGTGTCTCGTCTCTTTTGCTTTTTCCCCCTCATGATTTTTGCCATTTCCTTGATTGTTCTCCCCCCACTTGATCTCCTGTATAACTCATTCTTTTTTGGGGCACCTGGGTGGCTCAATTGGTTGAGCATCAGGCTCTGGCTCAGGTTATGATCTCACGGTTCATGGGTTCAAGCCCCATGTCAGGCTCTGTGCTGAAAGGTCAGAGCCTGGAGACTGCTTTGGATTCTGTGTCTCCCTCTCTCTCTGCCCACCTCCTGCTCACATTCTGTCTCTCTCTCTCAAAAATAAATATTTAAAAAATTAAAAAAATAATTCTTTCTCAACATCAGCCACGCCCTTTTTCAGTTCATTTTTTGAAAATTTTAGCCAAAGTGTCAGAAAATTCGTTTTGTGCCTCAACTGCAAGTGCTTGAAACATTTAAAAAACAAAACAAAACAAAACCCTGCTATGTCTTCCATCAATTGTACTTGATTGGGAGACTCTTGTACTGATTCATCTTGGATTTCTGAGTTTCATCTTCAGTTTCTGGGTCCCTTTTATGAGAATAATTTTTCTTTGCTTGTTCATGACTACATGTTTGGCCTTTATGCTTTCTTGAGCAATGATAAATGAGGAGTAGTAGGGGGCACTGCGGTTTTTGTGGTAAGTGACTTAACAACCCATGGCCCCTCTGATGGGCATCAAGGAGGGAGCTGCCCCATGTCAGGACTCTCATGGGCTGGTGGAATCCATTTCAAACCCCCTCTACCTGGAAGTAATACAACTTCTAGCAAGGCTCCTTTTCTGGCTCATCAAAGTCAGTGGCATTCTTCTGGCTCTCTCTGGACAAGTGACTACAGTGGGCAGGTATAACTTCTTCACAGGGTCAGGCCCAGGCAACAGAGGACCCAAATCTCTGAAATAAGTCCTAATAAATGGACGAGTCTTTTCCAGCCCAGGCTTGTAACAATATGAAAAAGTCCTCCAGACACTCGGGGGATCCCTGGAGAAACTGAAACACAGCCAACGTGCAGCCTGACCTGGCTGTCGTATTAGCAGAGTGAGCTAAAGGTCCAACGTGCAGCCTGACCTGGCTGTCGTATTAGCAGAGTGAGCAGTGACAGGCACCCACACATCCATCTCTAAGCTTCACCTGCATTTTCAGAGTTTCATTCCAAAGGAAAGAATGAAATCCATATCAAAGTGTTTTTTTTTAAAGTAGGCAACTAGTAATAAATACCTGAAATATGTCCAAATAGATAATCAAATTATATATAAACACAATTAATCACTTTAGTAACTTTGCATTTGCTATCAAAAAGACAGATGATATGATCTCTTTAAAAGATCATAATTCATAATTAAATATACACCCGGATCCATTTGGATTATTATTTGCTTAGTGGGGAAACTTATATGCTTTTCAAACCTACTAAGAGCCACTAGAAAAAGATTTAGCAAATTGTTATGTGATTATATGTAAGTACTATATTCCCACTAATTTTCCTACTAGAGTTCCTGATTTCAATACTCACAGGATCAATACCTCATTTTTAACATAATTTGTTAATTATTATAATCTAACATTCTAGTTCTGAAAAACAGTAATCCCAAAGTGGTAAATTTTTGTGAAAAATATGATAAATGAAAATATATGTAACTTGTAACTATGGGTTATTCTGGTATAGGGAAGAACTACGTCAGGAACTAAAAGAGGGGTTTAGAAAAATTAAATTAGCTTACATGCTCATTGGCTATTTTAGCTAGAGGGTTTAGTGCCAAGATTTCACTTCAGAGGAATGTAACAGTTTAGTAGTATCAGAGGCAGGGGAAAGCTATAGCAACCCTTCTCAGTGGATGGCACAAGCTTGTGTTGGTGAACTGAGCCTTGACAATAGCCGGACAGGGGAGGAACTTGCCAGGGTCATGCTGTTGGCCATACAAAAGGGCTTTCTGCAGAACCCAACTACTTGGAAGAACTGCCCATAAGAATCATCTAGAAATGCGTCCAGTCTCGGACTTTCTATAAATCCCAGGCAGTCAGCACTGCAACCCATGGAAGGGTGGGCCCCCGCTTGCCATTCCTGGCCAGGGGATGCACTCACTGTTGCTGTGGCACCTCGCTCTGCAGCCCCCACATGGACAGGGCACCCTGGGACCCTTCCTCTGGCTCTCATCTTTGCAGTACATTACACAATGTGTGAGTGCTTACAAGTTGAAACTCACCTTCTTTTTTAAGAGGGAAGGTAAGACTTGTTAAGAGTGTGATAAACTCTCCATAAACATTCTTGTCAAATTACTTGAAACAACTTGGAAATAATGCATGAAGAAAACAAAATATTTCTTTCTCCTTATAATTTTTTTAAATCAGTGTTTTTCAATCTTTTTTTCTAATCACCCCCTACTCCCCAACCAGGAGTCATTTTAGATATTTTCTTCCCAATCACCACCCCATATGGAATTTTAATATCAAAGATATATATACATATATATGTATATATATATATGCATATACATATGCATATATATATATATATATATATACATATATATATACACACACACATGCCATGTACCTATATCTGCTCTATAAATAGAAAATTAAGAATTTTGGGCCTCTCTAAGAACCAATTTTTACCTCTTTAGAGGTGTTTTCACCCCTGTTGAAAATGCATACTCTATAGATATATCTGGTTTGATGTCACCATGGCAGAGTTTAACTAACATTTTCAGGAATGCAGGTTATATGAGTTCTTTAAGCATCACATTCCATCACTTCTCCAAATTTTCATTTTGTAATAATACTTATGGAATTTAATATGTACTGTAACAAACCCTCTTGTCCTAATGAATATTACCAATAATGGAGTTCAGATTTAAAAATTAAAAGAGTTGTTTTAAGAAACAGTATTACATTTGTTTCCAGGAAATATTTTTTTCGGGTGAAAAGTAGGAGAAATTAATTTAAAATGCTTGTTTTCTAAAAGAAGTTGTAATTGGATTTGTGAGACTAGCAGGTAAAACAGGAAGATGACTGCCAAATTTCTGAAGCTGAGGAGAAAAATAACCACGTGGAAAATGACATGCATAATATAAATGCAACAATAGAAATCGTTTTGCCCTTTTAATTCGATGAATAATGTATGACCATTTATAGGTGACAAATTATAAATGAGCTGATGGTACCGTACAGGTCTGAGAAGATAAAATGGTAGAGATACCACCCACATATAGGAAAGATATTTGAAATATATCATCCAAGATTTCTGTTGTGGTCTCTATTTCATACTTTCAAAGAAACATAACGGATATTATGAGAAAATGAAGGCAAATTTGTCACAAAAAAAGATTATAGGACAAAAATGAGAAATTCAATTCCGGTAACCTATTCTCCTAAATGAAATACAGATTAAATAACACCAAAATAAAGGATTATTTGCATCATTCTACAGGTGTCTGTAAATCACCTGCTCTTAGTCTACAGTGTTCTTTCAGTATTCTATATAATTAAAGAGCAAACTTTTGAAAAGTCACTGAATAGTAGAAAATGTCATTATTATATGATTTTTCACCTAAAAGTGTACTTACTGTCCATGTCCATTGGAAAAAAGGACCACAGAAGTTATTGCCAGCAGAAAGTTATTTAATGAAGTTTCCAAAAAGGAAATTAAACTTCACGATAATCTGAAATCATAACTGCTGTTATGGCAATGAGTTACTTTCTTAATTTGGTCATTTCTTGTGATTAATGAGCTGAAATATGAGTGTCAGATTTTGTTGGAACTAAAACAAATGGCTCTTTCATTTAATGTCATTTTAACAAATATCATAAAGCCAGATGTCCTCAGAGGGACACAGAATTACTTTTCTAGAAAGTGTGAGTCCACACTTTACAAAAGCCTTTCTGCTTCAAGCACACGGCTGTCATAGGAAAACAGAAAACCGAAGAGATATCCCGGAGTTCTAAACAAGGCAAACGTCTCTCCTGAACAGAAATGGCAACAGAGACTTCACTGCTCACTTCATTGTGCTTGCTCTCCCATCAGTTGGTGACTTTATTAAGAGAGGAATTTTGTTAAAATTGTTAATCTTCTATGCATAACATTGTGCTGATAAATTTCTATTAATGGTACAGCCTAATGGATATGCAGATATGTTTATGTATTTTTACATAACGAGGAAAGTATTGTTCAAGTTTTATTACTTGATGAGAATATCCAATTTAAAATATAATTACGTTTATTATAAAAATGTGATTTTACATATAATATGTATTGTGTTTGGTCAGAATTAAAAATGAAAACTCTTGGGGCGCCTGGGTGGCGCAGTCGGTTAAGCGTCCGACTTCAGCCAGGTCACGATCTCGCGGTCCGTGAGTTCGAGCCCCGCGTCAGGCTCTGGGCTGATGGCTCAGAGCCTGGAGCCTGTTTCCGATTCTGTGTCTCCCTCTCTCTCTGCCCCTCCCCCGTTCATGCTCTGTCTCTCTCTGTCCCAAAAATAAATAAAAACGTTAAAAAAAAAATGAAAACTCTTACAGAAGAGAGTAAATTTACCTTTTTATGTTATACATAGCCTAACAAAGAAAGAGACTTTTTTCCTATTTCTTAACTAATTTTAAATTTAGGCTAACTGGTCCAAAGTAGCAAAACTGGTATCCAGCTATAGAATGGAAGCTGAGGAGCTTAATGTATGCTTAAAAGATATTTTGTAGACTGAAAGTTGACTTTCATGGGTACAATGGTTTCTTTTTGGATTTTGGAAATTATCCTGGATTATATGGGAACTTGAGAAATTATTTCTCTGAAAGCTCAGGGCCTTTTCTGATCTATTTTAAAAACAAACTTTCCAACACATTACATAATGCTATTGCCTTAAGTACTGGATCACTATAAGTTCATAAACTTGAATTTCTGTTATTATAGCTATTTTAAGAATCAAATGGGATAATGAATTCCTTTAAAACAGCAACATAATAGAATCTCCCTGAAAATAGCGGCTATTATTGTTGTTAGTATATTTAAATTTAACACATAAAGATGTCAGTTGACATACTGTTTCTATAGCTTAAATGAAGACTGAGACCACTGATTATTTTTGTAAATACAGTTTTGTTTTGTTTTGTTTTTCTCAGAACACTACCATTCTGAGCCCACACTCACTTTTGTACAATAATGGTAGAGTTGAGTAGTTGAGACAATGTGTGGCCTGAAAAGCCTACAGTGGTTACTATCTGGCTCTTCAAGAAAAAGTTTGCTGACCCGGACTTAAAGCCCCAACGGTCCTTGTAAACTTTTTAAAAAAAGAGTATTTTATTAAAAAAGAAAGTAATTTTGATTAAAATAACTTATGAACACTCGTTTGAAACAAATGACTTTGATTCATGTAGAGGTTTCTGATATAAGAAGAGATACTACAATTTGAATAAAGGCCAAACATGCTTTGGGGAAGTTCAGATACCCAAAATCAGTCAGTAGAAGTGGAACAAATTCTGAATGCTTCAAGTTCAGGAATAAAGCAATGTCCACATGGTTTTAAAGTGAACTAAGTCACCACTACCTAGTTTACCAAAATCAAATTTATTTTCAGTGGTTTGGGAAGGGGGCAACAATTTGTAGACATATAACAAACAGATTCTGATGTAGAATCCTACCCAGCTGGGTTTTTTCTTAAATACTATATATTTTCTTAAATACTATATATTTTCTTTAATACTATATACAAAAAGCAAATGACAAGGATTTACCAACTAGACCTAGGCTCTCCCAATGCACTTAAATAGTATCAGTGAACTCTATATTAAATTATTTGAAATTTTGTTGGCATTTCATGATCATAAATTAGCTAACACACATAAATACATTAGGGAAGAGATCAAATTTATATGTGGAAAAATTAGGTAAAATTTACCAGAGGATTCTGTTCTATTCCTATGTTCCCAGGGGATGGCCTAGGTGTTTATCCTACGGGGCTGATTTAGTGACCAAGTTCCAACCCTGGGCTACACAAGAAATGTTAATGTAATCTCCAATATCCAGGACTTCTTCACCAGCAGATACAACTCACTCCAGAATGATTAGCATAGTCCCAATCACCAGTAGCCATTTCTGTTCGGATTTCCAGGCATTTTGTCATCAGCCTTTTAACCTCTGGTTCTAAGACTATTGTGTAGTTCTTCCACCTCACTTATCTTCCTACCTCTCTCCAGCCAGAGCCTTTAATTAACCTTTGGGTCTCATTCTATGTTAAGCAATTTCTTCTACATTCTCTTATCCCCTTTCACTGAATTCACTGAATCTGCTTCCTATGTCCTTGCCTCAGCTGGTTCTGTTACAAATGTATGGCTTTCTCCACAACCCTTTCCAGAAGAGGATGCTCATGCTCCAATATCCCATACAGCCCAGGTAAGATAGCATATGGATGATGAAGAGATGCCCAATCCATTACCCTTCAACACTCCTTTGAGGTGTATTCCAACAGGTTAAGATGTCCTCTCACCTGACTCTCCCTGTGGCTGCTGTCCATTAATTTCTCCATCAGTCCCTTCTACATGCCCCTGCCTACACTCCTTCCCCAAGAACTGGTCTCACACTGAATGACTTCAATGTCATTGTGAAGATTCAGCCGACACCTTAGTTTGATAGCTCCCTGCCATCTTGCCTTAACTCCATCATTATGTTTGAGTCACTCATACCCATATAACACTCCATATTTTGTATTTAGTTTTCCAGGATTATTCTGAAATCCTAAATCTTGGATCCCACTCTATGATCACAACCATACCTTCGGGCTCTCTCAGTTCCACCAGCCTGAAAAAATTCCAAAGCTGGCTCAGGCTGAGTGTTGCCTTTCTCCCCTCTATGCAAGACCTTAAAAAGGGACAAATCTGTCTATATTGGCATCATTATGAATTTGTAGCCTCAAAATTCAGCTGGGTCTTCAGCACTGCAATTGATGTATCTTTAATTTACTTTTCTTTTTTTTGTATTCTCCACAGTATCCACTTCCTCTTTTTTTCCTCCATGACCTTCCCATTTTATAGTCTTGTTATAAGGCTGGACACAGACCTTGCTTCCTACTTCAGACAGAAGTCACTTCGTTGGGATTCCTTCAATGTTCGATCCTTGTGTTACAAATTCACCTGCAAATATTATTATTGGTCCATGTTTCCCTGTGCTTTTAATGACAATCCAATCTTTGTGTGCTGGATATGCAGCAAAATTATACCAATTTTTCAGGTGTCAGGCTGGATATCATTTCTTCATGCACCTCTGTCATTGGTACTCCACAGCATAAAACAGTTACTGCTTATTGTCTATATTTCTTGCTAAACTGTAAGCTCCATATTCCACACAGCAATTAGGCAGCATCAAACCACAGTGAAAGTTTAATACAAATGATATTTTGTTACAGGCAACAAACCTCCATGAAGAGGGAAATTCATAAGTGACTCCTTAAATGTTTCTTGATACCCAAACAGATATTACCATTCAATAGGTATACGCCATCAATTTTTTCTGAAAAGTTTACGTGTGGGGGGGATTGAATTTGTATTAACAAAATCCATTTTTAAATGTTCTGGGAGAATTCTGGATATCTTAGAGAACTCAGCATATGGCAAATTGATTTTTTACATGGAAAATTCTTTTATAATAAAAATAATCAAATTACTATTTTTCTGCTTTTTAACTTTACTTTTTCATATACTGGATTTCTTGAAGTGTAGTTCAGGTGTATATAAATACCTCACTTAAAAAGACACATGGATTCTAAAGAGTTATACATCAATCAATTTTTCCAAAAATAGGTAATCATTCAACTCTGAGATGTATTTTAGAAATAATTTTTCATAATAAAAAAGTAGTCTGTGGACATCATTAAAATGTATTAAAATATTAACAAAGTTACTCAGTCAATAAGAAGTACTATTACAGGGGCAGCTGAGTGGCTCAGTCGGTTAAGTGGCCGGCTTCAGCTCAGGTCATGATCTTGCACTTTGGTGAGTTCGAGCCCCTCATTGGGCTTTGCGCTAACAGCTCAGAGCCTGGAGCCTGCTTTGAATTCTGTGTCTTCCTCTCTCTCTGTCCCTCTCCTGCCTGTGCTCTGTCTCTCTCTCAAAAATAAATAAGTATTAAAAAAAAAAGAAAAGAAGTACTATTCCAAAACTCTAGTGTATGTAGTATGTAGGGTGCTAGAAAATGCTTATTTAATCACTAAACCTACCTGCTCCTGGCTTGACATCATTAGTGCAAGTGGGGACTCCTCAGTTTCTACAAAAGTTATCTGTGTTATCAGAATTTCCCTCCTGCCCTCTCCTAGGTATTGTTGAGCTGACTTGCTTATTTACAGTCTTCTGAATCTGTGCTTGCTTACACTGAGTAGGGAACAGACTAACACAACTTGAGAAAGGGAGTGACAATGAGAGGTGGATATGAAAACAGCAAGTTCCAGAGAGTAAGACACAGGGCAAAGGGGTTACCTCGGCAATGTGAAACTGTGAGCAAGATTACTCGGTCTGAGGGCAACACAAAATGAGTCAGGCAGCATGGTGACCAAAGAAACACGAAGAACACAGTGAATCAGCTTTGGCCAAAGTCAAGTAATTCACAAATGGCTTTTCCTTTTCAGATTTATAAAAAGTGCTATCTGAGATTCACCTTTACCTTGAAAAGTCATCTGCGTCCAAGTGAGCCACTTACCTCTGCGAGATAGAACTCGTCGTACTGCCTCCTGAAGCTTTCCCCTTTGTGGTAGTTGCTGGCAGCAACTATCACATCCACCGTCACCATGCTCAGAATGAACATGTGGAAAACTGATGACCGCATCATTTGCTGAGGAGGCAAAACAGATAAACTCTTAACAAGGAAAGCAACCGCTCTAGGAAGTCGCCTCAGTTTTATAGATTAGAAAATCGAGGCTCAGTGAAGTTAAATAACTTTCCCACTGTCACACAGTATTGCAGGTGGTGCCGTGATGTGGACCCAAGTCTACTGCCTACACTGAGATGAAATAATTAGGCATTCAAAGCTAATGACTGTTATGATAATGACTGTCATGAATTGAACGCTTACTATGTTCCAGGCCATACTAGAAGCGTGTTATTTACTTTATCTCTTTTGATCTCCACCATAGCCCTACACAGCAGGATATATTACTTGCTTTTCCCAGTGATTTCAGACAGAAAAAGTCATTTGTCCAAGATCACACAGCAAGTACACAGTAGAAGTGGGCTCCCTATCCAATCAAGTCTATGTAAAGTCCATTCTGGGACCCACTGCCCCCAGTGGGGTAGATGATATATGAAAGGAGAGAGTACAGGCCGAAGGCCTTGGGCAACAAAAAAGGAGAGAGAAGCTGGCCTGTGGAAAGGACCTGAGTGCAAAACAACAAACCACTAAATCCCATTCCTTGGTGCCAAATGCCAGAGACGAGCACCACCATGTGTTAAGGCCTTGTTGCTTCCTGGCATGTTAGGGACACAGATTCTTACATTCGACCCGACTTGAAAAGTCTTCAATCTTTGCAACTAAAATAACCTAACCAGAGCAGAGCCTGGAGATGGGAAAGGAGAAACAGGACTCAGGACTGCTTCCTCTGAGTACTGTGAGTCCAGCTGCTGTCTTATGCATCCATATATGTGACCGTACACGGCCTTTGTCACCCTATGCTTGTCTATAAGGACATGGGCTCCCAGCCAAACTGCACACAGTGGAAATTCCACCACTTATAAGTTCTGTTGCCATTGGCAAGTTAGCTAAGCCTCTCTGTGCCTCAGTTTTCTTATTAGTCAAGTGGAGATAACAGTGGCCAGTCGAAAGGTTGTTACCGTTTTAAAGGAGTCAATGTTGGTAAAGTGCTTAGAGCAAGTGCTAGCATATTATAAGTGTTCCATAAAGACTTATAATAAAAATAAATGCAGTTCTGTGAATCAGGCATTTTTCTGTCCAGGAATGGGAAATTAATTGTCTAAAGTCAAAGAATTAACTATGTTGTGTATTTGACTGAGTCCAGAACCAAGAAAGATAAACAAGAGTGATAAGATCTATTAATTTGAGAGATGTCAGAGCCACGGGAAAAGCAGATATTTCGTAAGGTTTTGTGTCCCCATGACTTTGGAGGCATTCTTACATCCATGTGACTTTGACTTTATCTTATAGGCAATACAAAATCAAATTCCAGAACTGACAACCAACATATGTAAGTGCACATCAATTTGCTTGCAGGAACTCCTGACCTTCATAACACAGATAAGCAAATCACTTGGCAAGTTTCTATTCTCACCAGTATTTTTATTGTTATTTTGTCTTTCTTGAATTGTGAGACTTAAATTCCATAACTATTATTCCTTTTCTATATTCTTTTCAACATAATGTTCTATTAAAAACATTTCAACGGATTTCTATTTTATCCGCATGACAGAAAAGCCACAACTCTCTCTTTCTATTTTCCTTAGCTATGGATTTGTGTCTTAAGTAAACTGTTATTACTGAAAGATCCAAACAAAGCTTTTAGCCATGGCTGTCAAAAAACTTTTAAATTGGTTTTGTAACTGTCACAGCTTCACTTTGGTGCTGTCATTATAATTAGGTTGTTTTTTGTCTGAGTGTCTACGTGTCCCTGTTGGTACAGAGTCATTAAAATAATCACTTACAATGGATTTTGATACACTATAATCACCATTGCTTAGCTGACTTTCTCCAAAGTAATGACTTTCAAATATTAAATAAGAATTAAGGTGATCTGTATGTGCGGTAGCTAAATCTGAGTATTAGAACCAGCGGCTCTAGCTTTGAAGTGAGGGCTGGTGACACGGTCCACTTCAGCTCAATTCAATCCAACCAGCGTTTGAAACTGGCTGTCACTTTCCTTAATGCAGAGGACCGGAAACATCACATTTAGACTCAATACTTATATCTATAGGACACTCCAAATTTATGCTCTTCATTTTTTTTTCTTTTTTTAAAAAATATTTATTTTGGAGAGGGAGAGCACAAGTGGGGAAGAGGCAGAGAGAGAGGGGACAGAGGATCTGAAGCAGGCTCTGCACTGACAGCAGAGAGCCCAACACAGGGCTTGAACCCACAGACTGCAAGATCATGACCTGAGTCAAAGTCTGACACTTAACTACTGAGCCACCAAGGCACCCCAATTTTTTATTTTCTTATAAAAATTAACGTAAAGGGAAATGTTAAAGTTGAGTCAGAGCCACAACATATTATGTAACTTGAAAATTTTCAGAATTATTTAATATGGATGTGGGTATATATACATATATAAACACACATATACATGTGTGTATATGTTTCTATACATGTATGTATGTATTTTTATATATAATAAAAGACTCTTTGGATCATGCATACACATTCAATTTTTTAAAGTTCTCTTCAATTGCAATGTCACCTTGGTTTATATTTTTAAAAAATCATACAGGTTTTCCATATATTCTTAGCTTGGCTTTGATCCAAGAAATACAATTTCTGTATGCAACAATTGGAATTACCAAAATACAAGTAAGAGACTATAGTAAAACCGTCCCCAAGGCAGCAGTATCTGGCAGTAACACTCAGGAGTCTTACTACCCAGACTGTGGTCCCTGAACCAGGGGCTTCCTGGGAGCATATTAGAAATGCAGGTTCTCAGGCCCATCGCAGACCTGCTGAATCAGAATCTGCATTTTTAACAAGGTCGCCAATGATTAATGTGTGTATCGAAGTGTGAGAGGTTCTGTTGTAGAGGATCTCCTTGAGCAGCAGTTTAAACTGGGTGACCTATAATTTTTTTTTTTTTTTACAAATTTACAATTTCATGACTCTAAAAAGTCTATAATCACTGATTAGAATAGAACTCATACTGGCTGGAACATTATGGTAATATGTTAGGATACACCATCACATCCCCCCTCTCCAACCCCAAGATCAAAAACCAACTAAACCAGGTTCATGAAGACAAAAGTATGTGTTGACTTTTCAACGATTTGTGGGGAGTATTATGAAGACACCATCACAGACTCATAAAGTCTAGGAATGCAAGTGGTGTCTAGAGTCTGGAAAAGGCAAGAAAGTGCTTTCTTCCTTGTATCTCCAGAAGTAATGCAGCCTTCCTGACACCTTCATTTTAGCCAGCTGAAACGTACTTTGGAGTTCTGACCTATAGAACTGTAAATAATGTGTTGGTTTAAGTCAATAAATTTGTGGTTATTTGTTACAGCAGAATAGGAATCTAATGCAAATATTGTTCATGACTTTGACATACACCAGTTCAAATTGTCTCCTATGGCATCTGATTGTAGAGAACACCAGTGCTACAAAACTCTACTGCACCAAGGAGTTGCACCCAAGGAGATATGCCAGTAGGGGTCTCTGTAAAATTCATTACTACAGATTTAAACTCATCATGGCAATCAAAGTTTACGTTTTGTTTGTAACGCGTTTCAGAAACACGGAATGAGACAATGGGTCTGCAGCAATGATACTGAGTCACGCCTCAAGTGGAAGGACAAGAAAGGTCACTTTAAATTATTAGTTCTGAGTCCTACCGTGAAAGGAATGTTCTCAAGAGACTGAAGTCTACCTCGAATATGAATAGGGATCCGCACTCAACCAACAAGATGTATTAACAAGGGCTACCATTTGGGTGCTTGGTTAGTGGCAAGTTTTGGTGCAAGCATATTGCACACCTCAATGCACTGCATGTAAAAATTTCATTTAATCCACAACCCTGTGCAGTAGGTGTTTCGTTATCCCCTTTCACATACAGAGAAAGGATAAGGGAAAGATAAGTAGGCTTCCACATTTCTAGAGGTAGAAGGTAGTCTCAGATGTTTTGAGCCCAAAGTAGGTGCTCTCTTGCCTTCTAACAGGCAGTCACAATGCCTCCGACGCGGCTCTACATACTCCAGAAGAAAGAACAGCAGCTCTCCCGCTAAGTGTTTGTGATTAAATAGAGGGAACAAGTTTGTGAACCTTATATTTGAAAGCTGAAGATGATCTGTTCCTTACAGAAGGGTGTAAGATCGCCAGTGTGGGAAAAAATGTTGGTTTTGCAGACAGGCTGAGCTGAGTTTGCATCTGGGCTCTGTGCATGAGTAAACCTCTCTGTGACTCAGTTTTCTTACATGAGAAATAGATGTCAGAGCACCTACATCTCCAGGTTATAACATGACTCTAAGAGAGACTATTTAGTATAGAGTCTAGCCTGAAGCAGGCATCTTGCACTCAGGATTCTTGTTATTTGTAACTGTATTTGAAAACACTGGAAGGATCTAAAGGTAGAGATACAATTAATCGCTTGTGGTGAAAGTGAGAAGGTACAACATGAGAAATCAAGTGGGGGAGAGAACTAATCTTCAGAGGAAACATGGATGTGTATAGACTTTCGAAAAGGTCTTATGCTATCCCAGTTTTTGGCTTGACTACTTCATAGGAGCTATTTCTATTAATTTGTTCAGGAATTTTGCTTATAAAATAGTGCCATAAAGATTCTGAAGACTGTGCAGGCAAACATCCAACAAATCAAAACTGTGGCCTTTGAGGCCGCAATAAGGATAAATTAGGATAATGAATAGTACAGCTCAGAAATCAAATCTTTCTTTAAATTGCTGCTTGAGAGAATAAAATATACTACTTGGTAAACACATTTCAGGCACTGAACATTGCATCAGCCATGTACTAAAAACTGTGTTTTAATTAGATTTCAAAGTAAACATATTTGGAGAACAATGCAATTACCAGATGAAATTCTCAGAAACCATCCTGCATATGCAGCCATGAGCATATGAACAAGAACATAACGTAAAAGACCAAGTGCATAATACATCTCTCCTGTGCGTGCGGTACATTTTTTGCTTCCTGTATTTAGAAGACATCTGGATATATGTTACTTCTATCAACAATATACAAAATAATGCTGTCCGATATAAAGAATTTGTATTTAAAAAGCAAATATATTTATATCAAGACTGAAAACAGACCCAGCAGATGTCCTTAGAAACTCTGCCTTTCCCATCTGCCTGCCCCTGGCATGTCCCTGGAGAGCCAGATGATAGAAGGAAATCCACTAGTGACTTCTCTCAAAGGTACTAAACATCTGTGATACCTGTGAATACAGGTCAAGTCCTGACTGGGCTGCTTTCTTTCCTGGACAGTAAGCTGGGTAAGAGAAGCTCAAATACGGAAGCCAAATTGTGGAAAGAAGGAAGAGTTTAGTTTTCATCTCTTGGCCAGCATGAGTATAGCTTTCCCTCTACCCTGTAAGAGTAAGGTTAGATGTTAAATCACTAATTGCCACACAAATATCTATTACTGTTACTGACATTTTTCAAATGCCAACTCCAGGCTGTATAACCCAAACCAGATTTTGACGAGAACAAATACATGCCCACTAGAAAAGGAATGCCACTAAGAGGAACTATAATGCTAAGCCAGTGACTGAAATTTCTTTTAGCCTGTGTGGCAAAGCCTGAAGTTGAACCTACCTCCTGCATCCACAGCCTTGGTAGCGCCCTCCCACTCTGACTCTGGACTTAGGCATGTGACTTGGTTTGTTAGTAGGACAACAGCAAAGGTGACATGAACAGAGACTTAGAAAATAGCTGTGGGTTGAGACTTACTCTCGCAGCTCCTCACGCTCTCCAGGCAGGCCTGTTGCATGGTGGTCATGGGCCCTGTCTTCCCCTTTGCCCCAAAAGTCTGCTGCGCCCCAGAAGCAGAGATGCTAGCTCATGAGTTAGCTGGGGGTGCTGGCTGACTGCAGACACAAGATGAACCTGGCTTTGACCAGCCGAGAGCTCAGACTAGCAGCTGAGCCACAAATTTGTGAGCAAAAATTAGTGTCTGTTTTATAAGCCATTAAGTTTTAGGGGTGGCTTGTTGTTTAGCAAAAGCCAACTAATACACCCATCAAGCCTGTTGCCTCAGGCACAGAGCTAGTGACATTACTTAGTCTATTAGCATCGAAGTGGGGCCAATACGAGTGGTTCTCATTGCTGGAATAGAAATGTGTCATTTTGAAAAGGGCAATCAAGAAAGCGTGTGGCTTCTTCAAACTCTCTCTGTCTTCCCCCCTATAGTGACCTTGGAAACTAGGTGCTTCAGATGGGATTACCAAAAATTTTACCATATATATATGTATTTATATCACATATATATTATATATATATATAATATATATATATATATATATATATATATATATATATATATCAATGTCATGTTGTTAATTTGAAATTGGACATAGTGGGAACAGGTAACACCATGGAAACTAGCGAATGCTACCAATCCGGACTCTCCCACTTCAAGATGCCTGTTAAACATTTTAAACATTTGCAAGCACACCACTGCCCCTACGCCAAGCTGCCCGAGCCCTCTGGCACCTCCTCATTGCTCTAGGCTGGAAGGGATATATATTGTGTCATTTTGATACCTAGAGACCCAGCATGACCCATAATGCCAAGGGCACTCACATATACCCTCTCACTCTTGATCCTATTAAGATGTGTCAATGCAAGGTAAGTAAAACAAATTAGGACACTTAAGTTCAAGTAATATAATCTTGTTTCAAGTAATACAATTGTCTATTTGCATATTCCAAGGAGCTGCACCATTCTCTCCTGGGCACAACAGGACCCGGGGTAATGACCGGCTGGGGAGGTACCGCACATATTCCAGCAATAAGCCTCCATCAGTGATGGTCACCTGGGCCATTCCTTCCTCACAGTCCTCTGATTCTGACTCGCAGCCAATTGTAAGTGCAATGCCAGAGTGCAGAAACTAACATTTTCTAATTTCTCACGAGTGCTACACAGGCCATATAGTTACTACACAAGTCTCACCAGATGTGACAAAAGGTGCTTAGCCATCAGTAGGGTTGTGAATTTCTCTTTGTCTTCATGAGTACTCTAGTGAGAAGTTAGGAAGGTCCACAACAGGGCCGCTAGATAGGGGACACTTAAACTATGTCAATTTTAAGTTCTTTGGGCACTTTCATTGACATTCCCATAACTAATTAAAATGTCTATATGTAGAATCACTTGAAATTTACTTGTGTATGTTTACTTTTATTTTTAGTATTAAATGGTGGGTAAATGAACATAAAACTTTTGTTTTAAATTCAAAATGGAAACCACAAGGGGCTCCTGGGTGGCTCAGTTGGTTAAGCATCTGACTTTGGCTCAGGTCATGATCTCGCGGTCCGTGAGTTCGAACCCCGCGTCAGGCTCTGTGCTGACAGCTCAGAGCCTGGAGCCTGTTTCAGATTCTTTGTCTCCCTCTCTCTCTGACCCTCCCTCATTCAAGCTCTGTCTCTCTCTGTCTCAAAAATAAAAATAAACGTTAAAAAAAAATGGAAACCACAAATTCAACAATGAATTTAAATAGTGGTCATGTTAAATAAACTGCAGATTTAACACAGTGAAGGGCTTAGGTTGGTACATTTGATGAATGCAGAATTAAACAAATATTTTTGAGCTATATAGTATCTTGAAGTGGGAGATTCATTTTGAGATATCTAAATTATTTAGGGAAGAGAGCAAAACAAATTTGAGGGATTGAAAAAATACTAAAGAATTATACCAACTATGAAATGACAAGTTTTTTTTACTCTGTCCAAACCTGTCGCCAGCTGTAGGGTAAAGAAGGATCACAGGGCTCCTTCAAACCCTTCAACTGCACTCATTGTGCTGAACACTGAGAAAATGCATAGCAATTTAAAATCCCAACTGAAGACCTTATGGACAGGACTGGACGGTTGCTTATTTAACCCCAGAAATCAAGACTCAGAAGAAGAACAACGTATCCTTCATTTCTTCTAAAAGTGACAATGTAACAAATATATGATGGAAAATTGTCTCTAAAGACTGTATTATGAATGCCTGGCATAAGTTAGTAAAGGTCTCCCGATTAATATAAATGTAAATACCGAAGAATCATGGGACTTATTCAAACTGGAAGATGAAAATATACAACAATATAGGAATTTAGTTTGGAATAATCTGAAACACAAATAATTTTAAAGATGTTTTGAATATTTCTTTCTTCCAGTGAGGCTCAAAAATCAAAGAGGCAAAACCATTTGGTCAACAGAAGGTAAATAAGTAAAAATAGTATTAATGATTTTATCTTATTTTTTATTATGTCTGGTCTCTATTCTG
The DNA here is from genome assembly GCF_022837055.1 of Prionailurus viverrinus. Classification (NCBI taxonomy): domain Eukaryota; kingdom Metazoa; phylum Chordata; class Mammalia; order Carnivora; family Felidae; genus Prionailurus; species Prionailurus viverrinus. The sequence goes on from NC_062561.1 coordinate 72,722,157, forward strand.
GATATGATTATTATTTGAAGTACATCTATAGTCTATTTATGTATGTAAATATTAGGATATCTACTTAAATATATATAAAATATTTAGAATTGAAAATCTGCACAATTGCCTCCCCTCTTTAGTTAATTTGGCTATAACTGATTTCAAGACTATAATCAGACTCTCAATTAAATTCTTTAAATGTTTTATTTATTTTGAGAGAGAGAAGGAGAGGGAGCAAGCAGCAGAGGGGCAGAGAGAGTGGGAGGGGGAATCATAGGCAGGTCACACACTGTCAATGCAGAGCCTGATGCAGGGCTTGGTCCCACGAACCATGAGATCATGACCTGAGCCGAGATCAAGAGTCTCAACCCAATGGGCCACTCAGGCACCCCTCTCTCAATTAACTTCTGAGCTACCTTCTTTTACCTTTTGTTTGTGCTGTTTTGCCTTTAGCTATTTTATTCTCCCTATTTTAATTCTCATTCCAGGTTCTCAAAGAATAATTTTTTATTCCCTTCTTTCTCCCAAAACTTGCCTTCCAAGCCCGGTGTTTTATGTTCTCCTGTTAGAACTGAAGGTGATCCTGTGTGTGCACATGCCAGGATTTGGGAGAGATGCCACTGGCATCTGCCTAATGGGGGAGTAAGAATATGTAAGGCCGTGTAGCTCTGTGCATGAAAGCACCTCTATTTGTACACTCACATATAATCCCCCAAATATGTGCCTAACGCTTATCATGTGAGAGCTGTGCTGGAGGAAGCTGGAAGTCGAGAAGAAAGTGACCAAACTTTAATTGAGGAGTCAGAGATCACTGCATTGAGGAAGTCTTGTTTGACCTGATTTTGAAGGTAGGGGCATTCGATTGGGGTGGAGGGGATGATTCAAAGAAATTCAAAAGACGGAATCAATGATAGATTGAAGATAAGTTGGATTTGGGGAGGATGATGAGGGTGCATCACAAGTTCTGGAGATGCAAGAAAAGTCCCGCTTATAGGTGGGAATGGGTCAGGGCGTGGTGTGTTTGGTTTTTCAAAATGAGAGGGGTAATGTGCTCATGAGAATAAGCAGGGGCATGTCCATTGGGCTCTCAGAGTTCACTCCTAAGATGCAGACACCGGGCTGGAGCAAGGCTGTGAAGGCACTGGCTTGCAGGTGTGCATGAGAACAGGCTGCCCGGAAGTGCACAGAGCGTGCTCACAGCAATGACAGTCATTTCTACGACCTTGTGACCACTGCATCCCACACACTGGCTAGGCACTTTACGTACGACATTTGTAATTCTTATAAAACCCTCAGAGCTGGTATTAGCCCCATTTTTCAGGTCAGGGAGTGAAGGCTCCGGGAGATGCAGTAAACTGCCCCAGGTTCCCCCCGGGCCTGTCTCAGCAGGACACACTGTCTTGTCACCTTGGTCTATAAGTAGAGCAGAGGTTTGCTTGTGGATGAAAGCTACATTCTCCTGGGTTCAATCATTCTTGAGATTGTCTGCCAGTTTCCAGGAAGGTTCATTAAGAAGACAGACATCTGAGAAGTGCCTAGGATGTCACTTCATCACTTGAAATACACACATCACATGGTCTACCCTCTCCCCCCACACTCTCTGCCTTCAATGGAAATTTTCTCAAAAAGAATTAAAACACTAGAGTAATAATTTTGCCACCATTTGACCTACTTATGGTAAGACCTATTATCTCTGTTCTTTACGGATGGAGGCACACGATGCTACCAGAGAGAAAGTGAGCTTGAGCATGTCAGGTCTCATGCATACTTTCATGTTCTTGTCAGTGACTTCCTTCATGGGAATAGATCACTGGGTGTGTTTTGGAAGATGGCTCAACTGTGCAGCCACATCTGTCAAATTGTCAGGAGATGAAAAACCCTACCTGAGAGGCAGGGGAAAAATGGCTTGTCAGTGCAGAAGCTGAGGACTGAGGCTCCAATTTAACAGAACTTTTAATCATGCATTAGAGTGACCCCTTCATGCAGCTGTTGCCTATGCTAGAATGGAATTTAAACAGCTAAGCGACTGGCTGATGTTAAAAGGTCTATTAAAAGTTTTCACTTTTCTGAGATGCACCATTAAGGACACACTGAAGAAACTTTCTAAATGGTTTTAGTAATAACCACGTAATGAAACTGCACTATTGCCTGAAGAGGGTGAGAGGTGTGCATTCACAGGCAAGCCCTAATATTTTAGCTGTATCTTTCTAACATTTCAATGTCTTCTCAGAAGTGATGCAGAATTGCACAGAATTCCTGGGAATCACTTGAAAAAAAAAAAGCAACAAACAAATGGGCATATCTACCAGATGAATAAGAAATCAACACAAAATATTAGTAGCCTATGACTATATATAAAAAACGCTCTGGGCACCTGGGTGGCTCAGTTGGTTAGGCATCCGGCTTGTGTTCAGGTCATGATCTCGCAGTTCCTGGGCTCGAGCTCCACGTTGGGCTCTGTGCTGACAGCTCAGAGCCTGGAGTCTGCTTTGGATTCTGTGTCTCTTTCTCCCTCTCTGCCCCTCCCCCGCTCATGCTCTGTCCCTCTCTTTCTCAAAAATTAATACACATTAGGGGCGCCTGGGTGGCGCAGTCGGTTAAGCGTCCAACTTCAGCCAGGTCACGATCTCGCGGTCCGGGAGTTCGAGCCCCGCGTCAGGTTCTGGGCTGATGGCTCAGAGCCTGGAGGCTGTTTCCGATTCTGTGTCTCCCTCTCTCTCTGCCCCTCCCCCGTTCATGCTCTGTCTCTCTCTGTCCCAAAAAAAATAAACGTTGAAAAAAAAAATTAAAAAAAAATTAATACACATTAAAAAATTGTAAAAAATGCTCAACATTCACAGGCTGTAATTAGGGAGATCTAAATTTAATGTTCTATCTTCACACCATCAGGTGTAAAAGTCCAGTAACATCAATTGTAGACAAGGATGCAAAATGAGATTTCTGACAAGTTGCTGATAGGAGTAAAAAGTGGCACTAGAATCCAGGGGGCCATGAGGCAATATCTCATAAAGCCTAAGGTTCTTCCTTTACTCCAGCAACTGCTCTCCTAACTATGTACACTCAGATACTTCTTACCTATGTGCACAAAAAGTCATAGATAGGCAGTGAACTAGAATGTGTGCAAGAGAAAAACAGTGAAAAATGTCCATCAATAGGAGAATGAATGAATGGATGAATGAACAAATTGCAGTGTATTTTTATAGCAGGATAATTCCCCATGTGAAAATGAAGTGGTTAAAAATATGACATAGATTGTGCAGGACAAAGTCCCTGGTCAGCAACCAGCTATGTGGCTTGCACCAAATGACTTAAGCTTTCTGCACCTCGATGTCATTTGTTCAATAGATGTCATGATAGTACCTACCTCTGTGGCATTGTTTTGAGCATGAAATAATTTCACGCCTCAAACACACAGCATGGCTGACACATAGGGAGTGGTCCATAAACGAGAGTTGTTATTATTTCTAATGGTGGATACTTAACTATTCTTCCTATCTGTGTTTTTATATGACTTCATAATAATTTTTATGCAAGGAAGTGATTGAGTATGGTATTACGAAATGGTTCCAATTCACAAATTATTCACTTGCAAATACATGGAACCCAGGTGGTGTTTCTTCAAAGAAACTATCTTATACAGAGTGATTTGAACATCAGGTCAGACCGTTAACAATCTATTTAGCCCTTAAATTACTTCTCAAATCCTGTAAGGCTTAAACGTTTACTAGTGAAACTACCTCTGGTAATACTACCAGGTAGGTAAACTACCTCTGAGGTCAAGTCCTACTACTCACATGGCCAAAAAGACAGGTCCCTTCTCCACCAGCTCCATGAAGCTCACGGTGGTAATGAATAGTGGCTCTTGTAGGTGGAGGTGAGACAAGGTTTTCAGAGGGAATGAAGGAGGGAAAATTACTTTGGGTTCCTACTGTGGGAAAACTTGGCTTAAGTGGACTTGCTGCTTTCATTCCATTCCCATGACCTACTGCCTCTGGCCAATTGCCCATTTTGGGTGGCCAACTAGGAAACGAAGGTCTCCCTGCTTCATGTTCATCTTTGGATGTTTTCCAGTGAGTCTCTTCAGGGCTCTTGAGTGAGAAGTCACCAAACTCAGCTGTAAGCAGCCAAATTTTGGCACTGTGCAAGAAACAGAATAAAACCAGTCTTCGGGGAGAAAACAGGCAGGATGCACAGACAGAAGCAAAGATGCAAAACTGTGTGGCCTCCAACAGAGAGTGAGAGAAAGACAAAGAAAGCACAGCTGCCTGGGGGGCCTGATTATATGCAAATGCCCCCTGTGAGCATCACGTCTGTTCCTTGCAACTAAACAATTCTTGAGTAGGACATAAATAGTCACTTAATCCTCATGACTGAGGAAGGAGACACTATCCCTATTTTATAGAAATATGCCCCAGGTCATACTAATAAATAGCATAGCTGAAATAGGTCTGTCTCCAGAGCCTACTCTCTAAGAGGTATAACAGGGTGATTTGTTCTCCTTTAGGAACAAGGCTGTACTGGGTATTGCTTCATGGATTACCTGGGAAGGCAGGTGTGAGAGGGAAGGGAGTCAGGAGCCATGTGCTGGAGGCAGGTGTAGCACAAAAAGAAAAGGAAACCAGGTCTAAGTCTTGGCTCATCCTTATTCTCAGGCTTTTCTTTGTCATTTCCAGCCATCTTGTTCCCATCATAAGAACCAATAGCAGGAAGATGTGGGACCTCAGATGACTAGCAAGGCAGCAGTGCCCAGGGAAGTAGAGAAAGAAGCAGAAAGACATTCCAGGCAGCACCAGGGTGCAGAGAGGGAGTGTTTCAGGGGCTACAGGAGGTTCGCTTATTTGTCCTTCACTTAGGAAAGAATTTATAAGGAATTTCAGGTTTCCTATGGCTAAGTTCCTTATTAAACGTGGTATGAATTTCATTAATAAGTGGCTAAAAATGAAAAATGTCCTAGGAAAATTAAGTTAATTAAGTTAGCACTAAGTTAATCCATTGAAAATTTCAACAAGTGTTATCACAGAGCTCACCACACATAACCTAGCAGGTTTTGCTCTGAACTTGTGGTTTTGCAATTAAATTTAAGAGCATATATGCATTTTCGTTTATTATAAAAGCAGAAAAGACCACCCTAAGGGTGCCAAATTGAATCCTTTCCCTGTATGCCTGGATATGACTCTCATTATGGTTATAATTATAGCTACGATTACACTTAAAATTTGTGTCTCACAACATAGAGTGGAATTTCTAAGTTTCTAATTGCAGATCAAAGGTGCCTATTTTTTTCCTCTACAACTGGCTCTTTAAAGCCCATTATTCTTTAGAAGAGTAAGAAGAACTCTGAGTTTCCTAACTCATTTGAAAGCACCATAATCAATATATGGAAAGAGGAAGCAGGGATACCATAATGATTGCAATGAATATGAGGTAAAATATGTATGTGTGTACATAGTAATGTAGGAAAACAATAAAAAAAAACTCTGTTCCTATTGCTCAGATCCCATCACTGCTCAATGGAATATATAAAATCTTAATAGATTTATTTCTGCAATGTAAAAACAAATGTATGTATAGATATACAGATGCATATATTGTATGCATATATATGCATGCATGCAGGTATATACACATATTATGTTGTATGTATATACATATACATAAATACGCACATATTTTTTTACATTGCAGGAATACATATGCACATATACACACACATATATCTTTTAGATACATACATACATACATACATACAAAGAGACAAACTATTACACATCAAACACCCAGAATCACAGAAGGATCAGTCTACTATGTATTTAGTTGAACAGTAGTAGGGAAGATTAAGCCAAATCAATCAATCTTATTTTATTAAATTATTTAATTACTTATGGTTAGCAGTAAATACACATAGATGTTCATACCAATAAAGTAGACTAGCATATGGAAAACAGAATAGAAAATAAAAATATAGGGAATAATACCAATGAAGAAAGTAGGCAAACCCAAAGCTATGTCACAGGAAACAAGGACGGATATGGTTTTTATTTTATTTTATTTTATTTTAAATATATGAAATTTATTGTCAAATTGGTTTCCATACAACACCCAGTGCTCATCCCAAAAGGTGCCCTCCTCAATACCCATCACCCACCCTCCCCTCCCTCCCACCCCCCCTCAACCCTCAGTTTGTTCTCAGTTTTCAACAGTCTCTTATGCGGATATGGTTTTTAAATATCCTTCACTTATAAAGGCATTCAAGCCAGTCTCCATTTATGTGGTAGGTGGTTTTAAAATTTTGAATATTTGAAAACAGAATTTATGGAAAGGCTGTTTTGGAATAATTGAAATTTATGCATTACTTACTATTATGCCATCTATGTGAACTAAAATCCTATTACTATAACTTATTTCATTAGTTATCTATTTTATCAAAGCAGTAGGATATATGGGTTTCTGGGTAAAATATTTTGTGTTTTGAACTTGGAATCAGGGGCACCTGGGTGACTCAGTCGGTTAAGCACCTGACTCTTGATTTTGTCTCAGGTCATGATCTCGCGGTTCCTGAGTTTGAGCCCCACATCAGGCTTGGGCTGACAGTGCAGAGCCTGCCTGAGATTCAGTCTCTTTCTCTATCTGTGCCCCTTCCCTGCTCACTTGCTCTCTCTATCTCTCAAAATAAATAAACATTCCAAAAAAAAACCTGGAGTCAAAGTTTCAAACAAAGTTCCACCCGCAGGACAAAATCCATGGTTTCTTCAATACTCAAATAGGAACTCTGGGTGACCAGTCTGCCATCTCTCAAATACTTATCCACACCTAATTTTTCTGATTTATTTTAATGATGGCCAAATTACTAATTCAAATTAATTACAGCTGTTCATATTTTTTATTCCAATAAATTCTACTTTTTTGTTAAGATAGGAATGGTTTTGGTTTTTTACAACTATGTTATTCCTGAGTAAGAGTACATTTCTTTTTGTTTTTGTTTTTGGTTTTGGTTTTTTTGTTTGTTTGTTTTGACTTACATCCAAGTTAGTTAGCATGTAATGCTATAATGATTTCAGGAGTAGATTCCAGTGATTCATCTCCTACGTATAACACCCAGTGCTCATCCCAACAAGGAGACTACATTTCTAATCTTAGACCCATTTATTTCACATGCTGAAGAAGATAAAAACTCCTGGAAGCCATAGGAAATAATCAAAGTCATGGCTAGGTCCTGCTGACTGCCACCATGTTTGAGAAGAGACACACTGGCAAAAGCATCCAACATTATCCAACTTTGAAAGATGCCTTCAACCAACTCCCAAAGTATTGTTTGTTTTACACTTAAAAATAAATTATTGTATAGAAATAATGTTATTGGCATCATCCACTCAATTTCTGGTTCCTAGAAATAAGACCAAGAGAACAAATAGAGCTTCTTGTAGGTGAGAAGTCAAATGAATACTTGCACAAGCCAAGAAGGTTCTAGATCCTAGAAGGTTCTAGATCTAGATCTAGTTGATTGTTCTCTTGTTTGGTAAACACCAATTGAGCCTTTTCCCTGTATCAGGGAATCGCTCTGGCAGTGACCATGATCATTATGGTCCCCACTGCTATGGAGTTATCTCTGGTTGGAGAAACAGACTTTAAGTAATGAATGATACCATTTTAATTTATTTTACTAAAATCATGACAAACCCATAACATGTGGAAGTATACAACCAGGGCACCTATGTATTCTTTGAGGATGAGGAAGGCTTCCTTAAGGAAGTGACTTTTGAGGTGAATTCTAAGTGGGAGAGAAGAGTGTTCTAGAAAGAGGAAACAATGAAAATGACAGAGCCTCATGGAAGCAGAAATGCTATTTTATAAGAGATATAAAGTGTAAAGGCAGGAGTAGAAAAACTGGCTTTCTTGGTAACCTCTAGGCTACCTCTGGAAAGGGATGATGGAGGATAAGCTGGAAGGAATTAAAGCAAATACTTATTCTTCAATGTCATTCCTATAGTTTAAAATATGCTTTAGGAGAATGTAATGTCACATTTTGCCCATTTTAAAAATGAAAAGAAGTGATATATTCTACTGTTTGTCCTTGAGGGTGAGAGATCATTATGATTCCAGGCAGGAGTGAGTAGATGATTCCAATGAAAATTTTCTTGTTACCTAGTTTTTAGATGGCATTAGTCATTAATAAAAAGCCAATGAGTATTTCATGGCCATTTTATTTTAAATATTTTTTTCTTTACTTGATTCTTTTCTTTCTTTCTCTTTTAATTAAATGATGAATGGTTAATCTATTTTCCACTCAGACCCATCGATCCCTTGGCTATCCCACTTTTCATTTGTACTCTTTCAGGTACACTCTTCTGGAAAGCTTGATTTTGGACCAAACATGTAAAGCTGAGCTCAGTGGAACTTTCTTCATATTGAAATGTCAGAATTTATTCACCTTCACTTCAAACCATATGTGTCATTATTCATAAAACCTATCAAACATGCCACCATATTCACAAAGATGTCTAATATGCAGGTGTCTTGGATCCAACATCGACATACTTCTAGCCTAACATTTACCCACCCCTTCACTGACCTTTATTTTCCTATATCCATGCACAGTGCTGTTCTTTCATTACACTCTCCTGGCCATTTATCTCTTGCCATCTCAAATTTCTGTGATAAGGAGGCTAATAACTTGCTTTCTCAATCCAGACTGCAACCTTGACGCATCTACTCAACAAGCATTTAATACATTTTAAGCAGAGTATTCAGGGCCCCTGTAAGACTTTGATTTGGTACTCATGGCTGGCCTGATAGTTTATTTCTATTACAAACTTACATTTCCTTGGCATATTTTTCTCCACTGGATACAGCATGGAGCTAGGAGCCAGAAGACCCAGGAGCTAGGAGCCAGAAGACCCAGGTGTACCCAGGGCCTCTCCGTTTGGTAGAGGTGCAAGTTTAGGAGCTCACCCAGGCCCTCTGGGTCCTCACATCCTCATCTACAAAGGCTGAGGGAGCAAGGCAGTCTTTTTCCATCACTGGGCTATACCGAGTGAGGGCCTTCCTTGACCTCTCAGAGGAGGAGTGAGGACTCCAAAATGTAGATTGCCATAGCATCCTGCTTTACTTCTTTAAAATCCTCATTGCTTATGAGAAAGAATGAACTATGGCCCTTTGTAGCAACGTGGATGGAACTGGAGAGTGTGATGCTAAGTGAAATAAGCCATACAGAGAAAGACAGATACCATATGGTTTCACTCTTTTGTGGATACTGAGAAACTTAACAGAAGACCATGGGGGAGGGGAAGGGAAAAAAAAGAGGTTAGAGTGGGAGAGAGCCAAAGCATAAGAAACTCTTAAAAACTGAGAACAAACTGAGGGTTGATGGGGGGTGGGAGGGAGCCGGGAGGGTGGGTGGTGGGTATTGAGGAGGGCACCTTTTGGGATGAGCACTGGGTGTCGTATGGAAACCAATTTGACAATAAATTTCATATATTGAAAAATAAATAAATAAAATCCTCATTGTTCTTGTAATTGCTCTTTAGACGCTGGTTTTTCTCCACCCACCCGGAAGTAATCTCCAGGAAAGCAGGACTATCTTAGTGCCACTAATTATCAGCTGATGACTGATTACTGAGTAACTTTTTAGGCAAGAAGCTACCACTACCATGCTGTCATTGCCATTACTGTCAGTAGCAATGGCAGTACCAGACACAGTCGTAGGAGTTCAATTATTAGCACCATCCAATATACAACAGAAAGAAGCCACAAAATAATATTAGGTCTTATCAATACTCCTTACAAATGTTTCCTCTTTTCCTCTTCATTCTTTTAACTGATAGAAACAAATAACTATATGGTTAAACGCCACAGCAATGGTCCAAAGTACAATACTTTGCTTATGTTATGTATCAATCTTTGAAGTGTATCAATCCCTCACCCCCACCTAGAGTATGATCCAAAAGAAAGCAAAGCATGTTCTTATCCTGAAGAGATGAAAAACCCTTCCCCGATTTATGGGGACGGATGTAAAGAACTACAAAAGCAGCCCCTTGTAAGAAAAGGATTTGTAACTGAAAACAAAAGACAGTGAAGAGAATCAAATTCCACAGGAGGAAGAATCAATTCCCTCTCCCCGGGATGATGTGGCTTGACTCTTCACCCTTAAAGAGTAAGGAAATGGACTAAGTGAAAATGCAGTGGGGTGGTAAGGATGCCACTTTTGGAAAGGTGATATGTTTTGAACACGAATTACTGATATTTGGAGGGAGAGAGGGAGAACAAAGCAAGAGAAGATGCCAGGACAGTCCACCAAGGAAAAGGAGTTTATTGGGCTTTATGAAGAGATCAGCGTAGAGGATAAGTCCAAAACATCCACAGACCAGAAACCCGATGGGACGTCCCCTGATGGCTTCCCAAGGCCCTAGGATCCACCCGCCATCCTATAGCCTTGTCTGCAGCAGGTGCAGTTTGTTAAGGAAGCGCCTTTATTATGTCCCATTGCTCAGACAGCTTGCAGATGCAGAATAAGCCACCTATTAAAAATATTCCTTCCCAGTTCCTTGGGAAGGTACTCAGTTAAGTGGATTGTGATTGTGACCACCCTCATGTAAACAATTCAGGCCTTTGCAGAAGAATATTTTTACATCATTTAATATGATAACAGAATATTTCACTGATTTAATACTGTTGGAATGCTAGCACTACCTGTGTGCATTCATTTGCTTGAAATTTACCAAATCCTTGCTGTGTATCTTAGGAAAAAAATAGGTAGATCCTGGGAAAATACTGTCCAGGATGGAGCAAAATACTGTCCCTGACTCCAGGACCATAAATTTGGACAGACATAGAGTTCGGAGAGCCGGGGATTTCCTTGGATAAAAGTCAAAGAACTCTGCTGCATGAGTTTAAAAATGGTATTTACTGCACCTGGAGGCAGGCTGGGGCGCGTCCCTGGGGCTTGTTGACATCCACGGCTACCAGCTGCCATCCACCAGCAGCGTCTTCATGGAACATCTTCAAGACAAAGAAGGAGATGAGTCAGAGACACTTAATATGGAACATCGAGAACTCCTACTTTATGTCTCCAGCGCTTACATTTTTTATGTTATCAAAGATGTGTCTTTTTATGGATTTATATTTAGAACATGAGTCATTCCAATTATGTTCATTTGAACACTGAAAACTTAAGTGAATAATAATCATAATGAGAATGATGGTAATCGCTAGCCTGAATTTATTGAGCCCTTGCTATGCATCAGGTCCTTTCTGCTTTATACATCCTTGGCATATAATTGCCCAAATATTCTTCTTGACTAGACTTTAAAGTAGGCATTTTATCCCCATTATTGGTTATCGATTATTACATATTAGACCTGGAAGAAAATGAAAATGAGAATTCCCAAGCATTATGTCCGGTATGATTTTTACTAGGAGTTGTAAATTTTTATCTTTATTTAGTGGACATTTCTCACTGAGCCAACAGAAAAATATTCTCTGGATAAATAATATAAGAAGTATGCATGTGGCACAGGGAATAAGGCTGGTGTTATTTTAATGGTAGGAGACTGACATATCACTTAGACTCTGTGAAATTATTTTAACTAGGCCAAATTAATCTGCTCAGCAGAATTTTATGTACATATTTATGAAGGGAAAAGTAGTTTCTTTTGCCTTAAAATACATAAGTGATGAAATCCAGAATGGTACAGGATACTAAAATCTGATATTTATTGGATTTGATATCTGGATTGTTGGCTGCCTAGTTTATTATCTTACTGCACATTCTAGTACCTCAAAAATTAGTCATCCATCAATATTACAGCCAGTGGGAAGACACTGCCCACTATTTCCCCACTAGTATATTTTCTTTCCAATTCCTTATGGGTTTGTGTGTAGCGGGAGGGGTGTGGTTGGCAGTGAGGTAAGTTGGGATTAACGATTTTTATTTTTCTAAGACACTAACTATAAGCTAGTTTTTTTTTTCCTGCCCAAGGCCATAGTTTCACACATGTAAGTAGACATTTCCTTTGCCATACTTATTCATGTCCTTGTGTTAGTCTGTGTTCAAAAGGGTAATTATCGATGGAAATATTAGCCTATGCAAAGGTCCTATACCTAAGATTCCTGGGAGCAGATCATTTGCAGAAAGACAACTTTCCCTCTATAAAATAAGTGACATAGTCAGGGACAAGTGCCAAAATTCACAGACCATATATGTATTTACCAGAAAACAGTTTTTCTAGGGGTGCCTGGGTGGTTCAGTTGGTTAAGCGTCCAACTTGGGCTCAGGTCCTGATCTCACGGTACATGGGTTCAAGCCCCACATCAGGGTCTGTGCTGACAGCTTGGAGCCTGGAGCCTGTTTTGAATTCTGTGTCTCCTTCTTTCTCTGCCCCTTCCCCGCTCACACTCTGTCTCTCTCCCTCTCTCTTAAAAATAGATAAACATTACAAATATTTTTTAAAAAAAGAAAACTTTTTTTAATCGTTGAATTGACAATTCTCTACAATGCCAACCTGCAACTCAGGAAAACGGTGTATCAGTTGTTTATGTCCTAGAATCAATACTTTTCAAAGACTGCATGGGGGGCTTTTTGCCAAGTATGCTACTTATTTTGAACTTCAAAACATATACAGAGAGCACCTTTCGTAGGACATCCTACAAAATATTGTTCCACATATGCTCAATTTAATTATCCCTTGAAACAGTACCCTGATTTATTTTTACATTATGCTATGTTCACCCCAAGGATAGCTACCATCTGTCTATATGCCACATGTGTATTTTTAAGTGACAAGATGGGGGTGCACATTTACCCAAAGATTCTTTGATCAAAGATGGAAGTTACAAATTACTTTGCTCAGGTGTCCGTGTACAGGATTCTGATTCCCTTTAGAATGAATTTTGAAAGGTATTCTTAGTGGTAGAAGCAAGCACATCCCCATGAATAGGCTCATTCTGAGACTACATACATTGGTTGAAATGCAAACCTTTTACGGTGTCTTTTAAAGTTCCCGTCAAAATTCTGGGTGTCTCCTTTTAAGGAGAAAAGACAAAAGCAATCCTGTCAGTCACTAGCTAAAAATCTTCTGTATGTGCAGCCTACGGTCTCTTATCATGACACAAAGGATCCCTGGGGCATAGATTTGCTTTGATCAGTAGCAGACTAGTTTTCTCTGTTAAATTATTTTTTTTCCAGCTGACCAAAATCAAATGAATCAATTTAATTGTTAGTAAAAGTGTTCTCTCAAGGTCACCCCTTTGTATAAAATGAAGTGAAGGAAATTCAGACATGTCCAAGGTTCCATTTGTCTTTAGTCCCCTGAATTATAAAACAACATTTAGATTGGTTAATGTGACAGCTATGTGAGGTAGACAACAGGACATCCCAAGCCAGGAACCCTCAGGGCTCGAGTCCTGAGCTGCCAGTTGTCCCTCCATATCCCTCAGTATGACCCTAGGGAACTATAATTTGTACATAAAGGTTAGGTACACGTTAATTGCCAGAGCCTAGCTCGAGTGTTTTTTGAGCACACATAACACAAATGTAGCCTTGTGTGGCCTTCAAGCTTAACAGTTTCGTTCTCCTCCAGGCAAAGTGAAACAAGCTTATCTCCACCATGAATCAGCGTAATCGGAAGACCACATGACTGGTGACTGGTGACAGGTGCTGAGGTGAAGCAGCTAAGGCATGAGAACAGAGGCCTGGGATGGAGAGCGGCTAAGCTCAGGATGTTTCCTACTAGCACTCTGTGCATCCCAGCGTCCAGCTCTGGGACGATACACCCACACTACTGTGGACCTATGCACGTGCTGTTTTATCACAGACCTATGGGTTTCCTGACCTTTAACCCAACACACAGCTGAGCATGGGGCAACCGTGACCCACGGCTAATAATTGTGCAGGTATGAAAGCCATCATCTCCATCAGAGCTCAGACAAACTAATGATTACTCCTCTGAAATTTTCCACATCATTTTCTCTTTGTTTTCCTGTGACATGTTATATTATGGTCCCTCCACAAGTCCTTTGGCATTATTTTTTTCTGTAATTTGTTTCTATGCTGTGAGTCGAAAGCAGACTGCTTTGTTAATAAAAACAATAACAACAACAACAACAACAACAACACAAACCCATTCAGTTCTCATCACCTGGTTCTCTTTTGCCTCTGTACGGTCCACATCAGAGGCAAGTCCTCTTGAACTAAGATATCAGAAAGCCCCTTCCTCATCCCATTAATATGTATAATTTTCTTTCTCAACACCAATGCTCCTGAAAAGTCAAGGGACCCAAAGACACCAACAGGTGCACTAAGCCTGAGATCCTCTTAGCCCTTCTGTGAGGATAAGTTACACAGAACCACTGCTTATGTTCCACATACTAGAGAATGGCAGGAAGTGGCTCCAGTTCCGCAAAGCTGTGTGCTTTGCAAAACAATAGTCATCTTTGTTTTATTCTCTTAATGCCTGTCTGTTTTATTAGAATTATAAACTAATGATGTAGTTAAAAAAATTTTTTTTAATGTTTTATTTTTTTGATAGAGAGAGAGCCAGAGCATGAGTGGAGGAGCGGCAGAGAGAGAGAGACAGAGAGAGAGAAACACAGTCTGAAGCAGGCTCCAGGCCCTGAGCTGTCAGCACAGAGCCCGACGCGGGGGTCGAACGCACAGATCAGATATCATGACCTGAGCTGAGGTCGGACACTCAACCGACCGAGCCACGCAGGCGCCCCAGTGATTTAGTTTTTACAACTATTCCACGTGAAGTCCTTGTGCACAGAGTTCTGCCAGATTTTGCAAATGTAACAGAATCGCAGGAAATGATGTCCCTCCTCTCCTCAGACACAAAAGCATCTGAGCCACTTGCCTCCTGGCTGGTGAGGGGCTGGGCGGGGCCTGCAGCCTGTTGCCAGGCAGCCCAAGTGATGTTTCCTGAGGCTGCTGCAGGAGCTCTGGTTGCCTAGCAACCGGGTCCTCAGCCACAGCATTTCTCTTAATGAAGGTTTTTCAGGATTCTCTGTGTGATTACCTCTGCTGAATACCTAGACGCATTACCTCTGAATTACCAATTTATTCCTCCTGATTAGGTATAATTTTGCATCAAAACCATTTTGCACAACTTTGTTCAAAGTCCCTTCCCATTTCACTTTCTATTAGAACTGCTAGCTGATTTGGTGGAGCTTCCAAACACGACTTTTCCAGCTGTGGCTTTATAAATAAGAGTTACTTAATAAGCATAATGTGGTTTTAAAGTCATTTTATTTTAGGTCATCTCTTAGGAACACTGAATGTAAATTCTGCGCTGAGTTCTTAGCTTTATGCTCTATTTAGTTCTCAACGTCTTATAGCAGAAAACACACCTTCCAGACGTTGTCACCTGACTTAAAAGACAAGCCAGAGTGGACCTTGAACTTTATTATATTTCATAGTTCCCTAGAAGAGATGACAGAAGAAATAAAAACTAGATGTGCTTTTTTTTTTACATCTGTGATATAACCTATATAACGTTAAAAAAATCTTTCATAAAAGTTTGAATAGTTGTTTGCCAAAATTGAATAGTATTAATACTATTTCATCTATAATGAATTGGCTAGTCAGTTCAAACCTTAACAACACCGTAAAGATGTTGCTTAAGGCTTTTCCAAATAATAGCATGTTTAATAGCATTTTAGCATGTAATTCATAAAAGCTCAATTTGAAGCTTTTCAAAGCCAGATTTGTACCTTGGAGGTTTCACAAATACCTTTGTCCACAGACTTGTATAATGATTTACAACGTTACATTAAATTTATCTTACAATTTAATATTAAAATAGTAGTCATGAGCATCAAAATAATTTCATGCTTGATTCAGGAATTTTTATTTTCTTTCTCTTATATAAAGATTCAAACTAGACTAAGACATATAATCTTCCCTTCCTTTTTCTTTTTTTTAAGTTTATTTATTTATTTTGAGAGAGAGAAAGAGTGACAGAGAGTGTGTGAGTGAGTGGGTCAGAGGCAGAGAAAGAGGGAGAGAGAGAATCCCAAGCAGGCCCCGCACTGTCAGCACAGAGCCTGATGCAGAGCTCGGTCTCACAAATGTGAGCTCATGACGTGAGCTGAAATCAAGAGTTGGATGCTGAACCGACTGAGCCACCCAGGTATCCCATCCCTTCCTCTTTCTAAACACACAAAAAAGAACCCCCCCCCCTCCAAATCCACACACAAAACAAAGCCAAAATTAAAAACAAAGACATAGGATCTGGACTACCCTCCTAGTTAATAACTGCCCTGAAGCTTTTAACCAAATTCTAGGGCACTCCCAATTTCTTGGGAGCATAGGGCTCCCCTTCTGAATATGTAGTGATTCCTCAAAAATCAGATATGCATTATGAGGTCTTCTTCATAATTTACTGTACTGTGATTGGATCGGTCTGAATGAAACATATTTCCTGTTCCAAAAAAAATTCTAATCCCATATATAAAGGCCATCATATTGGTTTTCGATCACATGAATAAATATTTTTAAAAACAGGAAATTCTACCATTTCCACTTTTATCTGCAAGTTCTCTGAAGACTTGTAATGACTGAATGAAATCAAAGGTATATAGTAAATGTGGGTTTTGTGCCAAACCCACCCACGGAGCTGATGAAACCATAGGTACCCTCACCCTATCACCCAGAAAAGCTGATGTGGTTGCTCTGGGTTTGGGCCTGTGCACTGGCATTGCTGAATAGCTCCCTCGGTGGGTCTGACTGCAGAAGGCACTTATCCCAGGGCTTTCCCACGTTCCCTCAGGGCCCACTGAGGGTGTGCCTGCGTTCCAGCGGGGAAAGGACATCACCCCCCATGGGTACCTGTGTGGTGGCCGTTGAAGTGGTGCTGCTTCTCGATCCCCACATCTGCTGAAACTGTACCCTGATTTCTGCAAATGTTTCAATGATGACAGCAATGAACACGTTCTGAAAGAAAATCCCGACCCGGATGAGAAAGTGTAGGGCAACGAAAAGCAAACAAAACATCATCAGAGGCTGTGGGGGGCGGGGGGGCAGACAGATTCCACTGGGGCCAGTTTCTATGGTACCTTCACAAGCCAGGCCAGGAAGAATATGAGCGTGATGAAGTAGAAGTAGGACCGCCAGCGGGGGAAGCTGTCAATGGCTCTGTACATGAGGAATACCCAGCCCTCCTGGGATGCAGCCTCATAGACGGTGAATATGCTGGTGCCTGTGGGGACACAGGAGAGCGCACCGACTTACAACGGGCTTTGGAAATGGGGAAACGCTTTTGAGAAAAAACAATCGATATTTATCCACACTCATTTTCTCAATGACAAAAGCTCTTCTAAAGGGACTCAAATAGCATGCAGTTTATTTTATTGTTCTTATTCTTAGGATTTTGACAAAGTTGTTTTTGACTTCGGGCCAGGGCCCTTTCATTAGCAATAAAATAACTTTATGTTATATCTGTCCCTGTTAAATGCATCTAAGAGCGTGGAAAAGGAAAGGAACCCTCAAACCAAGTAAGCTATAATAAAAAATAATGTGTGCAGTACAAGCTTGCCATTTGGGGCTTAACACTTTCAGTGTGCTGAAAGCACTTGTTATGGTTTTAGCCAAAATGAAATAAATTTGAGAACTGGGTTTCATCTGAAGTCACTTTCCCACAGGGACACTAAAGTACCTTAGGCTCCAAAAATTAATGTGACGGAGCCTGTCTTTGGATTCCATTGTGTTTACTGAACACCGAAATGTAAGGCAATAAATCATCAAATAGCACTCTGTATCTCCACTTCTGGGAGAATTGTCTCATTGAAAATACTATTGATGATGGGAAGAAAGAGGAGCGAACAATATGCAGGCAGATTTTTGCTGTAGTGAAGAGAACCTAAAATGCCATTCAGGGGAAAGACAGTGTTTGCCTTTCATGACATTATGAGGGATGTGTTATTATTTCCCCACTTTATAGATGGGAAAACTAAGGCACAGAAAGAGTAAGTGATTTATCTAAGGGTGCACAAATAATAATAGGGGAACTTGAATTAATGCAGTCATTCTGGAAAGAGGCTCTGTGATGATACCAACTGTGATGGTATCTTGCCTGCTGACATCTTTTCTGTGGTTTGTTTTCCCCATCTGTAAAATGCATAAATAATAGCTCCTAGTGTGGTGAAGATAATTTCATTTCTGTAAAACACTGACACACAGTGGATATGTAATAAATTTTAGGTACTATTATTGTAAACATTGAAAATAGTTGCTTAATAGTATTTTGTGAGAAAACACATAAGTAAAAAGTACTGTACTGAGTTAAAGTTGTTTGTAAAACACACATGATGCATATTGTTACTCACAAAACTGGTGAACATTTGCACCCCAATAAATGCCATTGTTATAAATATTATGGGATATAAAACCAATCCACCCATCTATGTTCTAATCGCACAGAAATTTAAAACTAGACTCTTTATACAATCAGATGTCCAAACTAAGAAGGGGGTTACTAAAGTTGGCTGATGGCCAGCTGCCTCTCTGAGCCTGTGAATGAGGGAAGAATAATTAGAGCATCAATGGACCAAAGCATGCAGGACAACAGAAAGCCTTGTGGTAAATGGAGACAAATGGGACATATGCAGCCTTGAAAGAAAAGCTGAGAGAAAGAAGGAAAGCAAATACTCATTGAGAGAATGCCTATTATGCTAAGTACTGTATATAAAATATAACGTCATAGAATCATATTTTGTGCATTGGAAAGTTGTTGCCATAACAACTAGTATTTGTAAATCCTACTTCGTTTTAAGGTTCTTTTACCTATTTAAATGCTCAGGAAAACCTCTGTCTAATTAGGCAGGTAGATGGGTAGGTGTGTGTAAGAGCTGGTATTATCCATCACATCCTTTTACAGAAAAGGAAACTGAAGGTCACTGGATAATGAATTTGCCTGGGGTAGAAAATGACAGAACCAGAAACTGAGGCCACACCATCAGTTACCAAGCCTTTTAAACTCTTTTCATCTTTACTATCTTACTTATATTTTCTCTTGCTCAAGACTGGGACTTTCCAAAGAGCATATTTTCTCCTACCAACCTTAATTTGAATGAAGTCCATTTTTTTTCCTGAGGGACTATGGTGGCTAAGGTTGTAACATACTGAGAAAATCATACAGGCAGATGATTTTTAAGGGTAAGATTCAGGGAAGAAAAGCATGCACAAAAAAATAAAATGCCAATAGAAAAACAGAAATGATTCTTTTCATTAATGATTCATACATACTAAAAATGTCCAAAATATTTGCTTTTGTGGACTGCATACGAAAGACAATTTTCACATAAAACAAGTAATTTATGTTCCTTATTTTCTTCTAGTTATTTGAACTACAACAGAAATGTGGCTACAAGAAATCCATTATGAGTAACTAGTAAAGCCTAATAGTTTTACCAATTGAGATTTATAGGTAAAATATGAGGACTGTCAATGTAAGACTACATTTGAGAGGAACACTGAATTATCCTTCTTCTATTTGTCCAGGTCCTTCAATATTAAATCTACAGGGAAGATGCTATTTGAAAGTAAGTAAAAATAACAGTATGTTCTTATCTCAAAGAGTTTCCTTCATTTTTTCTAATTTGACACACGCACAAAGGGAAAGAAGTAGAAACCCACCATGCGGCTCAAAGAGCAGCATTTGTTGATACAAAGAGATCAGACATTTGTGAAAATGTAGCTAAAACACTTCCCAGAACAATGCTGACTGTTGAGGAAGTGAACTCCCCTGGGTCAAAGGCTGGGAGGATGCACCTATCAGTTGTAGAAGCGAAGGCATTTGGATAGGACCTTCCTCATCACTTTTCTGCTGCTGACTTTGCAAAGTGTACGAAAAGAAAATCCATTGGAAAGATTTTCCGATTGTTCAACATTTAAACGGACAAAAATGGAGTTTATGAACATCTTATTTTCTCTGGGAAGTGAACAATGCTGGGGAAGAAGCCAAAGGTACCTAGCTCACACATGCTGCTCTCTGGTGCCTCCTGGTGCTTGTCTCTGGTGTGCTTAGCGGAGTCCAGTGCAGCTCTTATCCAGCCCAGCTCACCTCCATTGCCTTCAGGCCACAC
Organism: Prionailurus viverrinus; assembly: GCF_022837055.1. Classification (NCBI taxonomy): domain Eukaryota; kingdom Metazoa; phylum Chordata; class Mammalia; order Carnivora; family Felidae; genus Prionailurus; species Prionailurus viverrinus. Next base: position 72,742,212 of record NC_062561.1, read on the forward strand.
TGGGTTCTCAGGTCTCCCAAGGAGTCCTCCGTGCACCTGTGTCTCCTATCACACTTACTCCTGCTGCCTAGTTTATCTCCCTCACTAGCATTGACTAGCTGACTAACTTGGCGAGCACTCTAAGTTAAAACTATCTTTCACTTCTGTACCTGGCATTGATGAGCACTCAATTGTTGATAAATGAAGCCATTATCATGGTATTAAGACACAAAGGCTTTTCTCAAATATTTGCTTTTTTAAAAAAATTAATTCTTCCTCACTGTGATTATTGCACAATTTGGAAGCAAAGGGGATAATTTTATGATTGACTTTATGTTTTGCTGACTTTCAAAATTCACTTAAAACACATACACGTATGCAAATTTCAAAGTCCACACTACATATAAACAAGAAAGTCTTCCTGTATTGTTTGTGCCACCATGGAAAATTTCTAGAAAATACTGTATTTTATATATACAAAATATTTTCTAGATATATTCCAGAATACATTAAGTCCATTTTAACTATAGAACTAAACTTGCTACCTGAAAAGACCACATTTTGTTAAATGAATAATGATTCTACAATAGCATGTGGGGATAGAATGCATTCTCTTACTGGAGAACATTGTGGCCTGCTCCAAAAATATCTCTGTGAAGCTATTGGAATTGTACCACTTTCTTAGACTCCAAATTCTCAAAGCATAAATTCAAGTTGTATAAGAAACAAGATCACAACGACACTCAGCTCATCAATCCTCCTAATTTCATGCACCTTTCCTGACCTCTTTCACTGATGGTTTGAATTTAGTGGATAAGAAGACCTATTAGTCTATATTTGGAAAATAAGTTCCTGGGAACTTGCTATAGGCTATATATATTGAGACATAGCAGTGGATTTTTTTTTCTAGTTCTGAACAAAATTATATTTCCTTTGTTTTGACTATCTTTAATATTACATTTATTGCTTGGCTGTCTTCTGCTGACTCTTTTTCCATTAAAAAAAAGTGATGAATTGACTGTCTCCTGGGAATATTGACTATTGTTTATTCTAGTCATAGGTTACAAAATACCATGGAGTCATTCAACTTTCAAAGAACAGGGCCACAAAACTGTGGTGACAACTAATAATAAGCTACTAACCTGGGGTCCCACCATTAGACTCCTCTTCAAACCCAAAATATATGTGATGCTATTCTAATGATGGTGATACCCAATCCATTGTGAAAATAAAAGGTGGGGGGGAGTTAGAGTTGGTGATGTAAGCTTGAGACAGTTGAATAAGTAAATACATCAGGCTTTAGTCTGGACAATAACCTTTACCTTCATACTCAAAATTCCCAATAGAACCCAGAAAGTTCCTTTTAGGACCATCCATTCCATCCTCTCTCTCACTGTTCAAGGATCCTTGGGGAAATGTTCCTGAATTTTAATCCCTCCAGTGATAGAGAACACAGAACCTCTTGAGGCAGCCCCATTCCAGGTCTGACAACCCATCCCATTGGATGTTGGCTCTGGCTCGTTCCCTCTGGAATGTGCTCTCGGTTTTGCAAACCATAGCAAGCTACAGGAGTCTGGAAGTGGTCCCTTCACTTCCAGAGTGAATCATCCCTCCTTCTACAATCCTGCTACAGATACTTATTTTCTTATCTGGTCCTTTAATGTTCTCGACCTGCTGTACTTTTGATAAAATTGACCTGATTGTCTGGCTTCATTTCCCACCAGGCTCAGACTCTCACTTTTGGAGGGCACAGTGATAGTATTTTTGTTATTCAAGAACATCAGTTTCCTTCAAACTTATTCTAAGTTGCTCTTTCTGTTCCTCTGGCTGCCTTTGATAGGATCTCACTCTTTGAACATCAGCTGATTGAGTTTTCCTCTACTATAATCCAATTTGAGCATCCCCTTCAGTTGGAAGGGAAAAGAAAGTTACATGCTTCTCTACCACTACATTTGAATGTTTGTGATCAAAAAGTGCCTCAATAATCTGCTCTTAACAAGTATATTTAACTGTGGAAAGGTAGAATCACCATCCTAGACCCCAAAATGATGCTTATTTGATCAACTACAGTTGCAATGACTAAATATACAGTCCTGGAATGTGGTCCAATAAGTAAACACACATAAAGAGCTTGATCTTTGCATGTTTCCATTACTAAAAATACAACTCGTTCAAGATGGATTGTGCTCATTGGTGCTCATTTGTTTTGTCGTGTTTGCATTCATATAACTTGCTCTCCAATTAAATTGTTTTTTTAAACTCTAGAATTGCTCCATAGTATGATATTCTTAATAAACCACAAAAGTAATAGAAAAGAAGGGCTTTGCATAGCTTAAGGGGGGAATTGACTGAAGTCACTCAAAGGTAAGTTGTCCTGTCAGTTTGAACTGAGGTAGAATTCACTGGGTTTTTGTTTGTTTGTTTGTTTGTTTTGTTTTTTTGTTTGTTTTAATTCCTGAAGTGTCACTCACTGGCTTAGTTGACACTCTCACCCAGGGTTCCTCAACTTTGGCACCAGTGACATTTGGGGCTAAATAATTTGGGGGCCTGTTCTGTGCACTATAGCATCCTGACCTCTACCCACTAGATTCCAAAAGCACTACCAACCCCCAAGTTGTGAAACCAGAAATGCTTTCAGACATTGCCCAGTAGCCCTCGGTGGGCTGAATCGCCCCTGGTTGAGAACAACTCTTCTAACTTGACAGTCTTTTTGATTCTGTAGCTTTGCCCTACAGTGTCTAGCTCTGGGCCTTGCATATGATTTGTATTTATTAAGTATTTTGAATTGAATTGAAGTTCTTCTCTTGACACAGGGAAAAATGGAACACTTGTGAGGTTTCTCAAATTTCTCCTTGGCTTATTATGAATGGTTTGGAGGTTAAACAATTTGAGGCCAAAGGAGAGACCTAAAAATGCATTTCTGGACTATATTTACAATAGTCTACATTTGAATTTGACATTTTCTTCATCTCTACAGATTTCTGAAGGCTAAAAGCCTAGATCCTAAGACATCATTTGTTTATATAAAGTATTTGCCACACGGTGGATAGCTCAATAGTACCAGTACATTAATATTTATGAGTTTTCTGTTGGAAGAAAATCTTTTTTTTTTTTTGATTTCCTGCAATTTTATAAGATGACTGTACACACATGTAACCTGGGGGGGGGATATTTTAGTTTGCAGAATGAGATATTACCAGTGCATATTAATTACATTTTATAAAGAAAAATCACATATTTTGAATGAAATAAATGGCACAAAATCTTCCTCGCCAAAGATTATAGTGGCCCTTCCTGAATTATTCCAAAACAAACCACAAACACACATGTTTTACACGTTTTTCAGATTTTACGTCTGAAGAAGGCATTCGTTATATTCACAGACACAGAAGAAAACGGACACATCTGTAGTCTATGTTCACGACTCTGGGCTGTGGGGACCATGAAGCAGGGTGTCAAACACAAGGCTGCTAACCAGCACGTGACATGTGTGGGTAGGTCTCAACAGTGGGATCTAAGCAGCCACGACCGAATTTCAAACCAAACGGTGGCTTCTCTAATTCAACTGCAACTTGTAGCTTGGGGTCACCTTTGACCACAGAATCTACTCTGAAATCCTTTATGAGATTTCCAAATTCTTTATGAGAGCTCCACATACATGACACGTGAATCAAGTCAGCAGACCAGCATTAGCAAGAAAGGTCCATCCTGAATTACAGATGTTTATTGCACAATAAACCAGCTAGAATTAAATTACCTGGAATGATGTCACTTTTCTGAAGAATAAAACCTTTATGAACAATGTTTTATATTCCTTGGGATCATGTTTAATTTTACTAAGATATATATGCAAAATAGTTAATTCAAGTGTTTTACCTGATAGAGAGTGATGTGACCTTATGATTATAACAATCTGCACAGAACTCATCCAATGCTCGTCTAAGGATCCATACACACATTCAGGCTGGGAATTGCCATGTGGCCATCAAAACAGCAAAACAAAACAACACTTCTTATTTGCTATTCCAGAACAGGGAGCAAACACAAAAAGGACTTCTTTTATTCTAAATGTTTTAAAATGTATTTATAAACCCTATTTGGGGGTAAATGTTAGCTTAGTTTTGTTTTGTTTTTATAGTTAAGCACTTCTTGGGAACTACATTGCCTCACTGCTGAAATCACTTTATCTATTACCTTAAAACCTCACTCAGAGCACTAAACTGCAATCAGATCAAAGGCCATATAGAAAAAAACATGTATATGTTTCTATACATTTTCTAACTTAAACCTTTTAAGTAAGTAATAAAGATTCTTACTTGAAATGTATTTCTTCAGATGTAGAGAATTTCTACACTTCCAAGTTCTAAATGTAAAACACTTCTAGAAAAGGAGAGGTGAAAGCTTTAATACTATGGTATTCACAAATGGAAAAAGAAGTGTTGACAAGGCCGGATGCTGACATTGGCAGGAAAGTTCGGGTATTAAAGTAGAACAGTTCCAAGAGCGCTTAGTCCATGTGCCAATGAAAACACTCCCTGCCTCTGGGGCTGGGCCATTTCCATGTAGGCTGGGAATGAAAGCAGCAGAGGAGAGGTCATGACAGGTACTGGTTACCTTCTGCCTTTGAGGAGATTTGACTTCAGATCGAAAGAACTTCTTTAAAGTTATTTCCTGTTAGTTAACTTAAAAATACTACACTTAGCCACAATTAGCTTTTAGTTATCTTCCATAACATTCAAATTGTCCACTACGTCTTATCTACTGACACAGTATCAGCCAGTTAACCATTCTGGGCCTCAGCTCCCTATAAATAGAATATAATAATGATGATACGTGTTGGTCACCACTAACGCACTAAATAAATGTCATTTAGTAACCTTTTAATTTTCTCAAAAAGGAAGCAATACATACATGCCAAAAATATGATTTCTTTTAGAGTGTTGTAGCTTCATCACCAATCTTTGAAAATTTATTGGAAATGACAGTCAAAAGAAATGAAGGCAAAAAGGCCAGAATTTCATGTAAGTTTTGGTGAGTTAATAGTTTTGACATTAGAATTTCATAATAATCCAAAATTAGAATCAAGTACAGTATTTGGAAAAAGGACCAAGACTTTCTTGTCTTCATATTCTGGGACACATATAGTTCACATCTCTGTATCACCATGCATAAGCAATGAAAAATAAGAATTAACTCTAAGGTAAACCTGGTCCATCTACCTCAGAATGGCCACAACAGCGAAAATTGGTTTCAATTTTAATAGGAAGGCTGACTGACTTATAAAGTAAGCATAAGATCAAAAGATCAGCCAAAATTAGAAATAAATAATTTGACATTTTTGCTCATAAAGGCATGTTAAAATTGAGTCAGGTCTACTGCAAAGGAAGTAAGATATCTGAGTGATATTAAACAAATATAATTTACAATAAATATGATATATGAAATACAAATAACATATGGCTTTAACTAAGAATAAAGTTTTTATCTGTGCTATGATAAATATAAAATTTCCCTGATTTATAATAAAAAAAAACTTAAAAAGTTATATGGTAATATAAAACTAAGTATAAGAAGATGTTGGCGAATTCTTACAAACATTTAAAGAATACCTATTCTTCTGAAACTATCCTGTTTTTTTTCTTCTGAAACCATTCTAAAAAATAGAAAAGAAAGGAGGCATCTGGTTGTCTCAGTCGGTTAAGTGTCTGAATTAGGCTTAGGTCATGATCTCCCAGCTCGTGAGGTCGAGCTCCGTGTCAGGCTCTGTGCTGACCTGCTTCAGATTCTGTGTCTCCCTCTGTCTCTGCCCCTCCCCTGCTCACTCTCTCTCTCTCTCTCTCTCTCAAAAATAAAGATTAAAAAATGTTTAAAAAAATAGAAAAGAAAGGAAAACTTCCAAATTTATTCTATGAGGCCGACATTACACTCACACCAAAATGATATAAGGACACCACCAAAAAAGAGAACTACAAGTCACTATCTCTGATGAACATAGATGCAAAAATCCTCAACAAAATACTAGCAAACTGAATTCAGCAATACTTTTAAAAAAATCATTCACCAAATCAAATGGGATTTATTCCTGGGATGCAAGGGTGATTCAATATTCACAAATCGATCAACGTGATACATCACAGCAATAAAAAAAAGGATAAGTACCATTTGATCATTTCAATAGAAGCAGAAAAAGCTTTTGACAAAGTACAACATCCATTCATGATAAAAACTCTCCACAAAGTAGGTCTAGAGGAAACATACCTCAACATAATAAAGGCCATATGTAAAAAACCCACAACTAACATCATCCTTAATGGGGAAAAACTGAGAGCTTTTCCCATAAGGTCAGGAACAAGACAAGGATATTCACTCTCACAACTTTTATTCAATATAGTACTGGAAATCCTAGCCACAGCAGTCAGACAACAAAAAGAAATAAAAGGCATCCAAGTTGATAAGGAAGAAGTAAAACTTCACTATCTGCAGATGACATGATACTATATATAGAAAACTCAAAAGACTCCATCAAAAAAAACTGCTAGAACCAATAACCAAATTCAGTAAAGTCATAGGATATAAAATCGATGTACAGAAATCTGTTGCATTTATGTACACTAGTAAGAAAACAGCAGAAAGAGAAATTAAGGAAACAATCTCATTTACAACTTCACAAATAATAAGATCCCTAGGAGTAAGCCTAACAAAAGAGGTGAAAGATCTGTGCTCTGAAAACTATAAAACACTGATGAAAACACTGAAGACAACAGAAAGAAATGGAAAGACATCCCATGCTCATAGATTGACAGAAAAATATTGTTAAAAATATCTATACTACCCAAAGCAATCTGCACATTCAATGCCACCCCTATCAAAATACCAAGAGCATTTTTCACAGAACTAGAACAAATAATCCTAAAATTTGGAACCACAAAAGATCCTGAAGAGCCAAACCAATATTGAAAAAGAAAAGCAAAGCTGGAGGCATCACAATTCCAGACTTCAAGTTAGATTACAAAGATGTAATAATCAAAACAGTATGATACTGGCACAGAAACAGACACACAGATCAATAGAGCAGAATAGAAAACCTGTAAATAAACCCAAAATTATAGGTCAATTAATCTTCAACAAAACAGGAAAGAATACCCAGTATGAGAAAGGCAGTCTCTTTAATGAATGGTGCTGGGAAAACTGGACAGCAACATGCAAAAGAATGAAACTAGACCACTTTCTTACACTGTACACAAAAATAAAATTGATCAGAGACCTAAATGTGAGACCTGAAACCCATAAAACTCCTAGAACAGAGCACAGGCAGTAACTTCTCTGACATTGGCTGTAGCAACTTTTTTTCTAAATAGTTCCCCTGAGGCAAGTGAAACAAAAGCAACAGTAAACTATAGGGACTACATCAAAATAAAAAGGTTCTGCACAGCAAAGGAAACAACCAACAAAACTAAAAGGCAACCAATGGAATGGGAAAAGACATCTTCAAATGACATAGTCAATAAAGGGTTAGTATCCAAAATATATAAAGAACTTATAAAACTCAACACCCAAAAAACAAATAATTCAATTAAAAATGGACAGAAGACGGGGCGCCTGGGTGGCGCAGTCGGTTAAGCCTCCGACTTCAGCCAGGTCACGATCTCGCGGTCCGTGAGTTCGAGCCCCGCGTCAGGCTCTGGGCTGATGGCTCAGAGCCTGGAGCCTGTTTCCGATTCTGTGTCTCCCTCTCTCTCTGCCCCTCCCCCGTTCATGCTCTCTCTCTGTCCCAAAAATAAATAAAAACGTTAAAAAAAAAATTAAAAAAAAATGGACAGAAGACATAAACAGACATTTCTCCAAAGAATACATACAGATGGCCTACACACATATAAAAAGATGCTCATCATCACTTATCATCAGGGAAATGCAATCAAAACCACAATGAGATATCACCGCACACTTGTCAGAATGGCTAAAATCAACAACAAGAAACAACAGGTGTTGGTGAGGATCTGGAGAGTGCACCCTTAGTGGAAATGAAAACTGGTACATCCACTCTGGAAAACAATAGGGAGGTTCCTCGAAAAGTTAAAAATAGAACTACCTTATGATCCAGAAGTTGCACTACTCGATATTTATCCAAAGAATATAAAAACACTAATTCAAAGGAATACATGCACTCCTGTGCTTATAACAGCGTTATTTACAATAGCCAATAGCCAATAGCCAAGACATGTAAACAGCCCAAGTGTCCATCAATTCATAAATGGATAAAGAAGTGGCATATATATATATACATATATATGTGTGTGTGTAATATATATATTACACACACACACACACACACACACACACACACACACACTGGAATATTCAGCCATAAAAAAGAATAAAATCCTGCCATTTGCAACAGCATGGATGGAGCTAGAGAGTACAATGTTAAGAGAGAGAGAGAGAGTGAGACAGAGAGGAAGAGAGGCGAAGACATAGATGTTAATTATAGAGAACAAACTGATGGTTACAAGAAGGGGAGGTGGGTGGGGGATAGATAAAATAAGTGATGGAGATTAAGGAGTGCATTTTCGTGATGAGCATGGGGGATGTACAAAAGTGTTGAATCATACACCTGAAACTAATATAACACTATATGCTAACTTTACTGGAATTAAAATAAAATGAAAAAAAACCAAGATGTTTTAACATCATCCATACTAATACTACAGCTGAATAGTTACAACTTTAATAGGAAATATTAACGAATTATGAAAAATTTAAAACTATACATGGAGAATTTTTTGCCATATATCTTCACATTTATAAACGTGTACAAAAATGTTCACAAAATTTTTCCTATATTTGCTGTCTACTTTCTTCCATAAACTTTTAAGCCCAAAAACATATTTATGGTTAAAAATGAAGTTTTCCAACTGGGTTAGGTTTATTATTTGGATGTGTCATAGATTCAATGATAGATTTATTAAGATTATACAAAGATGAGAAAAATGTTCATGCATTAAATGCTGTGTTACTAAAGAAGCAAGATACTGTTATTCCTACGTGGCCAGCATTTCCAATGTAAACCACAACTCTACTAAGTGAGATAAGGATGTGAAGAAATAGTAATAAATTAACTTAAAAATATAATAGACTTCACTTACTTATAGCAGTTTTAGATTTACTTAAAAATTGAGCAGATAACATAGAGAATTCCCATTTGCCCCCTCTCTCTCTCTGCACACTATCCCCTGTTATTAACATCTTGCATTAGTGGGGTACATTTGTTACAACTGACGAATTAATGTTAGTATATTATTATTAACTCAAGTCCATTCTTTGTGTTTTAAAGTTAGATGGATCTTGAAAACTACACAATATTATCTACCCACCATTACAGAATCATACAGGTTAGCCTCACCAATTTAAAAATCCATTAAGCTCTACCTATTTGACCCTCACTCCTCTCCTCTGAGCTCCTGGCAACCACTGATCTCTTTACTATCTCTACAGTTTTGTCTTTTCCAAAATGCAATATAGTTGGACTCATACAGCCTTTCAGAGTGGCTTCTTTCATTTAAAAATATGCATTTACTACTCCTCTGTGTCTCTTGGTGGTGTGATAACTCACTTATTTTTATTGCTGAATAATATTCCATTGTATGGATGGACCACAGTTTATCTCAAGCTGTGCCCCATGGAGGGGCATCTTGGTTGCTTCCAATTTTTATCAATTACATATAAATCTTGAATTTGAGTAGTGTCAGCCCTCTGACTGTGTCCTTCTTCAGTGCTGTGTTGACTATTCTATTCTGGGTCTTTTGCCTTTCCATATAAACTTCAGAAACAGTTTGTTGATATCCACACTACAACATGCTAGAAGTTTGACTGGGATTGTGTTTAATCTATCCCTCAAGTTGGGAAGAACTAATATCTTTAATGCTCTGTTGATAGGTACATACACGTTAAGGATCGTTTCCTTGGAAATCGACCCCTATATAATTATGTAATGCCCCTCTTTCTCCCTGATAGTCAGCTTTGTCTTAAATTGATATGGCTACTTCTTTTTTTTCCCTAGTGTTATCATGGTATATCTTTCCCCACCTCTTTACTTTTAATTCATCTGGGTCTTTACAGTCAATGTGGGTTTCTTGTAGATAGCATATGGTTGAGTATTTTTTCTTGACTATCTTAGTTTCTGTCTGTTAATTGGTATATTTATACCATTAACATTTAAAGTAATTATTGATATACATCAATTAATATATAACATATTTATAACTGTTTTCTTTCAATGGTACCTTTTCATTTCTTGTCTTCTCTCTTTTTGCCTTCTCTGGTTTTAATTAGGCACTCTATGTGAGTCCATTTTTACTCCTCTCTTACTAGATTAATTACATTTCTTTAAAAATATTAGTGGTTGCCTTATAGTTTACAATATACATTTACAACTAATCTAAGTCCACTTTCAAATAAAACTGTCTTACTTCACAGACAGTGTAGGTTCCCTCTTCCTTTCTCCTCTCCATTGTGGTTATTCACCTCACTTACCTATAATCCATATCCATCTAATAAATTGTAACTATTATTATTTTCAACAAACAAGTATCTATTGGGTCAGTTAAGAATAAAAAAATAAAATATTTTATTTACTTCCATTTACTCCTTTTCCAATATTCTTCTTTATGTAGATCTGAGTATTTGATCTGTACCATTTTCCTTCTCTAAAGAACTTTTATCATTTCTTGCAAAGCAGTTCTACTGACAGAAAATTCTCTGATTTTGTTTCACTGAGGAAGTTTTTTATCTGGATAATACCTCTGGATATAAAATTCTAGGTTTTTTTTTTTCTTTCAACACTTTAAATATTTCACTTTACTCCCCTCTCACTTGCATAGCTTCTGAAAAGAGGTCCAATATAATTCTTATTCTTATTCTTCTACAGGTAAGGTGTTTATTTTCCCTTTGGTTTCTTTCAATATTTTATCTTTTCTATTGGTTATTCACAGTTTGAATATGATATACCCAGGTGTAGATATTTTTGTGCTTACTCTGCTTGTGTTATCTGAGCTTCCTTGGTCTGTGATTTTGTGTCCAACATTAATTTTAGAAAATTCTCAGCCATTATTACTTCAAATATTTCTTCAGGCCCTTTTTCTCTTTCTTCTCCTTCTGGTATTCCCATTACATGTATGTGAGACCTTTTGTAATTGTCCTACAGTTCTCTGTCATTCTGTTTCATGATTTTCATTCTTTTTTCTCTTCCCATTTCACTTTGTGAGGTTCCTGTTGACATCGTTTATCTCATTGTTTCTTGACTCAGTTGTGTCTAGTCTACCAATGAGCCTATGAAAGGCATTCTTCATTTCTGCTACAGTGTTTTTTATCTTTAGCATTTCCTTTTGAATCTTTCTTAGGATGTCCATCTCTCTGCTTATATTTCCCATTTGTTCTTGCATGCTGTCCACTTTTTCTATCACAGCACTCAGCAAATTAATTAAAGTGTTTTAAATTCCAAATTATTTAGAAGCTACTAAGTCCCTGTCATACCTGAGTCTGGTTCTAATTTGTCTTGCTTGCTCTTGTCTCTTCAGATTGCATTTTTATTGCACTTTTATCATGCATTGTAATTTTTTTTGAAAGCTGGACATGATGTATTAGGTAACAGTAACTTAGAGAGATAGGCCTTTTGTGTGAAATTTTATGTTAATCTGGCTGAGGGCTAGGCCATGTTTAATGTATGCTGCATCTGTAGGTGTTAGAGGCTTCAATTTCCTCTAGTGTCCTGGTTTCTGTCTTTCTTGCTGTTTTTAGGTTTCCCTAGAAATACCTCCTAAATAGAATATGTGTCTTGCAGCTGAGTTGGAAGCCAGTTATTATTTTGCTGCCATTAATGTGATGATAAGGTATTGGGGAAGAAAAATATTCTATAACTGTATAATTAAATCTCAGTGTTCTTTTTTTTTAAGTTTATTTTTATTTATTTTGAGAGAGATAGAGAACAAGAGATAGAGAGATAGAGAGAGGGAGACAGAATCCCAAGCAGGCTCCACACAGCCAGTGCAGAGCCTGATATGGGGCTAGAACTCACAAACCATGAGATCATGACCTAAGCTGAAACCAAGAGTCGGATGCTTAACCGACTGTGCCACCTAGAGCCCCAAATCTCAGTTTTCTTAGACCAAGTCATAGGCTGTGGCCTTCAGAAAGTTTCTTCACCTATTTTTCTCAGCTTATGTGATACAGGAAGGCCAGAGAGGGGCTCCACTCATCTACCTGCACTCTCCTTAGTTCAGACGAGGCTCTGGGAAAGTCGATATCCTCAAGGGCATGGCTTTATTATAGAGAACAGAAGGCTCTGGGTTTACTTCAGAAGGATCACTGCCTCTCCCCTGTGGGAAGCATGCGGGAATTTTTCTCTGATCTTCACCATAAGAACTTGGCAGGGCTTCTGATGGTAAAAGTCATGAAAGTGTGCCCCCACCCCTAAGACTGGAGGGATTTTTAACTCAAGCTCGTCCATGCCCAGCCTTCAGCAATTACCCAATTACAGTGTAAGTGCCTCTGGCTCTAGTGGCTTCTGCTCCTGGGGAGATATGATTTTCTGTATTTGACATCCCAACAATTTTCAAGGCAGTGCTTTGCTCTGTGACCCCAATTCTCTGTTGGACCTGAGAAGCATTGTTGACTTTTTTCAGGATTGTTGATTTTTAGTTTGTTTAGTTTGTTTTCTTCAGAAAACAAGATTGACAAATTCCAAGTTATTTACATGTTGGAGCAGAAATCAGAAGCTGTTAACTAACTTCTTTTTGATTTAAGATATGGGCCAGAAATAACATGGGTAAATGAGCATGTTTGATTAAAAAGAATTCTAGGGGCACCTGGATGGCTCAGTCAGTTAAGTGTCTGACTTCAACTCAGGTCATGAACTCATGGTTCATGAGTTTGAGCCCCGTATCGGGCTTTATGCTGACAGCTTAGAGCTTGGAGCCTACTTTGGATTCTCTCTCTCTCTCTCTCTCTCTCTCTCTCTCTCTGTTCCTTTCCAACTTGTACTCTGTCTCTCTCCCTCAAAAATAAATAAAGGTTAAAATAAGAATTCTTAAATTAATGTGTGCAGAGGCATGATTCCGTGCTCCTATGTAAGTTAGTCTGCTTGGTCACAACTTGGCCCACATTCTAGTACAGCATAGGAATGACAGGCCATCATTAGTACAAAGTAAGACTAGGTTGTGATAGTGAAGCCTATCCTGGATGGCCCCAAGTCACTGTGTCAGAATCTTACTGGGCCACGTGTCATTTCCCCCACTAATAGCTGTTTCTCTTACACCTTAATATCTGCCTGTTTTTCTGCTTGATTTGAACAACAAACTCTAAGGCAACATTAAACACAGACAACATAGTAATAATAAGACTGTGGAGAAGGAGGAAGGAAAAAACACTCATTTGTGGGATATGGTTCAAGTATCCATTATATAATGGCACAACAAACTTAACCAAAGCCAAAAAGCTTTGGGCAGCTGTGATCTGGCCTGCTTATGCTTGGAATGAAGTCTTTCTATGCTCTCATGAGGCACACTGGCAAGACAGAGTTCCTATGGCCAGCAATCATTCCTTTCTAGCAAGTATCTGGGCTCAGGACATTAAAAGAGCAATCAGACATTTGCACTGTGGCTGATGAAGTGATCCTAACTTTTCATCCCTGGTAAGCAGAACTGCAGAAAAATCATCCCTGGAAATAGCACCTAGTATCCAATACCCAGAGAAATATGTCTGGAATATGAAGTGATTATTTAAAGCTTTAACAGTCTTTCAACTCATTACGTAGCAGGTATATAAGCACACTCTTCCATCAGTCATTTATTATTATTATTATTATTATTGTTTGTTGATGCAACCCACATTGTACAATTGATGGAGGGGTTTAATGAACATCCATCAAGGATTTATTCAACAACCCTGGATGTTTTATCTAAGTCTTTTATCTGACTCATACCGTGACTCATTCCATCAGTGGTGTTTATTTATGAATTGGGAATAAGCATCTACCTATGTGAGCTGTATTTTATACTTCTCTTAAACTTGAATAAATTTACTATTGTCTTCATGGACTAATATCACATTTCTAGCACAAATTACTAAAGCTTAAAGAAGTACAAGGACTTCTATCAATGGCATAGCTACTTTAGTGAAAAGGCTCTTTCATTTGGCCCATTTAATTTTTCTAGCCTTTTAACCCCTGTATTTTGACCTAGAATTCTTGAATATCTCTTACTTTAAAAAGAGGCAGCAGTCAAAAGATTGATCTTCAAGGTTAAATCATATTTGCATGAAAAATTCACACCCAACAATCTCTTGCTTTTTTCTTCCCCAAAGCTCTGCTTTTCAGGTATGCACTAATCAATCCTCTGTGATGTAGGACACACCACTATTTATCTTATTCTATGGGTAGAGTATAGTCTTTTTAAAAGTTTCTCCAAGTTTTAAGGTTTAACATTTACTTTCCCTCCCCCTGTGGACTGCAAGAACCACAAGAGTAATGACTTTGTCTTGCTCACCATCATGTTACTAGAGTGCGTGCCTGGCACATAAGGTAAACATGAGGGTAACAGAGCAGAGAGTGGGTTAGGTCAGGAAGAGGGGCTGGTGGAAACAAAGAGAAAATGGGCACAAGAGGGCAGGGTGTGTTGGACGGTGAGAAGAGTAGCAATTACAAAAGTCAGCAGACTTTGAGAGCTGACCAGGCTGCTCATCAGCCATCTTGGAGGGGATCCAGGTGTGGACTATCGGCATTAATTTCTATGAGGAGACGCTGCCTTGGGCCAACTGGTGACCCACACCAGCCACCAGGGCTCCCAAGGCTGGGATAGCAAACTTGTTCTGCCTCTTGAAGGATGCTCCATGGCCCTCATTTTACCATAGTTGCTGTCGATTCCCAACTCCCCACCCCCCAATCCCTCAAGCATCAGTCTAGCTTAGTGGCTTTACTTCTCCCCTGCAAGATCTTCATTCTATTGTCTCATTTGACCTTCCCCAATAAGAGTCCTCCCTGAGGTGCATGAATCCATTGTCCTTCTCTCCACGTTGGTAAATCCTTGAGTCCAGTAGTGCTGATGCTCACAGATCTGCATCCTCCACCTTGGATTCTGAACACTGTAATATGTCTCTATTCACTGATGTGGCTGAGCCCTGTGATGAGTTGGCAGAGACCAAGCTTCAGCTCATTTATTCCTCACAGCCTTTTCTAGTACTATTAATCCCGTTTTATAGATGAAGAAACTGGGGACAGAGAAGAATTAAGTTTTCTGTCCAAAGTTGTGTGGCAAGGACGTGACAGAGGTGGGATTTGTACATGTGATCTTTTGAATGTCCTTTTAACCACGTGGCGCCTGACTTGATCTACACAAATGCTGCCATCACATCCATTTTTTTGACCTTTAAGAACCCAGGCTGCACCTGCCTGCTTGGGATTCTCTCTCTCCCCCTCTCTCTGCCCCTACCCGACTTATTATGTCTCTGTCTCTCTCAAAATAAATAAATAAATGTTAGAAAAAAAAAAAAGAACCTAGGCTGCCCCCTGATATTTTTGAGGTAAAAGGTGGGCTTTTGAAGAGATATCTCCAGTTGCTGGAAGAGTTAAGTATGCAGACCATGAACAAAACTTGCATAAATATCAGTGTCAATAAGAAGAAGTGAGTAGCTTCTTCTGGGCCATCACTGCCACGAACTTCTCAGTCAGAACAGGGTCTCAGCTCCATTTTCTTGTGCCATCACAGAGATCTCTGGTTGCCCAGCTCCTCTTTGTCTCATGGGGAAAAACCCATTGGGTCAGGAAGGTTAGGTTCCCAGCAGAACGATGGTAGGGTGGACTGCATGGGACAGCTCCTGCCCAGGGAAATCATGGATGACGCCTGGCCACAAAGCCAGAGGGACAATAACCCTGAGCCTCCGGGAATTTCACAGACTTACACAGATGGAAAGAACCGTCCTGTTATATGCAAGGCTCTTTGTATGCAAGGCTCTATTCATATACTACCATGGTCATTCTTACTGTTCGCATTTTATAAATGGGGAGACTGCAACTCAGTGAGGCTAAGAAACTTGCCCAAGGTCCCCCAGAAGTGACTGCCTGAAGCTGTATTCCCATGCTTTCCTCCAACTGTGTTCTTTCCACTCTGCCACGCATGTCTGAACTTTCTGAAAGTTCTCTTGGCTTGGTTTTGAGGAATTTGAACAAATTCCTGTCTGGTATACTTTGCGAAAGCAAAATTCTGCTTTTAAAATTAAACAGACTAGCCCAAGGAAAGGGCAGGGAGGGAGGTGAAAATTCCTCCCTGTGTCTTTGGATTAGGAGTGGTTCTCTGTGTTTGTTCGGGGTGAGGAAAGAACGTTCATCTGCCATTTCTCCACCCCCACTAAGTTCCTCACATTATTGTCTGGCAAGAGTAAATGGAGATAGTTTCTAACTCCAGCTTAAACACCGAAAATACAACAAAGTTGTAATTACTTTCACTTATGGGGAGAATCTATTCGATAAATCAGGACACACACAAAATTTAAAAGCGACTCATGTAGTTTTGGGGTGTACCTGCTGGTCATTTAGCTGGACGACCTGAAATTCTGTAACTTTGTTCTGTGATGCAAATATAATCCTTTGAGAAGTAGAGCAGAAAACAGAGAAACGATTTACATAAAAAATAGATCTGTTTTTTACTTCCACTAAATGGGTAATTTTAGAAGATATTTATAATTGACTGGGCATTTTGTCCCTTGCGTAGTTAAGCCTGTGGCAGATCCTGTTGTCATTCCTCCAGACTCATTTTCCCCCCAGGCTGCTCAGCTGGAGAATATATTTCCTGGAATTTCCTGCAAGGAGGTGTGGCCCTGTGACAAAGTTCTCCCTGATGTGGGCAACTTCTAAGCCATCCACAAAGGCTTTCACTGGATTCATTTTTCCCTTCTCTCCCGCCAGCTAGAAATAGAGAAGCCACGGGAAAATGTGGAACGTGTGTGTTGAGGATGGCAAGGCTGCCCCACGTGCTGTCTTTTGGGATGACCTCGTGGGCCAGGGCTCACCCATCAGCCACCCAAGACTATGACTTCAGAAAGAAATAAACTTGTATTTTACTTGCACTATTGCAATTTTGGGTTCTTTCTCTCGTAAGTTTACTTTACCCCAACTATTACACAGCCTAAAATTCAAAGTAGCTTGTTCCATGACCACTGTTGTCAGAATGGCTGGTGTCCGGAAGAATGTCCATCTAGAAAAATATGGTATCTGAAACTTTACCTACAGACATTTTATGATCTCATACAAATATGTGAAACAGATTTGATAGTTCAGGAAAATAAAACAAGGCAAAGTTCAAAAAGGCTTTCCATAAAACAGCTCTATTTTCCCCCACAAAAACCACTCTATTAACCTTGCCCTGAGTTACTGGCATGCTGAACCACAGGAATCCATACTCTACACATACTCCTAGCCCAAGAATGAATTCTAACCACAGCTCTTAAATAAAAGGTAAAATTAACAATTTAACGTCACATAAAGACTTGCTTAAGATTCTTTGAAATGTTCAAAGGAGGTACTTTAAACATGAAATTGTTACTTTTTTAAATATAGGGTTTTGGTTTCATGGCTAAATGGTATGATTCAACAATATGAAGCGATCCATTATTTCTCAAGAATAAGAATTGTACTTTAATTTATCTCATTTCAATGCTCTAAAAACTTGCCAAACGAGTGTTATTTCTCGCTGAAAGATGTTAAGATATCGGCAAAGTCTGAAGAATAATACACATACACACACACACACACTGCAACATTTCTAAAGTCAGTCACACCCACAGAAACTCACTTACTTGAAAGGACTACTACCAGTCTGAACCTTGTTAATCTAGGCAAAGAAATATGACAAATTTTTAGTACTGGAGTACGATGTTTTTGGCAAACCATCAAATGTACTTTGAACTCATTGGGGAGTCTGGGTGGCTCAGGAGGTGCCTGGGTGGCTTAGTAGGTTAAGCGTCCGACTTCAGCTCAGGTCACAATCTCACAGGTTTTGAGTTCGAGCCCTGCATTGGGCTCTGGGCTGACAGCTCAGAGCCTGGAGCTTGCTTCCGATTCTGTGTCTCCCTCTCTGTCCCTCCCCTGCTGGCACTCTGTCTTCCTCTCTCTCAAAAATAAATAAAAACATTAAAAAATTTTTTTGAAAACAGTACTTTGAACTCACAAGTGATGAGAGTAATGATGGCCATATCAGTGAGATATAAATCTGACTGTATGTAGTTTGACAAAATGTAGGGATGCATTGCCTTAACTGTCAATCAAAACATACTCATTGGCTACTTCCGCACATCAACCAACCTACATTCATTTTATCATTAGCAAAAATTCCTAAGGCAGTGTGTTTGATGACTTTCAGCAAGACTTCAGAATAATGTCGCATAGAGTAAGTGGAATTTGAATCATGCAGCCAAACTTTTGCAAATCTGATCGTTTTATTTTATAGGGAATATGCTCATCTCAGCCACTGTTGACTTTGCTTATTTGACCAAAATTGAACAAGTCTCACTGACCCACTGTAGAGTCAAGGACTTGAGTTTTTACAATCTAATCAGGTGTACTTTTCACTATTCAGTCAAGGCTTCTGCTTCAAAACAAAAAAAGGTAAATGAAGAAATTCCACCAGCTACAGCATTACCTGCACAAATCCCTCACACTTAACATGTAAAAAAGCTGAAGTCCTCATCTTTCCCCACAAACACCGTTCTTCCAGAAGCCAACAGCAACTCTATGTAATCACTCAGGCCAAAAACCTTGGAGTGATCTTTCTCTTGTACTCAACCTGCACAGCATACCCAGAGTGCCCCCCCCATCCCCACTGCTACTATGCAAATCCAGATGACCACCTCTCCCTTGCATTATCACAACAGTCCCCCACTGTCCCTTCAACTCAGTAAGCAGGGCATTTCTGATCAGCTTCAGTTTCTCCTCTGTTCAAAATCACTCCCATGGCTCCCCATCTCACGTAAGAGTAAAAACCAAACACACTGCATTGACCTGTGCGGCTCTATACCATCTACCCTTGTTGATTTTCTGTTCCCCCTTTACTCTCAAGACATGAGCCTCCTCATATCAAGAGAGAATAGGAGCACACTCCCTTTTGGGGGCCTTTGCCCTGAATGCACCATCTGCTTTGTACAATCCTCCCCGCGAGAGCCACGTGGTGCGTCCCCTCCCATCTATCACATTTTTATTCGAAGGCAGCCTTTGTGGTCACCCTATCCAAAACTGCAACCCCGGAACACAGTATCCCCTCTCCCCCTCCTCATCCCCTCGCCCCCTCACCTCTGCTTTTCCTTTTCTTCCTGTCACCATTTAACGCACCACTTATTTTACTTGTTTGTCCTGATTATTTCCTGTTTCTTCATGTAGAATTTGTAGGCTCAACAAAGGCAAGGACTTCTTGTCTCTTTTGTTCCCTATATCATAGCAGGTCCCCAATAAAAACTGTTGAATGCTGAATAAATAAAAAGATTTTCTCAAATAATTGATTGGCCAGGAAGGGAACTCAGAAAAATAGTAAAAAACACATGCACATCTACTGGCAAGAAAATAAGATCAGGATTGAATCAAGTAATAGAATATGGAATGTGTAAAAATCTCGTTAGTTATTAGCTAGGGGCATGAATCAGAGAAATAGCAAAAACAAAAACAAAAACAAAGAAAAAAAGGAGAAAGAAAGAAAAGAAAAAAAAAAGCCCAACAAACCATGGGAGTACATGTGAAACTGTGAGGCAGGGGCCAGACTAATGTAGGAACAGGTGGCATTTTCCTAATGTGTTCCCTCTATGGCAGATGGTGTCTATAGTTTATAGCCCACATATTTCTATCACTGTGAGTTCTCTAGTCACTAGTAAAATACAACCACACCCAGGGGACAGCCACACTACAGCACATCTTTCTCCTCCATCACCCACATATGCCCAGGAATCATTCTGTTCTCTATTCTCTCCATTTGAACAAATGCACAGAAAAAAATTTTCAACGGAATACTAATCACAAATCATACTGATCAAAGTGAATTTCATACATCACAGATATACTAACGTGGTGGAGACCCATCAACTAAGTTCCATGAACACCTCAACAGGATCCCATACAAAGGCAGGTGAGCGGAACTTTGCATTCAGTGTGTCACTTGGATGCTCGTGAGATCTGGTGGGTTGTCTGTCCTTATGAGCTTATCCCAAGGCACACCTGTTAGTCACTCACACTTCTCACTGGTGGGCAGGGAACAACACAATGAAGGTCCAAAACCTATGCTTCCTAGAAATCATCTCAACTGAAAACCTAAGGAAGAGATTTTCAAATGGAGAGAAAAACTTTTCAAATGAAAAGGGCACAGGGAGAAAGACAGAGAGGGGCTTCAAGGAGTGACTCTTAGTCAATACAAAAACAAATGATCCCAGTAAAGAGGCTGAAGAAATTGCTAAAGAAACCCAGTTGACTACCGTGAGACTCTCTGAGGAGCTCATATTTCATGAACAAGAGGTACAAAAGGCATAAGGCTGGATATGTAACCAAAAAAAAAAGCATTAGGTTGGTAAATGAGGTTGAAATTCATAAAATGTCTAACAAATAATGATTGCTGGCAATGTGGAGCATGAGGATAAAAAAGGGAGTGACTGAACTATTGCATTGAGGAAGATAATCATTAACTAACCTGGACAGGACACAATCAAGAGGAAAAAGCTTAAAAAAAAAAAAAGGAACAGCTGATGAAGGGACATGATGGAAAGAAAAAGTGGGTAAGGTATCCTAACCACATGAATCTAAGAGCACCATGTAATGGTTATCAAGTAAATTAGCAGTAATTAAAT
This sequence comes from Prionailurus viverrinus, assembly GCF_022837055.1. Taxonomy (NCBI): domain Eukaryota; kingdom Metazoa; phylum Chordata; class Mammalia; order Carnivora; family Felidae; genus Prionailurus; species Prionailurus viverrinus. The sequence continues at coordinate 72,763,056 of NC_062561.1, forward strand.
AAGTTGTAATCCTTAACAAATTGATAAACCTGAGAAGTATTCTGAAATTAGCAAAAAGCCAATGAGGCCTTGACTTTGAGAAAGAAAAATGGTCAATAGTATAAAATAACCATTACTCCTAGGAAGTCTAGACACTGCAGAGCTTTCTAAAGAGAAAGGGGAACCTGCCAAGGGCCAACAAACTCACCAAGAGGCCATTGATTCCAATCTGGTTTACTTTCCTTTTTAAAGCTCTATTTAGCTGTATTTTTTAGTTGTATTTAAAGCTGTATTTGAAAGATTAATTGATTATTGATAGGATTATTAGAAGAATAGATCTGGTGGCACCTAATTTCAAAATGTCATTTCACAGTTTATCCTTCAGAAAATACCAAGAAATCATCTTGAATGATAATAGGGCTAGGTGAATTCACAGCTGACCAAACAATATTTTCTATACTAAATTTCTATGTAGAAATTAAATAAGAACTTTTATGTTAGGATATAACAGGATATATAGGATATAATTGTTTATATAACATAAACAATATGTTTCCTCATCAGAGGAAAACTGCCCTAATAAGAATTTACATAGCACCCCCTAAAAATACAACTTTTCAAAAAAGCTATTAAAATTAATTTACCCTTTTAAATTGATTTCTAGTGATAATGATTCATCAGGAATAATAATTAATACCAAGTAATCACTAATATCAATTAATCTAATGATAATGTTTTTCAAATATAATAAACACAGGGATTAGAAAGAATATAGTTAGAAATTGCAAAGCAGATTTTAAGAGGGGAAAAATTAAGAATCCTTGCTGAGGTGTGTGCTAAGAGTTGGCAAGACTTGACTCCTCCTTTTAAAGCTGCTTTCCTTCTTATCTCCTATGCTCCTGATATAACCTAAGTCCTAGCACCTACCCTGAAATAACTGATGGACACACAGGGTTTATTACCTTCTTCCTTCCTTCTTAGGGACATAACCTAAGCCACCCAATACTCATACTCAGCCATAGCTCTGACACTAAAGAAATGAATTAAACTTGTTGAGTCGATACAGTGAGGATATTTAGACTATGTGTGGGAAGGCACTCTGTAAAATGCAATTGCTACCCAATCATTTTCCTCTCATCAGAATGTACATATCCCATTCTGTTCCTCTCATACACAGCAGTAGATGACAATGGTCAAATTCATCATACCAATTAGCAAGTAGATCAAATTGTATACTATCCCTCTAAGTTCGAATGACCCCTAATCTAATTGAACTACATAAAGTCCCTCCAGGAGCTCCTAGGGAAATACCCTGTCATTTCATTTAAACATGTGAGAGAAACACTTTGATTAGAGAGTCTTCCAAGGACTCCAGATTTACTCCCCATCTACACATCTAATTGAACAGATACATCTTTGTGATTTCTCAAGATTACCTGTTTATGCCATGTTGTCAAGAACATCTTATTTCCACATTCATTTTTCCTGACTTTCAGTAGACACTGAAAATATTATGTGAAGTCCAGCAAAGAAATTTTCCATTTTCTGAAGTTCAAGCACTGAATTTTTCTTGGATGGAAGTTTAAGCCATCTGTCAGCATTATGGTTTCTTGTAAAGAATATACCCTTTTATACCTGTACCCTGGAAAATTCTTGTTTTAGTTTTTTGCAGGTATCACAAGAGAAAAAACAAATAACATTCAGTTTATATGTTCCCTTTCTAAAATTCTTAAGGGTTGGGACAAAATGACCACGATAGTCTCTAATAATATTTTTAAAATATGTCATTCTGTAGATTACCACAGAATACATTTATGATAAAAATTGCATCACTGACAGATGCAGATAATTAAGTAATCTTATGCTTGCTGCTAAATATGAAATATTTGATGTAATTTTAGTTATGCCTTTTCATTTTTAAAATGAATTATTACAACTACCTAGCATAATTAACCTAAATGTTTCTAGTTATTCTTAAACTCTTAATTAAAGTGCACAATATTCAATACACTTCCTCCTGGTATGCTCATTTGAAGGCTTTCTATTAATTCCCAAAGTGAAATGTAGTTTGGGTGAACTTAAGCGGCTTTCTATTACCTCCTGAAATTGTTTAGTCCAGTATTTAGAAAGTTCTTCTGGAACTGTTCAATTTGTGTCCACTTATTTTAATTTACAAAAGTCTTTTTTTTTTTTTTTTTTTTAATTTTTTTTTCAACGTTTATTTATTTTTGGGACAGAGAGAGACAGAGCATGAACGGGGGAGGGGCAGAGAGAGAGGGAGACACAGAATCGGAAACAGGCTCCAAGCTCTGAGCCATCAGCCCAGAGCCCGACACGGGGCTCAAACTCACGGACCGCGAGATCGTGACCTGGCTGAAGTCGGACGCTTAACCGACTGCGCCACCCAGGCGCCCCTACAAAAGTCTTTTTAAGAAAATGTAATTATTGATACAAATAATACTGTTTGGTATTTCTAAGTAAGGATGCACTAAGGACAATTTTATGAGATGAAGGCAAGAAATGTTAAGCATGAATTAAATAACCTCTGGAAATGCTACAGAATCAGTGAAGTTAAGAATTTTGACCTGATTCAGCCTGGTTAGGAACTGCCTTACTAATCTACATGTGAAAAATGAAGACCAGGGCCATTTTCCAGAAGACCTGACCTCTCCCATGGTAATGTCCTTGATTTAAACTCAGAGGAAATGGTCCAGTTAGCTTTGGTAACCAGTGGCTGCTTCCTGATTAATTTACTATTTCACTACTCAGCATGGGCCTCCATGTCTGCCTGGCTGGCCTGTCACATCCTCCTGTATCACTCGAGATTTCCTATGATAACACTGACCAAACCAATCACTTAGAGTGTCCCGCACTGTCATTTCTGTCGTGGTGTGATTCCCAACACATGGAAGGTGCTTAATTCCCTTTTGATCGTTCACTCTTTTTCCAGGAACAGTAACCTCTACAGGGGCCAGGGGCCACCCTAGGAACCTCAGGGTTTTAGGAAGGGTGTATTTTAAGTTGGTTGATGGGCTAACCAGTGAGTGTTTATTTTTAGTTATGCTTACATAACTCACATATATGTTACTTATGTTGACTGTTTTCATACATACATATGTATATACATATGTATATACACATATAACATATACATATACATACATGTATACATATATATACATATGCATGTATATATATACACACACAAATATATACATATATAATGAAAATGAATTATCCCATTATTTTTTTTTAAAAAGCTAAAAAAAATCTCTATTCCCTTTTTAGATACTAAAAAGTCAATTCTTCTGGGATGATGCTGTGATAGTGAAGGGGAAAAAATGCTACTTTCTTTGTGTTTTTGTAGCAGAAAGAAGTACATTATTTACAAAGCTATCAGCCCAAGTAGCTTGCAAATTCTTTCATCTGATCTATCCCATCCTCCACCCTTTCCCCATCCCTAGCCATGCATGCAGTGCTCAGTCTGTGTCTAATAAATGGAAGTGATGAAAAGATCGCATCTCCAGACAGACTATACCTCAAGAGCAAGATGAGATTACGTTGGTATCAATAGAAATCATCCTCTTGCTCCATTTAGTCTTTCTAAAGAAGTTAAGAACCCGTTAGTACTGTGTTAGAACACAGTGAAGCTGGTTCATCTGGCATTTTCTACTATCCCCAGAGAATAAGATTTCCGGTTAGGGAAATCTAATTATGTGATGAAGCATCTAGCATTCTCAGGGAGATCTATCTGACATCAATTTTTTTTTAACTTTTTAATTTATTTTTGAGAGACAGAGTGCAAGCAGGGGAGGGACAGAGAGAGAGGGACACAGAATCCGAAGCAGGCTCCAGGCTCTGTGCTGTCAGCACAAAGCCTGACATGGGGCTTGAACTCACAGACGGCGAGATCATGACCTGAGACGAAGTTGGAAGCTCAACCGACTGAGCCACTCAGGCGCCCCCCCCCCGACATCAATTTTTTAAAAATGACTTGACTCCTAAGCAGAAAAATATAATTAAATCCAGGATCTGTGTATTTGATGTCCCTATTACCCATAACGGGATAGAAACAAGAATTACATGGAACTAAGGAAATCCAGACCAGAGAACTCCTCAAGAAAACACTACACTTTTCAGTAACTTACCAATAAGAGATCCCTAAAATTCAAAACTAATGTTTAAAATTAAAACAAAAAAAGTTTTGTGGGTACAACTAAACATAACCCATTTGTAGAATAAGTAGGACACAGGACAAAATTGTTGTCACATTCTCAAAGCTGACAAAAGACCTACAAAACCAGAAATCCCCAACTACCCTTCCAACTCAATAAACCTGAACTGAAGTTAAGAACCCAATGAACGCCTGACTGTGGGTAAAGTGCGACCAAATGTGAGCATGAGTGGTAGACTGGGAATCATAACCTGGGCACAGGTAGAGGGAAGTCCCTGCAGACTGAGTGCACCTAAAGCTGGACATGAATGGGAAATCACAAAGCTGGGGGGGGGGGGTGTCTCTTAGCAGGCAGGTGGAGGCAGCCCCCAGGGTGCAGCCAGATACATCAAGTGTTCAGAAACTCTTTTCTCACTTGGCAATTGGGCTTTTTCACTCCTAACCTGCAATAGACAGCAAACCTCATCATAAGGATCTTCCAGGTCCTCTAACCTCTCCCGTGTTTTTCTTGGCCCCTGTGGTTGGACGCTGGCTTCACCCTGTGCCAGACCAGTGATATTAGGACTCATTTGACTCAATCATACAGTCCTGCCAGATGAGAGATACATGTTTGAAAGATGAAACATTCTGCTTTAAATGATGAAATGCTCAGAAAGTATATTACCCTCTGAATCAAGGAGATTTAATCGTGTTCAGAATGTTGGACTAAAATATATTTTATTTCATTTTCGGAAAATATATGAACCGTGCTTTCAAAGTGCCTTTTTCTGTTAATACACTTTTACATTTTCAAATATTCCTAGAATGCATTTGTTATAGCCTTGTAATGAGACAAATATTTTAATTCAAGAAGTCATGTGTATTTTCTGTACACACTAGGACTCATTTAATTAGAAAATACCCATGTATTGTGTAGAAGAAGGATTTTCTTGTATATGTAGGAAGCAAACAAGACTGAATTTATATGCCTTTTATTTTTTATTATTTTTTTAAATTTTTGTAATGTTTATTTATTTTTTGAGAGAGAGAGACAGAGCACGAGCAAGGGAGGGGCAGAGACAGAGGGAGACACACAATCCAAAGCAGGCTCCAGGCTCTGAGCTGTCAGCACAGAGCGTGATGCGAGGCTCTAACTTGTGAACCATGAGATCATGACCTGAGCCGAAGTCAGACACTTAACCAACTGAGCCACCCAGGTACCCCCAGATGCCTTTTAAAATGTGGACTCAATTAATATCAGGAAATGTATCTGGTTATAATTTTACTTTTATATGAAGTTGATAGTCCACTGCTATGAAAATTTATTAATATAGGGGGTGCTTGGGTGGCTCAGTTGATTAAGCCCCTGACTCTTGGTTTCAACTCAGGTGATGATCTCCCAGTTGATGAGTTTGAGCCCTGTGTTGGGGTTTGTGCTGACAGCTTGGAGCTTGCTTGGGATTCTCTCTCTCTCTCTCTCTCAGTACAAAATATACAATTTTTTAAGTTTATTTATTTATTTTGAGAGAGACAAAGACAGTGTGAGTGGGGGAGGGGCAGAGAGATGGAGACAGAGAATCCCAAGCAGGTTCTACACTGTCAGCACAAAGCCCACGTGGGGCTCCACCTCATAAAACTGCAAGATGGGGACCTGAGCTGAAACCAAGAGTCAGATGCTTAACCAACTGAGCCACTCAGGCACTCCCATAATATACAATTTCTTAAAAATAGTGATATATTCCCTAAGCATTTGTGGATTTGTAAACAAGCATTTTTCTTTTGCAAGCGATCTCAAATACATAATCTCTAAAATCAAATATTTTTTATATTTTCCATAATAATCATTGGTTCCTATTATTCCCGCCTATCTCATTTCTCACTCCTGGGTGATGAGAACTTTTATTGGCATCCTGTAAGCCCTATTTTCCATCGTTTTCAGCTTGTTTGTACTGCGTATACACTAGGTTATTCAGTGTACTCCAGCATTTAGTTTATAACATCAACAAAGCAAGTCTTGCATGTGTGTGGCAAATTCTAAACTATGAAGACCTTTACAAGACTTGCCCAGTTTCCTCAAATTAAAATTCACTGAAATTAATAGGAAGTGAGGAAATTATGAGTCCTCAACATTTTTAAATAAAATACATGTCAGAAAATGTCTGGCTGTCATTTTAGGTTCGGTTTCAGATTAAGGTTGGTTCTTTCCCCCTGCTGTATTTCTCTTTTAAAAGTAAAATCACAAAATCTGGGACATTTTCTGTGCTGAAGTCATTTGGTTTTTACCTTGTACCTTTTAGACACTTGAGATGCTCAATAATGCCACATAGCATAGTTCTTGCTGTGTGCTATTATTTCCTGCCACATAAAGTTGGCTTTTCATAGGAGAATATTAAGGTGGGGGAAGAAAAAAAAGGTTTTTTTATATCCCATTAGATAGTTTATTGCCTTTTAAGACATTGATGGTAAGGAATGGCCCATTACCAGTCTTTCAGGTTCTTGAATCTGTCTCAAAGACTTTTTGTTACTGATGGCAGTCAGCTTTCAGAGCTTCATCCTTGTTCCTGACAGACTCCCAAGATGAGCTTATCCATTATTATTTTTGTTTTCTATTCTATCAAATCTGCCTCTCTTACTACATCTATTTCTCCCCCCTTTTTTTTTAATTCTAACATCCTCCTAACACAATCCTTTGTCACATAACTTTTCCCACTCTGGTAATACTTTCCCGGGGTAGAAAAGTAATGAAGGGTAATGAGATCTGCCAACCTACCGAGCAGCCCTGTTAATTTCTCTATCACAATACAGGTGATAATATCATTCTATGGTGCCCATGTTGTGACAAAGTCATTCCTGATTCTGTGTTGCCCATTTGTGCTAAGTCCTTTATCTATGATACCCCACACTCTCTTCTCTCCTTTCTTCCCACAAGCCAAACCCTTATTTAGAACAAGACTTCTGCTTAGAATCCCTTAAACATTTCTGTGTTCCAGGCTTCTGGCGTTTTGTACTTTCATAACTGTAAAATACTGTAGCCTGAAAACAAATAATATATGAAAGTCAAGTGTCCAGAACATATATAAGAATAGAGCAAACAACCCAAGAGAAAAATGGGCAAAGAATATAAACTGGAAATTTATAGAAGAAAAAAAGTCTGAATGGCCCATAAAGATATGAGAAGATGCTTACTGATAAAAACCTCGCCAGTTACTAGAAAGGTACAGAAATACCTTTTCATGGCCATTTGATAGCTAAAATTTTAAAGTTTGATATCATCAATATCAAAAATTGACATGGAAAGCATACTCATAACACTAATGGGAATAGAGAGGAACAATTTAGGAATATCTATTAAAAATAAAAATGTGCATACTCAGCACTTCTATTTCCACATATCTTTTATAGAGAACCATTCACACTATGCACAAGGAAACTCATGCACAAATATTTAATTCGCCAATGTATTAATCACACACAAAAGAAAAAGTCATCTCTCAGTTATAGAATGACCAAACAAAATGTTTGATAGAATAAAAGATTACATAGGTGCTAAACTAAATGAAGAAAATACATATTTATTCATGAGAATAATATTGAAACAACACTATGTATATCATATGCAAACATACTTATGCATATACAGATGAGTTTAAAGTCTGAAAGGGTATATATAGTTTGAACTCATAATAATGTTATCTTGGAAATAAATGCTGGAGAGGTAACCAAAACTGGACACAGTCATCAAAAAAGACTGCTGTGGGTTTTTTTGTTTGTTTGTTTGTTTTAATTTTATTTTTTTAAATTTACATCCAAATTAGCATATAGTACAACAATGATTTCAGGAGTAGATACCTTAGTGCCCCTTACCCATTTAGCCCATCCCCCCTCCCACAACCCCTCCAGTAACTCTCAGTTTGTTCTCCATATTTATGAGTCTCTTCTGTTTTGTCCCCCTCCCTGTTTTTATATTATTTTTGTTTCCCTTCCCTTAATGTTCATCTGTTTTGTCTCTTAAAGTCCTCATATGAGTGAAGTCATATGATTTTTGTGTTTCTCTGACTAATTTCACTTAGCATAATATCCTCCAGTTCCATCCACATAGTTGCAAATGGCAAGATTTCATTCTTTTTGATTGCTGAGTAATACTCCATTGTATATATATACCACCTCTTCTTTATCCATTCAACCATCGATGGATATTTGGGCTCTTTCCATACTTTGGCTATTGTTGATAGTGCTGCTATAAACATGGGGGTGCATGTGTCCCTTTGAAACAGCACACCTGTATCCCTTGGATAAACACCTAGTAGTGCAACTGCTGGGTAGTTCTATTTTTAGTTTTTTGAGGAACCTCCATACTGTTTTCCAGAGTGGCTGCACCAGCTTGCATTCACACCAGCAATGCATAAGAGATCCTCTTTCTCCGCATCCTCGCCAACATCTGTTGTTGACTGAGTTGTTAATGTTAGCCATTCTGACAGGTGTAAGGTGGTATCTCATGGTGGTTTTGATATTTATTTCCCTGATTATGAGTGATGTTGAGCGTTTTTTCATGTGTCTGTTAGCCATCTGGATGTCTTCTTTGGAGAAGTGTCTATTCATGTCTTTTGCCCATTTCTTCCCTGGATTATTTGTTTTTTGGGTGTTGAACTTGATAAGTTCTTTATAGATTTTTGATACTAACCCTTTATCTGATGTGTCATTTGCAAATATCTTCTCCCATTCTGTCAGTTGCCTTTTAGTTTTGCTGATTGTTTCCTTCACTGTTCAGAAGCTTTTTATTTTGATGAGGTCCTAGTAGTTCATTTTTGCTTTTGTTTCCCTTGCCTCCAGAGATATGTTGAGTGAGAAGTTGCTATGGCCAAGATCAAAGAGGTTTTTGCCTGTTTTCTCCTTGAGGATTTTGATGGCTTCCTATCTTATAGGTCTTTCATCCATTTTGAGCTTATTTTTGTGTATGGTGTAAGAAAGTGGTCCAGGTTCATTCTTCTGCATGTCGCTGTCCAGTTTTCCCAGCACCACTTGCTGAAGAGACTGTCTTTATTCCATTGGATATTCTTTCCTGCTTTGCCAAAGATTAGTTGGCTATACGTTTGTGGGGCCATTTCTGATTCTCTATTCTGTTCCATTGATCAGACTGTCTGTTTTTATGACAGTACCATACTGTCTTGATGATTACAGCTTTGTAGTATAGCTTGAAGTCCAGGATTGTGATGCCTCCAGCTTAGGTTTTCTTTTTCAAGACTGCTTTGGCTATTGGGGTCTTTTCTGGTTTCATACAAATTTTAGGATTATTTGTTCTAGCTCTGTGAAGAATGCTGGTGTTATTTTGATAGGAATTGCATTGAATATGTAGACTGCTTTGGGGAATATCGACATTTTAACATTTGTTCTTCCTATCCAGGAGCATGGAATCTTTTTTCCATTTTTTTGTGTCTTCTTCAATTTTTTTCAGAGGCTTTCTATAGTTTTAAGTGTATAGGTTTTTCACCTCTTTGGTTAGATTTATTCCTAGGTATTTTATGGTTTTTGGTGCAACTGTAAATGGGATCGATTCCTTGATTTTTCTTTCTGTTGCTTCATTGTTGGTGTATAGGAATGCGACTGATCTCTGTGCATTGATTTTATATCCTGCAACTTTGCTGATTTCATGAATCAGTTCTAGCAGTTTTTGGTAGAAACCTTAGGGTTTTCCATACAGAATATCATGTCATCTGCGAAGAGTGAAAGTTTGACCTCCCCCTGGCCGATTAAGATGCCTTTTATTTCTTTGTGTTGTCTCATTGCAGAGGCTAAGACTTCCAATACTATGTTGATTAACAGTGGTGAGAGTGGACATCCTTGTCTTGTTCCTGTCCTTAGGGGGAAAGCTCTCAGTTTTTCCCCATTGAGGATATTAGCATTGGGTCATTCATATATGGCTTTTATGATCTCAAGGTATGCTCCTTCTATCCCTACTTTCTTGAGGGTTTTTATCAAGAAAGGATGCTGTATTTTATCAAATGCTTTCTCTGCATCTATTGAGAGGATCATATGGTTCTTGTCCTTTCTTTTATTGATGTGATGAATCATGTTAATTGTTTTGTGGATATTGAACCAGCCCTGCATCCCAGGTATAAATCCCAGTTGGTCGTGGTGAACAATTTTTTTAGTGTATTGTTGGAGCCAGTTGGCTAATATCTTGTTGAGGATTTTTGCACCCATGTTCATCAGGGAAATTGGTCTATAGTTCTCCTTTTTAGTGGGGTCTCTATCTGGTTTTGGAATCAAGGTAATGCTGGCTTCATAGAATAAGTTTGGAAGTTTTCCCCCCATTTCTACTTTTTGGAACAGCTTCAAGAGAATAGGTATTAACTCTTCTTTAAATGTTGGGTAGAATTCCCCTGGAAAGCCATCTGGCCCTGGACTCTTGTTTTTTGGCAGATTTTTAATTACTAATTCGATTTCCTTGCTGGTTATGGGTCTGTTAAAATTTTCTATTTCTTCCTGTTTCAGTTTTGGTGGTATATATGTTTCTAGGAATTTGTCCATTTCTTCCAGATTGCCCATTTTATTGGTATGTAATTGCTCATAACATTCTCTTATTATTGTTTTCATTTCTGCTGTGTTGGTTGTGATCTCGCCTCTTCCATTCTTGATTTTATTTATTTGAGTCCTTTCCTTTTTCTTTTTGATCAAACTGGCTATTGGTTTATCAATTTTGTTAATTCTTTCAAACAACCAGCTTCTGGTTTCACTGATCTGTTCTACTGTTTTTTTGGTTTCGATAGCATTAATTTCTGCTCTAGTCTTTATTATTTCCTGTCTTTTGTTGGTTTGGGGTTTTTTGCTGTTCTTTTTCCAGCTCTTTAAGGCATAAGGTTAGGTTGTGTATCTGAGATCTTTTTTCCTTCTTTAGGAAGGCCTGGATTGCTATATACTTTCCTCTTATGACCGCCTTTGCTGCATCCCAGAGGTTTTGAGTTGTGGTGTTATCATTTTCATTGGCTTCCATATACTTTTTAATTTCCTCTTTAACTGCTTGGTTAGCCCATTCATTCTTTAGTAGGATGTTCTTCAGTCTCCAAGTATTTGTTACCTTTCCAAATTTTTTCTTGTGGTTGATTTAGAGTTTCATAGCATTGTGGTCTGAAAATATGCATGGTATGATCTCAATCTTTTTGTACTTGCTAAGGCTGGTTTGTGTCCCAGTATGTGGTCTATTCCGGAGAATGTTCCATGTGCACTGGAGAAGAATGTATATTCTGCTGCTTTAGGATGAAATATTCTCAATATATGTTAAATCCATGTGGTCCAGTGTGTCATTCAAAGCCATTGTTTCCTTGTTGATTTTTTGATTAGATGATGTGTCCATTGCTGTGAGTGGGGTGTTGAAGTCTCCTACTATTATGGTATTACTATCGATGAGTTTCTTTATTTTTGTGATTAATTGATTTATATATTCGGGTGCTACCACATTTGGCACATGAATGCTTACAATCATTAGGTCTTCTTGGTAGAAAGACCCCTTGATTATGATATAATGCTCTTCTGCATCTCTTGATACAGTCTTTATTTTAAAGTCTAGATTGTCTGATGTAAGTATGGTGACTCCAGCTTTCTAAAAAAGACTGGTGTTTTAACTTTTCAACATAAGAATGAAATTATTTCTTAGGTAATTGAATTTTTTAATTAAAGAAACATACAGATTGTGAGTCAGACACTAAAATTTTACATAACCCCTGTACTTTACAAGTCAAACACACTGAAAAAATACAATATCTATTCATAGATTATAATTCACTATTAGGGAAAACTATATGCCTATAGGATTTTTTTCCAGTGAATTTATCTTTTAAGTGATACTGCTTTTGTATCTATTACTTGACTCAAGTTTCAGGGAGTGTGTATGTAACACATATGAATGTACGATTGCATGTGGGATATAGGGAATCCACACAAATGGATTTATAATTATATACTTTGATTCTCATTATTATGCAAATAAATTGATAATGCACAAATATATATTATACAAAGTAAAAGAGTGCAGATGATAAAAATGTGCAAATGATCGTGTGTAAATTATTTGACAAGGTACACAATACATTACAGCATGTAACATATACAAATGCAAGGCTCACAAGTATATAACTTCATCAGTATCAGCATAAAATTCTTTACTTTGATGTATGGTTTTGTACCATCCTCAAAGAACGATAATTTAAAAAATATTTTCAGCCCATTAATTCAGTATGTTTAAATGGACTATCAAAGAAAACATCTGTTCAATGTCTTATGTGCCTTTTACTTAAGTCTATGTCCTAGCAGAATATTAGAATTGATCTAAATATGATATAACATATATAGTTTCATCCCTCATGTGTATCATTTGTGATTTATGCTAAAATCATTTGTTTAAACTGCTATAAAATTATTGAACATAACTTAGTTAAACATCTCTGAGTGTACACATTTTAAAAGATACCTCTTTTTTGTTGAATGAGTCTTTAAAAATTCTAAAACTGCGTTCCAACAAAATAACAATCATGATTCACCATTTTTATTAACCATTCCTTATAACTTCATAACATTGTGATTTCATTTCATATATGCTTACTTAACATGAAACAGCTTACCGCTAATTGGATCAATGTAACAAACATGAGCCAACTAATAATTAATTCGTGTAGTAGGCAGTACATCAAGAATATAAATAATGAACTTGCCGACTTTCTTAGCAGAATGCAAGGCTTAAATAACTCGTATTTTTATGAGTCACTTGTCTCAGCCACTTAACTAGATTAAATCTCCCTGAGTTGCCAAGAGCTCATAAACAAATTACAAATTTAATGGTAGAATCTGTTGACATCACCAACTGATCTGTACTCAACGAATCTGGATGGGAACATCTAGTGCAACATTACTAATTCAGCAAAATTTCCTGGATTCTATTTCCACGGTCCCCCTGTTATTACCCCATCTTTCAAAATTTATTTTTAAGACTGTAAAGTCAACAATTTTTAAAATAAAATTTTTAAGTGTATTTATTTATTTTGAGAGAGACAGTGTGAGCTCTAGTCAGGGAGGGGGAGAGAAAGAATCCCAAGCAGGCTCCATGTTGTCAGTGTGGAGCCAGATGTGGGGCTTGAACCCACAAACTGTGAGATCTTGACCTGAGCAGAAATCAAGAGTTGGACACTTAACAGACTGAGCCACCCAGGCACCCCAATAATTTGTTTTTTAAATAGCACCTATAACTAACCTTATGTGGTAATCATTTGGCAATATATACATGTAACAAATCACGTTCACACACCTTAAACTTACACAATGTTATATGTCAATAAAGCTGGAGAAAAAACTAAAGACTAAAAAATACATCTAAAAGTATTAAGTTAAGGGGTGCCTGGGTGGCTCAGTTGGTTAAGCAGCCAACTTTGGCTCAGGCCATGATCTAACGGTTCATGAGTTTGAGCCCCATGTCAGGTTCCGTGCTGACAGCTCAGAGCCTGGACCCTGCCTCAGATTCTGTGTCTCCTTTTCTGTCTGCCTGTCCCCTGCTCTCTCTCTCTCACTCTCTCTCTCTCAAAAAGAAATAAACATTAACAAAATAATGAAAGTATTAGCTTAAACGGTAGAACATAAAGTCTCACATGTAAATCTTATTATCTGCCAATAGCCTCAACAAGATCAGTTCAATTATTGGTTAGAATGCATAACCTGTACAAACAGAGCTTTTATAATGGGGTCTAGATGGGAAGGAAAAATAGGTCCCATGACTTGCCATGAATTTGGGAGGGATACATGAGGGCGGTAGTTACATGTTCTGACATGCAACTCATATATCTGCTCTCTCATGTGATCC